>NC_138204.1:186311652-186906652 GCF_964194415.1 Vipera berus | reverse complement strand
TTATAAGCAGCGGGACAGGGAAACTCCTTAGCTGAGATGGGTAATCTATCTGTAATCTATCGGTAATCTATCTGTTGTGTATTAACGTTTAAAGAAACACCTAAACATTGTATACTGTCACTACCAGTATGCATTTGAATTGTAACCGTTTTGGCGGGAGTCAATTATGGCGGGAGATTTAGGTTCAATCTGATTGGTTGGCTGTTTACTCAGAAAGGTATATAAAGAGTGCAAGTACCCCCTAACCTCCCAGTACAGTCACTTCCCCCCCTTAAAGATCTGCCATGCTGTACTCATCGTCTTGGTGTCCTTCCTGCTTCCCAGAACCCAATACATAATACTATCTATTATTGAATTCCAACTCCCAGCAACCCAAGCTCCCCATCAATTATGAGATATGTTCAAAGTTCAAGATCAGTTAGAGGGCCACAGATTGCCAATCTCTTCTAAAAAAGAATAAATAATGCTACATTCATAATAAATAATTGGTTTTCTTTGTAAGGAATTAATGGTTGTCCTTTGGATAAAGCTACAGAATACTTTTAATAGTATCAGTACGATTTGCAATTGACAGTCATATGTTGATTGTTAATAGATTCTGCTAAACAGTCCATTCTGAAGGAACTAAATTAAACTTGTTTTTCTGAAGAAGGATGCATATTCTTATTTCATGCTTAGCATTAATCTGGCAATAGAAAATATAGAGGGGAAAATCAGAAATATTTCTTTTTTACTTTTTTACTTCTTCTACTTAGATGTCATCTAAATACAATAAACAAAAACCAGTTTTGATCCTAAAACAATGGTGATTCTGAAATTTTAGAACTATGAAGGTCAACATCTTTTTTAGAGTAGTGCAGTATGAATTTTTATGTGTGAAAAGATAGAATAAGTATAGATGAATGACTATGCAGACAACAGAACAGACAATCAAAGTTGGATACTATAAAAAGACAAATTTTGTAATAAAATTGCATGCTTCAACCTCTATATAGTTACTATTCTTCACTGGAATGTTGTCAGTCCAATAAATTTAGAATTACAGTTCAAAGAATAGCACTGTAGCTTCAACGCAAGATACATATTCAAAAGAGAAAGCATATATAATTCCTTGCCATTTCTTTTTGACATGGAGCTCATCAAATCTAATTTAGGCTCGATACAGCAAAATGAAAATTCTCCCTTCTGCAACAAATTATTATACATCAAAGAAATGAATTCTGCCTCTAAAATGATGCTAACAGTTATAAGCTGGAAAATAATGAAAAAATTCCATATCTGACATTACTAAAAACTTCTGAAGAAATAAGTTATCGGTGATTGCTCATCACTCCTTTCAAATTACTCAAACAGCATACAGAACAGTATTGCGAAATAAAGCATGGAAACAAGAGTACATGCATACTGAGGCTAAGGCAGAGTTTTTTTTAAATAGGAAAAATGTTCTGATGAAAAATGAATTAGCTACATTACTTCTTAAACTTCTTCCACTAGGCAATTGCATTGTGTTATGTTCCAAATACCAATAGCAGCATCTTTGCGGGCAGAGCCATCCCAGTTGACATGTGAATTAAATATTCAGGAAATAGATAAATATATTAGTAATTTTCCCATATGAAAACCTTCCCCCTAATCCTTCATTTTTATTTAAATGTCTATCTATAGCAGACATGTCAAACACAAGGCCCGGGGGCCGGATCTGGCCCGCGAAGTGGTTTCATGCAGCCCGCAAAGCCATCCTGGAAACAGTGAGGGAACAGCCCCCATTGCCTTGGCCCTGGCCCAGAGACCCTCCTTCTGCCAGACCCTCAGATCTGTCCCACTCCTGCCCAGGCCCCCATAGGCACCCTTGATGCCAACGATGTAGAGCTGGGCATGCCCACCCAGTAGGCCATACGCATTCTAGCCATGCCCACCCAGTAGGCCACGCCCACCCTGGCCATACCCACCCAGCCCCTTGAGGGCAACCGCAATGCTGATGCGGCCCTCAATGAAATTGAGTTTGACACCCCTGATCTATAGGATGGATCTACTGTACTCTCATTTCTAATTTTGCAGTGAAATAACAGTTTCGGGAGGAATAGCCCTATTGGTCTGTTGTCATCAAAAACAACAAAGAGTATGGTATCACATTAAAAGCAAACATTGTTTAAATGAAATAAACTTCCATGGAATACAACTACTTCATCAATTCCACAGGATATATCCAAGGAGAAGAATATTATCTATTCATTCGTGGCTTTGGGAGAATAAAAAAAGGGAAATGGAGAGGAGGCTTGAAAAGACATATACAAGGGGAAGTGAAATGTAGAAAATGAAAATTGCCTATAGATTATGTCATAATATATCAGAAATTCATACAATTTTATTTCTTCTTCTTTGCTTCATGCTGTCCAATCTTATCTGCCACTCAGCCTGAATTCTCTACAGGATTGCTGCAATCATTTACTGCAGACAATTCTCTTATCTTTCTCCCTAACTCCTTCTATGAAGGCATCTTTGTATGTTTGTCAGATAATTATTTGCTTTTAGTACAGTTGATAGACACCAGAATCTTTAACATACAGGTTTATTTAAATCCCAAAGAAAAAGTTCATACATCTATCATTTTTGTAAAAGACATGTGTAGCATGCAGCAATAAATTTAAATTTATTTCTGGAGATAAACTGAGTGCAAAGACTTTCTCATCTGCATTTCAATATGCAACATATTCATTCAACCCAGACTTACCTAATAAAAATACTGTTGTATAAACTCTGGAAATAAACCAAAGAACTGAAATACCAGTTTTAACAGTTTTCAAATAAAACTGATATCCAGAAGAATTACATTCCTGTTCAAGTTTTAATTCTCTTAATATAGTCATGCTTTGTTTATATTATTTTTGATGCTGCAAAATATCAACAATAAATATTTATTAGGTTTTCATAGCTCCTCTGCTGTCTTTATAATTTAGTATGATTGTGCCTGTGGACTTCCTTATTTGCTATTCCTACGTTGTAGGGTAATGATCCCCTGTATTTGCTAACTATGTGTAGAGTTGCTCCAAGCTATTTTACATGAACAAAATGATACTTGCTCTCCATATTGAAAAGCTACTGGACTAATAGCAGAATATTGTTTGCACAATGATGGTGAGAGATTACTTATTTTTCTATGCAATATATAGGCTTCCCACTTTCCAACTCTGGGCAACTTACAAGTTAAAAAAATGTAAAAGAAAAAATGAGATCATGAATGCCCCCCCAATCCAAATAATCAAAAAGATGGGAGAGGGGGAGCCGACCATAAGGGACGCAACTTTCACCCCGCCCCACAATCTGATAAAATACCCATGTCTTTAACAGCTTCTTGATCATGAACTTAAACAGTGAACCATCCATGATTGTATTGAAGCAAGATAATTTGGGTTGTGCAAAATAGGCCATCTCTCAAGCTTGCTGCTTTGCCGTCTCCTTTCAGCATCTACAGTATGCCTACTGCACATGGTTTGTTTTGCATAATGGTACGATTATATAAATAATCAATAATAAAAAATAAATAACATTATGGATGTGCATTCAAATTAAGTTCTTTCGAAAGTATGTTAGCATAAACAGAATATCTTTCTTCAAAATGTTAAGAGAGCCATGTCCTCTGCAAGTTTCACATGATTGCTTCAAAGAATGTCCTGGCTTTCTCCATGTGCACAATCATACACATATAGATGAGGGATAGCTCCGAAACAAACATGAGTTTTCCAAGGTACACGTTTGCTTTAATTCTTCAGATAGTTGTGTTCTAATATACAGTACTTTATGCATCATTTTTAAAAGATGTAGAGGCCTAGTATTTATGCCATATTGAGGTCTACTATTTAACATTTTGGGGAACTTCTACAGGAAGCATCACAACATAACTGTCATGAGTGAAAACTTCCTATTTTATCAAATGTCCACTACGCCAAATGCAGCTCCTCTAAATACCCCTTTCTTATGGATAAGCTGGTGAGGCCAGAAGAAAAACATCTCTACCTACCGTCAACCAATTGTCTTTAACTTAATTGGCATTTTGATTAGGCTAATTATGTTCTACTGAATATTATGGATTTTATTCCTAAATATCCGTGTTTCCAAACAATGTATATGTGGTACAGTGTGTCCACAATTTATTCCATGCACAACTCCTATGTTCCTCACTTCCTTTACTTTTTCTTCACCACAGAAAATCTGTTAAAAAGGAAAATATGTAACAGGAACCAACAATCTAAGCCTCTAAAATAGATGTAGACACTTGAAAAAGCATTGCCCATTTGGGGATAGAAATTTGCAAATTTGAACTGATCATTTGCATAATGTTCATGATAGTTGTAAAATACATTATGTGGCCACCAGAGGGCTTCATTTTGTTTTCTACAAAAAGACTATTGTATTTAATCTTCCATTCTCTTTCTCCCTTTACTGTTTATTAACAGCTCCAGTAAAACAGTTCTCGATGCAACTACTTATGAGGAAAACCACAAGCAAAAATACATGTAATATATATATATTATATATATTCTTTTTTAAAAAAGAAAAATTTTCACAGTACTGTACAACTGTACAACTGACATCCAAGAAACTAGAAAATCTAGAAAAAGAATTATATGCTTTCTTTTAGTCTAGGATGCTTCTGTCATTACTATCCTAATCATTTATTGGCAACTTGCAACAAAATATAATGCCAGAATTAAGCATGTTGTCTGGAGAATCCTGGAAGTTGAAGTTCATACATCTTAAAAGTTATTACGATTGAGAAATACTGCCCTAGAGCACAGTGACCACACAGAAAAGCCTGCCTACTTTCCCTAGAAATATAACTGTGGAATCCTTGGTGCTCTCTGAGCTAGGTTATTTGCTCACAGATATTTCCTTATCCAACTAGATAATATCATCAGTTATCTAACACTGATGATGTTACCTAGTTGGGTAATGAAAAGTCTGCAACCAAACAACCAGGCTCAGAGAACACCCAGACCTCTCTTTCATTGTAAAATGCCTAATGCTAATCCAGAATTGAACAATAAATCAATAAGGCCCATTCTTCACAAGCAGATTAATATGCTTCCTCCTTTTTTTGAATCAGAAGCAAAGACTATTGCTATAAAAGACTATTGCTTACCAAGAATTCAAAGTCCTATGAAATGATTTCATCCAGGTAGTCCTCGACTTATGACCACAAGTGAGCTCAAAATTGCCATTGCTAAATAAGGCAGTTATTAAATGAGTTTTGCCCCATTTTATGACCTTTTGCCACAGTTATTAAGTGAATCTATGCAGTTGTTAAATTAGTAACATTGTTGTAAATTGAATCTGGCTTCCTCATTTTGATCACATGACTATGCAGATGCTGCAATATTCGTTAAGTATGGAAAATGGTCATAAGTCACTTTTTTCAGTGTCATCATAACTTTGAACAGTCACTAAACGAATGGTTGTAAAGTCTTGTACTGTTTAGATACAAGACTACTGCAGAATGGAATCAAAAGTTTACAAAAGATTGTATATTTTTGCCACACACACATATCCCAAAACCTGAGCGACTGGAAGAATTGATTTGAAATACAACTTTGAAAGCAAAATTGTATTTCAAATCAAAGACATCTCTATTCTACTGTGCATTAAGATCTTTATTCCTCCTGAATAAGGCAAAGACCCTCTTTTCTTTCCCATCCTAACTCTCCAGTCCACATTTTGTCTTCCTGTGTCGAAGTCTGTTTAATTTGCTTTTCCTAGCTGAAGATTTCCCAGCAGAGGACGGGAACCTGAGACGCAAGAATCGAGTTTAACCTGAACCCAGCCTTACCTTTCGCGCAAACTTGCTCCGCCCACAGAACTGAAAATCCCAGCAGCCGGTTCTACCCGAAGGAAAAGTAGGAGGAGAAAGAGGTGCGCCTTTAGCTGTCAGACTTTCTTTGACCGCGAGTCCTCTTGGGTTATGTAGTTCCAAAAAGCAGCGTCTCGGATGGAGCCGTGATGCATCTCGGGACATGTAGTCAAGACGGCCTGACAAACCAGTGGCGGCTCTGGTGCTCAGTGACTGCGCCGTGTCCAAGCAGCCTCCCGCCTCTCGCAACAGGTTTGCGCGGCCCCTTCCCGGTCGCCTCTTCGGGGTGGAGGCGAGCTGCTGCTGGACTTATCCGCGAAAGGCGAGACGTAGCAGGCAAGTGAGCCAAGCAAGCGCCCAGCTGCTGCCCGCAAGGTAAGGGTGAGCCAGCGTTCGGACGGAGAAGAGGACCTCGCACTGCGACGGGAGGGTGCGCGTGCCTTTCCCCACCAGGGATTGTGCGGGATTTTGCTCCGGCCCCTCGCAGTCGTTTGCTTTCGCTTACTGCTTGTTTTCCACGGACTTCGCGCTCCCCTCCCAGGAGCGAAACAATTGCTTAACTTACTCAAGTATGGAAAGATTGTCCGGGCACCTTAAGACTTAAGAGCTGTGCTGCGGCATAAACTTTCGTGGTTTAGACCGAGCATCATGTGATGCGCTAATCAAGGTTGGAAGAGGTCTTCAGGAAGCCTTGCCAAAGGAAGAGGTGAAAATCCAAAGTGAAATTCTGTTTCAAAATGTGTAGCTCTTTTCCGCCTCTTTATAAATTGAGTATATATTATATAAATATTCTTTATGTTTTTCCGAACTAAATATAAAATTGGATGTACGGTATCTGAGGAAATGGACATTACTGCAGGATAGTCGTACCTGTGCAACTAATTACTAGGTTTGCCACTCTAATGTCACCTGTGGTTCTTTCACTTTTCATGGCTTCCTTTCCCAGTTGTCCATAAATTGCATCTGTTGATGAAATTTGATCTCCCACAGTATTTTGGGACCTTCTTGTTCTGCCTGGATTTCTCTTAAAATATACATAGTCTTTTTTTTTAAGCTTTTGGGAAGTCTGAAATATATTATTGGTGAGATTGCTTGTCTTTACTTTCTTTTGAGATCTGACATTTTACTGGCTTTTTAGACTGTCCCATTTGAACTGATGGCTATTTAGTTTGAAGAAAGGAAGAACAAATAATCTTAAGATTTCTTTAAAAATCATGACATAACTTCTAAGCTTCTAGGTTTTGATTCTATTTATAAACAGTTATTTTGACAAATGTTTCGTGTGTCATATTTTCTCAATTTGCCATTTAGAATCTTTATTTCTAAGATTAATCCTTTAGACATTTGAATATGTAAGTACTCAAAATTATGAAGCAGCTTGCCTGATTCAGATACATTTATGAGAGTTTCCTAGCTCCATAGGTACATTTTATAGTTTCTTTTCTTATAGTCAGTACATAACTTTTTCTCATCTTTCTCTTACAGTTGATAATCTTTTAGTGTTAGATTGGTAAAGTTATGTTTCATCTTGTAAATTTGCTTTGAAACAAACATTTCACATGCATTTAACATGTATCCCACAAATTGGAATACTGTATTTGCCTTGATAGACAGAACACTAAACACAGGTACTGTACTTCTTTTCCTGTGGGTTATTATTTTGCCTTTTCTTTAACTTTAAGATGGCAGACACACAATAATTGTTCTAACATTTGTGTGTGTGTGTGTGTGTGTTTGTAGTTATAATGGTTCTTCTACCATTTATTGTCTTGAAACCACATTTCTAAATTAGATGTGATTATTGCTTCCATATTTGAAACAAATGGGTTTTTTTTCCTGGCTACTTTTTAAATTGGTGAGCTTTGTGTTATCTTGTCTTATAATTGCACTTTAGTTTATAGTCTAAACAACTTGTTATTAAGTATTCCAGTTTTCATTTGTTTTAATTCTTCAATTATGCTTTGATTCCTTTTCTCATTGAGGAGTTTCTCTTATCTTTATATAAAGATATGTTCAAGCTTGAGATTTGTTACTGCTGAACTTTTTCATGTTCTCTTATGATTCTTTTTTACCATTTCTATTTTCTTCTTTGAATACACTCAGATATAATTGGTAGCCTCATTGTCATTTAATTAAGGCCAAATCATAACATTATTACTGTGTACTTGTGGAAGAATAGATTTTGTTTGTTTGTTTCAAATCCATCAATCTGGTTAATGTTTCTCAAGCTTCGCCATTTGAAGATGCATGGACTTCAACTCCCAGAATTCCCAAGCGTGTTTCTGGGGATTCTGGGAATTGAAGTCCACACATCTTCAAGTTGCTAAGGTTGGAAAACACAGGATTAGAAACTCATAGGTGATTTGTGAAGTTCCTGCATTACTGCAATTGCTAACATAGTACCCTCAGAAAATACTGCTTTTGCAGCCACCAAGGCCTTTGTTCCACTTAGTTTTATTTTTTTTATTGCTGATTCTTTCAGTTAAAAAAGAAGAGACCAAAATAGACTTGCTGAGGATTAAAGTAGAATGTTTATTATATAAATGATTCTGGTCTTTCATGTGTAGTCTTCAAAAACTAAATAATGAGTGCATACACTCATTTATTTAGAAGACTGTCCACCTAATCAGAGAAAAAGACATGCAAGCTAGGGTGGTAGAGCACACTGTTAAGAAGCTGGATAGGGTGAAGAAAAATACACTCACAAGTTTGCTTTCTCATACCTGGTGTTTTGAAACAAGTCACATGCACAGTGCATCCTTCCATTGGCATTTTATTTCAGTGCCTAATGTCAGCCACGCAAGAGCCTCATGACAGGAGTGGCAAAGAAAACAAAATAGTAACTAAGTGGATAGATAAATTTATTAGATTCCAAATATGTCTACTAGTTCAAAAAGTTAGAAATTCACACTGTACTGATTCTAGCAGTTGTAAGCAAAATCCATTGCTTAGTTTTTCTAGGTCCAAGATTTTAAAATGTTTCTTAAACTTGCCAAGGTGAGATTTTTTTCTCCCTTTATTTCTTTTTATCTCCAACGGAATTTGAAGATAAAATGCTTTGATCACAGATTATATACATAGTTCTGCCATTGCTAAAGTTTCATTTATGACTTTCCTGTAGAAACTTCTGCTGCTTTTCTAGTAACCTCTAACCCTTGCAACCTACTTCATTCTTAAGAACCATTTCAAGGGCCTAGCCCTAGTACTTTGAAATCAATTCCACAAGACAGTTTGATTCTATAAGCCCAGTTACCTATTTATTATTACAACTGTCTTGCCTTCATTTTGTATAACTCAAGGAGGCATACATAATGTTCTTCCTTCCTGTTTTCTCCACAAAAACAACCCATGAAGTGCTTTGGGCTGAAAGTTATTAATGGTATATTGTTGGTATACAGGTAGTATCAGCTCTTGTACTTCTAGTGTAATGTTGGATAAGGTGATGAAATGTAGTAAAGAGGTGGATTTCAAGGAGCCAGGGGGTGCATTCCAGACGAGTAAAAGGCAACTCAGTTCAAATATTATGAGTGATAAAAAGAGGGTGAAAACATCCCCTCTCTAATAATTCTCAGAGTAGATACCAGATACTAAGTCTGGTAAGATTTTGCCTACAGGTATGAAACAATAAAGAACTTAGCTTGAATAAAACCAGGGCTTTTTTTCTCATAGAACGCTCAGAATGGAGTTCCGGCACCTTTTTTGGATGGAACATTGTAGGGTAGGCAAGGCGGGTTGTATGACATTTGTGAGTTCCGGCACCTTTTTCTTTTACAAAAAAAGCACTGAATAAAACTATCATGTGTCATTCTTGATTTTGGGCCAGACAGACACGACTGTATTTTTGCTCTTTTGTTGAACAAATTTTATGTGTGAAGTGGACCACAATTATTACTTTACTCAGTCATGGTTTTAAAAAGTCTACCTCAGCATATTTTGTTGGCATTGTCTTCTTGATTGCTACACTGGAATTTAGGGGGGGTTGGTAACATGACCAGCTCTGCATCCTCCAGTGTTCTTTGCTCAGCATTGGTCAAGTTCTGCAGCAAGGTGGCTCTTAGGAGTGATCTGTCTTAGAACCATGCCTGAACTCTATCAGCAACTCTGTCTGAAATATTCAATACGGTGCTGGAACAATCCGGCCTGGTCTGATGGGTTTGGGTTTTAATTATTGTTTTAATATAATTTATTTTTACATTTGGGCACTAGGGTTTAATTTGTTTTTAATTTTGTATTTTGGTTATTTTGGTATTTATGGCCCTGTTCACCGCCCTGAGTCCTTCGGGAGAAGGGCGGTATACAAATTAAATAAAATAAATAAATAAATAACAATGCAACTGTAAAGCTACTTAACAATTTAGTCCTCATTTTCTATGTTCCTGGTGAATATTTTGGAAAGCAGTATAGATAGTCCTTGATTTAAAACACATTTGGGACCAGAATTTCTGTTGCTAAGCAAGGCAGAACTTTGTTCAGTGATTTGCACCTGATTTTATGACTTTTTTGCCATGGTTATAAAGCAAATTATTGTAGTTGTTAAAGGAATCATGTGGTTATGAATCCACTTTTCCCTATTAGCTTTGTTCATCAGAAGCTAGCTGAAAAGATAACAAATGGTGATTACATGACCCCAAAACACTGTGACATCATAAATACATGCTGGTTGCCAAGCATCTGAATTTTGATCACATGACCAAGGGGATGCTGCAATGGACATAAGTATGAGGACCAATCATAAGTCAACTCTCTCAGTGCCATTTTAATTTCAAAAGGTTGCTGTGTACCTCTTTGTAGGTAGCAAAGAGAGCAATTTCTTTCTTAAACTGTAACTTTCCTGGATAGCCAAATGTTCTACTCTAAATCGGGAAGCTGTCAAAAAATTTATACTCTTATTGTTAGATATTTCCAAACACAGGCTGAGACCAGCACACAGTGCCACGTTCTAGTCTGCATTCCCAGAGTTCCACTTGGCTCTCTTGAAGGAGGCAGTCATATGATAGCAATTAAAATGGCAAAGTTAGCACAAATTATTTTTCACACAGTGAGTGAGGATACAGAAGCAAGAGGAAGAATAGAAGTTGAAAGAAAATGAGAAGGGAAAATTAATAGAGATCTGGGACAGTAAAAGAAACTGCAAGATCTGCATTACAGTATGAGAAAGGAGGTTGCAAAGAAGAGACTGGTTCAAACTAATGACGTTCAAATTAATTTTTTTAATGAAATTAATGGTTTTCTATCAGCAGTGCTTTTTTCCTAAAAAAAAAAAAAGGTGCCGGAACTCTAATCTTGTTAATCTTTTATTTATATAATTTTATATAATTATTTATTTATTAATTGGCTTATACTCTTTGGTTGCACTGTGCCCTGTTTGCAACTCCGCTACTTACTGAGAGAAAGTTGGTGAAATAGCTTCCCAGGGGCACAAAAGGAGGAAAGATTGCCGAGAAGTGCACTTACCTGTATACTGGCATTGTGAAGATTCTGGATTTCCCTCTCAGCCTTCCTATCCTAGGAAGAACCAGCAGAGATTGACCAAAAAGTTCATCTTGGGTCTGAATTCCCATGCAGTGAAAAGGAGAGGGCTTGCAACTTCTGGTTGTAGTTATCCATGTTTCTGCACACTGAGATAATCAGCCACTTGTACAAATACAGAGCCTATCATGCTTATGGATTACTGATTCACATTTCCCATGGATTGTCTTCTGTCCATGGGAGGGAAGCTTAGTAGATTCTAAATTTCATAATTTTAGTTATTCCTTTGGCAGGGTATATATGAGAACAAGTTGCAAAGATCTTTAAAATCATGTTTCTCACACATTTATATTTTTGAATCATAAATATTAAATCTTTGTTCTTTTCAACGATCCATACTAATGTTTTAGAAATATAATTTCCAGTTTTAGCTACAGTAAGCAAGGAAATTACACTAAAGCTAAATTTAACATTACTTGTTAAAGATATTTACTATATTTCAGAACTAGTATTCTTTCAGTCACAATCTTATTCCTATTCAATTTAGCTGAATTTAAAATGCGATGTAAAATCATAAGCACATAAAAAGAAAACAGAAGAAACAGCTGCAAATTAAATCAACACTTCTATGCTTAGCAACATTTCCATTTAATCAAAGTCCTTGCTCTTTCCAAATCTATTTCAGGGTTTACTTTCTATATACAAAATATGGGAAATGAGTTTCTGGGCTAGTTCAAATTTTTTATACATTCCAAAAATTATGTCATGAGTGATATATTTGTAGGTATATAATTGACAGTACAATTGGCAGTGCAGACATGCCAAATGCTTCTAAAGTGAGAACCAAAATACATATATACAAAAAATTTTCTCCCCTAAATTTTGAGGTAATATATCTGTTACATATAAATATAAAAGCATGGTAGGCTCTGTATTTGTACAAGTGGCCGACATCATAATGATGTCACCCCGAGAGGGTGCCGAGGCCACGCTCTGACAGCGCAGCGGTTTGACATTGCTGTGGGCTGGATGCTAATGTCGAAATTGACATTTAGCCATGCAAGGTTAGGGATTCCTCTTTTGTTCCCCAGCACTCGGGAATCAGCAGTCATGTTTCTACAAAGGTGAGGGAACAGAACACAGTGGAAGTGTGTATCGTGTTGAGGGCCAGGCGCTCCAGGGTGACCACGTAGATGCATAGGATGAGGCGGCAGCAGAGGCACAGGTCCAGCACCGGGGAGGCCACCAGCCTGGCTGACACAGGTGAGCACAAGGAAGGAGTCCACATGGACTCCGCAGAACCCACCTCCCACTCCTTGTCTTCACTTACCTACTTGAGATGGTGTAGTTGGGCATCAGGGAGGGGTGCAAAGTTCCTGCCAACTCTCTTTGCTGTAGGCAACTTTCCTGTGCAAAGTTTGCTGGCCTGGTCTTTTGGCGCGCTCAGCAGCATTTCCAATAGGGAAATAGTAGCACAACTTGTGCAAAAGCTTTGTGTGTGTGTGTGTGTGTGTGTGTGTGTGTGTGTGTGTGTGTGCAAAAAAAAGTGCTGGAACGCCGTTCTGAGCGTTCTATGAGAAAAAAAGCCCTGTCTATTAGTATATTGTATATAATTTGATGATGCTGACATTGAGCATATATGTTTCTAGGATGACAATCATGATGGAGAATCTGAGTGCTGAAGTGTTTGTTTCTTTTTAATTATTGCTATAAGCTTAACCTAAATATAATATATTACTACAACAATCATAAAGACATAGATAATATTAAATTGTACTGTACTGATATTTTCAAAACTCAAAACTTTCTTTTGTACTGGATAGAATAATAGTTCTTACAGTGAAATGTGTTTAAGGAAATGGCATTCCATTTCAGATAGTTAACTTTTTTAAAATGGTAAAATTCTGTACTTGTCAGCTGATTGAAATAACTCTTCTGTTGTTACTTTTTAATATGGTATTGGAATATATTAGGAAAGATACAGATATTACATTTTAATATCCCTGTCTGCTTCTCTTTATATTAGTAAACTTTGGTTTGAGGTTCCTAGTTTTGATACTTAACTATTAAAATACTTAATGATATTTATTAATCTTAAATTATACTCTGGATTTGTAGAATCATTATTTAATTGTATATTTTTATATGTAAGGTTCCATACTTCTTTGTCATTTAAGTTGCAATTTTGCTTGAAGGGATATTATTTTGGAAAATTGAAATATTTTTCAACTTTATTTATTCTTCCAGGTACTTGTGAAAAAAACCACACATGAGAGAATCACTTACGTTCAACAATTAGGACATATATAAACTTTCTTAAACTTTCTAATGAAGGATGACTACTCCATATGTTCCTGTTCCAATTCCTATAGGAAATTCTACTAGTTTTACGATAAATAGAAACCAAAGAAGATCATCTCTTGGAAGTATTTCAGCATGTTCAGATTCTCCAAAGGGACAGTTAAAAGAATCGGCTAAAAGTAACTTTAAAAAAATGAGTGTTCCCGATGAGATTGGTACTACTTCATGTCCTTGCAATAGTCCACTTGTAAGGACTAAAATGCTAGGTATAAATACCTCTATGGAATATTATATTCAACCATTGGAAACAACTGAGCAAAACACCAACTTGGAGAACTGGGAAGATCGACCCGCTACTCCTACAATACTTGGTTATGAAGTAATGGAAGAGAGAGCAAAATTCACTGTAAGTTGTAATATTTTTCTTCTGAAAAATGTATTGCACTATTTCATTTAATCACTGACATTTTCCAAATATGAATATAGCTTCCCAGCTGTATGGGACAGCAGTTCTTGTTTTCTAATGATTTTTAAATTGCTTGCATTTGCTTGCATTTAAACTGCAGCATTTGTAGACCATTTATTGGTTTCAGCATAATTCTTAAATATCTTATGTAATGTAGTGTGGTCTGGACCGTGAGGGAACAGCTGACAACGGAGACTCAGTAACTCAGCTTTATTTCAGTTCCGAACAAGACAAACCCAGAGCCCTTTTAGAGCCCCTTAAATACTCTAGCCGGTGCGCTCTTGACCAATCCCCGCATTGGAATATCCCGCCGAATGCTGGTCAGCCAATCCGAGCGCATGCCGGCGCCACCTGCTGTTGCCAGTGGCCGAGCTGTCAAATTACCTCAACTATGTACACAACACCCCTTCCCCCAAAATAAGAACAATAAACACATAATAACCTGACACTGCCGAAGTGTGTGACTTCTTGATCGCCTTCCACCCCTTGACCTCACGACCTTACATAGTCTTCCAGATATGCCGGTGCTTTGTGAGTCCTGCAAGAACGCCTTATAGGCTGCTCATACCTGGCAGGCGTCAGGCCTGATCTATGCCCCAACTGTCCTCGTAAGCTAGGTTAAAAGGTTGTCCACCCTGGCCCAGTGTCTCTGGGACTGGTTCCGTGTCCGTAATGGCCTCTTGCCTCTTCTGCCTACTTGCCAAAGTTTGAGAAGCAGGAAGATAAACATCAGGGGCTCTTAGTGGTGTTGGAGTGACCGGAGGCAATGGTGGTGATTGGAGGGCTGGGGCTTGCTCACATTGCACATCGATGTGCCTTCTTACCTGGCAGCCCCCTTCCCTCTCTATAATGTATGATAATGGTCCAGTTTTATCTACCACCACCCCTTGAGCCCACATGTCCCCAGAGCCATAGTTCCTGGCCCACACTAGTTTGCCAATGTCAAACTCCCTGGCAGGGGTGGGCTGCTCTGCCTCAGCAGCCATTCTATCAGGGTGCAGTCTGTCCAACTTGATAATGAGACGCCGGCCCCAACGTAGCTCAGCAGGGCTCTTGCCAGTGGCTGTGCATGGTGTGGAGTGTTGTGCTAGCAAGAATTGAGCCAATCTTTGGTACCATTCTTTCTGCAAGGCCATTGGTCGACGGGTGGAAGGGGCGGACGTGACGTGCCTAATCAAGTTGGCCCTGTTGAAAGCCTGGAAATCAGCAGATTTGAATTATGGGCCATTGTCAGAGACTAACACATCCGGCAGACCATGCATAGCAAAGAGCCCCCTTAGCACCTGTACAGTTTTGGCTGTGGTCATGCTCTTAACTGGAACCACCTCCAACCATTTCGAATACTGTCCACTACCACTAGGAATAGCTGACCTTAGAAAGGCCCCGCATAATCTATGTGGACCCTAGACCATGGAGTGTGTGTTGACTCCCATTTATGCACAGGAGCATGTGGTTGTTCTGGCTGGGATCTCTGACACTGGTAGCAACCCGCTATTTGTTCCTCTATTGCTTTGTCCAGGCCTGGCCACCACAAATAACTTCGTACCAATGCCTTCATCCTCACGACGCCAGGGTGCCCTTCGTGTAGTGCTTCCAGGACTCTGTTCCTTAGTTTGTCAGAGATCAAGACCCTGCTTCCCCATAACAGGCATCCTTCATGGGAAGACAGTTCGTGCCTTCTCGTGAAGTACGCCTGGAACTCAGATCCCGGGCTCTTCTCCTGCCACCCAGATGCTACCCAAGCTAACACCCTGCTTAGGACTTTATCTGCTGCTGTACTGACAGCAATGACTTTAGCTTGGAGATGGCATTCAGGGAGTTCCTGGATGGCTAAGATATGACCTGCCGGTGCCGGGTCTGGCTCACCTACTGCTAGAGGCAATCTGCTTAACCCATCTGCATGGCACATTTCCTTCCCTGGTTTGTATACCAATCTATATGTATAGGCAGAGAGAAACATGGACCATCTTAAAATCCTGGGAGACAGAATTTGTGGTGTTGCTTTGTCTGTTGTAAATAATCCTAACAAGGGCTTGTGATCAGTAAAGATGGTGAACTCTCTACCATATAGGTAATCATGGAATTTCTTTACACCTGCAACTAGGGCCAAGGCCTCTTTATCAATCTGGGCGTAATTCCTTTCAGCTTTTGAGAGTGTCCTGGAATAGAAAGCAATTGGCTTTTGTTCTCCATTTTCCTTTAAATGACTTAGTACTGCGCCCACACCATAAGGAGAGGCATCGCATGCTAAACAGATGGGCTTCTTTTCAATGAAATGAGTTACTGCTGAATTGCTGGACAGCAATTGCTTAAGGCTCTTAAAACTTTTGTCATGTATAGTGGACCACTTCCAAGGGGTTTTCTTGTCCAGTAACCTATGTAATGGCTCTGCAATAGTTGCCTTGTGGGGCAAAAATGAATGATAAAAGTTAAGCAGCCCTAGAAAAGCCTGTAGTTCTGCCTTGTTTTTAGGAGTAGGAGCCATCTTAATTGCTCTTACCTTGGAGTCGGTGGGGTGGATGCCCTGTGCATCTACCCTGAATCCTAGGAACTCCGTGGAAGCCACTCCAATATTGCATTTTTCCTTCTTAAGTTTGAGGCCAGCAGCATAGAATCTACTTAATACAGCCTGCAGCCTATCTGCTAAAACTTCCTCCCCAGCAATTAAAACGTCATCAAAATACGGACACACTCCAGGAATACCCTTCAGTGTCCTTTCCATTACCTTTTGGAATATCCCAGGAGTTACGGAGATGCCAAACTGTAAGCGGTTCACTCTGAAGGCTCCTCTGTGTGTCACTGTAGTTTGAATGTCAGCTATTTCGCGGGCAACTGGAATTTGCTGGTACACCTGCGCCAAGTCGAGCTTTGCAAAGATGTCACCTGACTGTATTGCCGAGAGGACGTGTTTCACCGATGGGACCGGGTAAGCATGCGGATTTAAGGCCCAGTTTACCGTGGCCTTGTAATCTGTGCATATTCTTATTTCCCCATTTGGTTTAATAGGGTGACAATGGGGGTTTCCCAGTCTCCCCCCTCCACGGGCTCCAAGATTTCCTGTTTCACTAGCTTTTCTAGTTTGCTCTCAATTTTGTGTTTGAGAGCGAACGGAACCCTCCTAGCCTTGATTCTTACCGGCAGGACATCGGGTCTTAATTTTAACTTAATGGGGCCCCCCGTGTATTTTCCCAGTTTGCCATCGAACACGTCTGCAAATTTTTTGCAGACAGATTCGAGGCTTCCGGACTGGATGGTATTAACTCCCCCAAGCCAAATGCCCAGGGCATCGAACCAGTCCAGCCCCACCAAATTAGTCCTCTTGCCCTCTGTTACTAATACATCTAAGTGACCCAGGAACCCCTTATAGCCTAGTAATAATGTGGCCTGTCCCTTCATTTTAATTGGGGTGTGTTGGAAATCTGCTAATTTAATTTGGGTTGGTTCCAAGGGAATCCGCCGCCTGCTTTGGCCACAAATGAATAAATATGTCTCATAAGATATTATTGAGACAGATGAACCCGAATCCACTTCCATTTTGCAAGGAATTCCTTGCAAACGGATCTCAATTTTGATTTTTGGCTTAAGCAGCTGGTGGATTGTTGACTGGCACACCACTTCCATACTTTCTACAATTGTTTGTGACAGGGTCCCAGGGGGCTCAGTGCCGGGGAATGGCGGGTTATCTGTACCTGCTGGCGATGAGTCAAGTTCGTTCAGGTTGTCGCGGTTGCAGCAGACGGCTCATATGTGCCCAGTTTTACTGCAAAACTGGCACTTCGTGCTGCGGAACCGGCAGGACGCCCTTGGATGACTGCCATCGCAGCTGGCACATCTTAGGTCATTGTCACTGGAACTGTAGCTCGGGTATCTTGAGTTTTTGTTGGCTGTCCCCGGTTTCTTTTGGTTCACACCGTTGTCACGTCAGACTTTGAATTTCTCAAGCCTTTGTAGTATGGCATCGATTTCTACCTTAGTTTCGGGTTCTTAGCCTCCACCGTCCACAACGCTCTCCTGGTGGACAAATCCACTGGAGTTGTTGCCAGGTCAGAGTGTATTCTTTTGGTTGATTGCCTCCTGGGTCATTGTTTCATCAATGACTTCTGACAGGTTCAGAGTTGGCTTAGAGATTATCTTTTGCTGAAGCCGCTCATCACTCAATCCAAAGACGATTCGATCTCGAATCCGGTCTTCTAGATCGGGAAATCTACACATGCGAGCGGCTTGCCGTACCGCCCCAACGAAGTCAGTCGATGATTCGCCGGGGAACTGGTTCTGCTGGATGAACTGCAGCCACCAGAAAAGTTCAGACCTCTTCGGCATGAAATGTTGGCTCAGTTTGTCGGCGAGGTCGGCGTATGATAAGGTTGTGACAGGATCTGGGTTACACAATCCGATGGCTATATCGTAAACGGCCGGACTGTTGAGGCAAAGCAAAGCCGCCACCTTCATGCGGTCTTCTGTTATTCGGTTTACCAGGAGGTAGCCTTCGATCTGACCTAAATGCGACTCCCAGTGATCAGGGTAGCGGATATCGAACTCGCAGATGTGTCATGCTGTCCCGGTCCTGGATACTGCTTCAGCGGGAAGGAATTTTTTCCTGGAAGAGTTTTCTCTTTCCATCTTTCCAGTGACTCAGCTAGTGCTTCAGCTCAGCATGAAGCAGTATCTATCCCACCTTCGTCGCCACTGTAATGTAGTGTGGTCTGGACCATGAGGGAACAGCTGACAACGGAGACTCAGTAACTCAGCTTTATTTCAGTTCCGAGCAAGACAAACCTGGAGCCCTTTTAGAGCCCCTTAAATACTCTAGCCGGTGCGCTCTTGACCAATCCCCACGTTGGAATATCCCGCCGAATGCTGCTCAGCTAATCCGAGCGCATGCCAGTGCCACCTGCTGTTGCCGGTGGCCGAGCTGTGAAATTACCTCAACTATGTACACAACATCTTACTTAGGTTTGTATATTTGGTATATTTTAATTCTGTTCAGTTTTACATACATAATTTTCAAGATAATTTGCAATCTTATTTCCCTTGGAATCAGCCTCACTGAATGCATTTTTGAATAGGCAGAACTTTTTTTTGTTGCCATCTTTATTCGCAAATATAATCAATAAAAGCTACATTTTGAAAAAAAATCTAATGTATGTTGATGGAATAGCACTCCAATCTTGCCTCATTCAACACAAGAATATCTTTTAGAATTCAGGAATGGATAAGGTGTAAAAACATAACTTGAGTAATAATTAAGAAGTTATCTAGCAGATCCTAGCAACACTTTTAAAAAATGGAAGAATATAAGAATTTGTTAGTTTACTTATTAGATAATTATCAACTAATTTCCTATACAATTTGAGTAATCATACATGAGTGCTATATTTTTTTACTTATGTTGCAAAGATTCATTGGAAATTATTTTCATTCATTGTGCAAATAAATAATCCCAACCATATACCCCAGGAAATAAAGGCTACCGTTAGAAATCCTTCAGATTAAATATACTGTAGTTTAAATAAATTGTACCTGTATATAATTTGCAGCAATCTTATATGTTTATGAAATCATTTTTTAAAAGTACTGGCTGAAACCATTAATTAGTTCATCTTGGCTAGTAGAAACCACGTCTATCCTGAACTTGTATGAAAAAGTTCTTTTTTAGAGTTCTGTAAACTTTGCCACATCTGTTAATGGTTGTTTGGTTCCGTAAACAAAGAATGGTTATGTGAACTATTCAATAATTACAGTGAAATATGAGAAGCCTGCTACACATGCTGTTTCCTGAAGCTATTTTAATAAGGTTTTGTCTTGTTTGTTTTCAACAGGTTTACAAAATACTTGTGAAGAAAAACCCAGAAGAAAACTGGGTAGTTTTCAGAAGGTATACAGACTTCTCCAGGCTCAATGACAAGGTATATGCATTTAAACTGGACAATCAGTAATTAATATTACAAATTTATTCCTGTGTTTCATAAATTACTTTGAAAAGTTAAAAATAAAAATGAACACATATGAAAATCAACATAAAATATTGCATGAAAGTATGTCTAATATTTGCCATAATGACAATATATAATTGATTGTATTGCTTATTTGTAAAGATATATTCTATATAATGTGGTTGGATGAAAGACAAGAACGTATGAGTCAACACTGTAGGCACTTTCAGCTTTTGTACCTAACTGTAAGCTGTTGTTCAAAATTAAAGCAAAAATTCACAGTATCTGTTTAAAAATATAGCATTTTGCAGTTACAGTTTTTCTAGAGATAGCTATGTAGTATGCCCAGTGCTCTTTTCAAATGTTTCCAGTTATAGAAAAATGCTAATGGTACTGCATAAAATACAAATAACATTTTTTTGTAATTAGCAACAATGCTTGTATTTTGATTGCTGAATAATCTCGTGTTTAGGTTATGTATAAGTAATGCAAACTCCCAAGCACATTGCACTGATACTGAATGTATTTGTGGAAATGAGCTCTCTCAGTTCTATGTAATGAGTTAAATGAAATTGAAGTTTGCAGCCTTCAAGGAGAATAAATGTGGATAGGAGTCCTAAATAATTTGCCTGACATGTTTACTGTTGAACTGAATTTCTATTTCAACAGTTCACATACAATTATGAAAGGATGTGAAAGAAAGTGACTGATTTATAATAGTTTCTATATTTTTTAATAGGCATATCACAGGTAGGCTGCAAATATGTGGAAACTGCTACTATAGATGGTAAAAAGAAAGTTTTTGCAGCGTAGATATGGTAATTTTAATTTTAAATAACTAAAGATAGGTAGCTTCCTTCAATATATATACAGTATTCATAAGATGATCACTGAGTATAATAAAGTAGAATATAAAAAGTTGTATAATTTGGAGAGTGCCACTTTGGGAAATGTTGCTAATGTAATGTTAATGTTGCTAAAGTACAGTACTGTAATGTTAATACAAATCTGAAATGCAAAGTGCTTTTTAGCTATCATTGCTAAACTGCTATAACTCTTCTTGTGGGGGGCATGTGCATGCATGTATGAAGGTTCTTCAGTCTTCTTTTCTGATGACTGACTGGATAAAAAACTTCCTGCAGTTTTTTTGGCAAGATCTTTGAAAATGGCTTGTCATCCTTCTTTTTCTAGTACTGAGACAGTGACTAGCCCACTAGCCAGTGACTAGCTGGCTTCATGCCTAAAACTCCCAGTTTTTACCCTGGTGTCTTACTTAAAGGTAAAGGTAAAGGTTCCCCTGCACATGCATGCTAGTCGTTTCCAACTCTAGCGGCTGGTGCTCATCTCCGTTTCAAAGCCGAAGAGCCAGCGCTTGTCCGAGGACGTCTCCGTGGTCATGTGGCTGGCATGACTAGATGCCAAAGGCGCACGGAACGCTGTTACCTTCCCACCGTAGTGGTCCCTATTTTTCTACTTGCATTTTTACGTGCTTTCGAACTGCTAGGTTGGCAGAAGCTGGGACGAGTTAACAGGCACTCACTCTGTTACGCGGCACTCTGGATTTGACCCACCAGACTGCCAACCATCTGATCGACAAGCTTAGCACCCTAACCCACTGAGCCACCACGTCCCTTTTAGGTGTCTTACTTACATACTTACTTATTTATTGCTTATTTATATCCCACCTTTATTATTTTTATAAATAACTTGAGGCATCTACCATACTTAATACTCCTTCCTCCTCCATAACCATCTTATGAGGTAGTTGAGCTGTGAGATAGTGGCCAGCCTAAAGTCACCCAGCTGGGTTTCATGCCTAAGGCAGGACTAGAACTCGCAGATTCCTGGCTTCTAGCCTGATGCCTTAACCATTAGATCAAAATGGTTCTTTATAACTCTATGAATATAATGTTACTATTCCCTCTTATCTACAGAAATTATAACCTTCTGATATATATTTCCAGCTGAAAGATATGTTTCCTGGTTTTCGACTGGCATTGCCCCCGAAGCGTTGGTTCAAGGATAATTATAATCCTGACTTCCTAGAAGACAGACAGCTAGGACTCCAAGCATTTCTGCAGAATTTAGTAGCTCACAAAGACATTACCAACTGGTATGTAATTTTTTAAAAACTATACTCATCATAGCAGATGTT
Organism: Vipera berus; assembly: GCF_964194415.1. Lineage (NCBI taxonomy): Eukaryota > Metazoa > Chordata > Lepidosauria > Squamata > Viperidae > Vipera > Vipera berus. The sequence goes on along the minus strand of NC_138204.1, from coordinate 186,884,483 downwards.
GCAGCTCTCATTTTCCTCATTTAAATGGTACTGTTGCTTTTCCAGAGGGTGTAAATAATTTTCTTCTGTAAACAAAGTATTTAATAAGACAAGAAGAATTTAACAATGCATTACATTTTAAATAATTCTGGCACTGCAGGATTCAATTTCAGAGGCTTTATTCTTTTTTTAATAATAGAGATTGAGAATAGTGATTGGATAAAAAGACTAGAATGGATAAAAGATATAAAGCTGTACCTTTTGTATTCTTGCTGAATATTTCAATACAGAAGCAGGGAATGTGTGAATGACTGAATGAGAGATAGAATAGTAGTGACAAAAATAGACACCACTTGGTAGACAACTGTCAGCTCTGCTACATAGGCACTTGATTTGGATACTCTTAGAGCATATTTGTTGTCTATCCCATATGTTTCACCCTTTAATATTGTAGTTGCACAAACTTCTTTCAGAATATTTTTGTAAAACAGACTTTATTTTTAGCTTTATTTTTGCTTAACCATGGCTTGTTGAATAGCTGGATTTTCATAGTGTGCTCAAACAAAACCAAATTAGACAGACACACTATGACTTAGTTAAATCTATGAACTTGGCTGATTTTGTGGGTATTAAATATGATTTTTCTTTTAATAATACCTTAAGTATCTGGGGGGGAAATCAATAATAATTAAAAATTCGGATCTCACTTCTAAGGAGTAAATAAACACAACAATAGATGAAGGCATTGTTGATTAGCTATTTGGCTTCCAACTATATCAAGACAATTCTTAATCATGAACGCATGTTCCTCTTTATATTTTTCTGGTATGCATGAAATATAGTGAAACATACTGTACTGATTCTACAGTAGTGTATGAGAAATATTTCTGGGTAATAAAGATAGTTAAAATTTTATTAGTGAGTTTTTCTTGTTATTTTAAACGTTAATAAGCACATTATTTCCCATTATTTTCTTTTTTTCTCAATTCTATTAGTATCTGGATCTTTGTTGTAAAAGAAGACTGACAAAAGCTTTACTAAAGACATAATGTTACTGTATATTATATTATAGCCCTAATAACCTCTGTCCACCACACTCCTCAGTGCTCAGCCTCAGAGAAATAAATCCCATGAGATTCAATGGGAATACTCCCAGATTAGCACAAAACTCTAGCCTCCATTCACTATGTTACTAAGACCATATAAACAAGAATTTATTAAAATTGTTTCTAGTCATTCTTTTTATATTTAATAGGAATGTTCAAAATCATGGACATGTCACAGGATACACACTACTTCTAAGGACTGAAGTTATTCAAATCATTGCCCTTTGTGAATATTCAAAACTGAAGAAAACTTAAATGTATATATTTGACACTAGTATTATCATTTTTGTCTTCTTCCTTCTCCTTCTTTTCCTCAGTCTATCAATATTAATTGCTTGATGCAGTTTTTTTCTGTTTTCAGCATAGTTAGTGACCCAGATATGGAACAAGAATAAATGGTTTTTTTACTGCTATAATAACTGCAACTTTCTGTAGAAGACACATAAGTAATAACTAAGAATGGTTGCTACTATCTTGTTATTGAAGAATTAAAGGCATATTGCTTATTAACTGATCCTGACAGGCTCAAGATTGACTCAGCCTTTCATCCTTCTGAAGTCAGTAAAATGAGGACCCAGATTGTGGGGAGCGCTATGCTGACATTGTAAATCTAGCTAGACACTGCTGTAAAGCAGTATGGGGTGGTATATAAGTCTAAGGGTGATTGCTATTAAATTGTAATCTCAATATAGTAGTTTGTAACAGCTCTCAGGTGCCTTAAAACCTAAAACTTACATTCTCTTTCTTGATGTTCTGCTACAAAATCTCAAATCAACCAGATTTTAGCCAGTTTGTTGACCAGCCCATTCCACTATATGGTTAGATTACACAAAATATGATTTAACTAAAGTAGCTAGCTATACTATATCTTTTTTTCAAACAAGAGCTAGTTGGTTCTCTGTACTAAGGCTTGAAAGCAAAAGTTCTCTGTGTGTTTTTTTCCTATTTATCTAGCACCTAGAAGCATACTGTCATCTGAGGTCTATTTTCAAATGAGGTTGTGAGAAGTTACAAAATTGCATATTTAAGTCGCATTTTTTCTTAATGAAAGCTTTGCTTATATACATAGGATGACTACTATTATACAGGCTATAAAAAGTCTACACTTTGTTATCATACTTTGATATTGGCTAGTTAATATTTAGTTTGATAGCTCTGTATTTTTGGAACAGTTCTTTTAACTTGACAATTCATTCTGAATGTGTTACAAAACAAGTAAAGTCCGGGACAAGTTGGACAATAGCAAGCAGCAGTACTTCATAAAATAAACATAAAATACTCACTGCAACATAATTATGTTTAGAAAAGGTGACCTTTTCCAAAAGTATCAGATGAAGAAAAAGAGTGTTGTTTCCATTTTTCTAGGTAGATTTTAGTACCATATTATTTCTCCTTTTCTCTGCCTTACCAAAGTGTAAACTGACAATCTACAATAGGATCCTACAAGTTGATTTTTTTTATTTTCTTTTGGTGTGGTAATATAAAGTTGCCTCTAAGATGACTAAATCGAATGAATGAATGAATGAATGAATGAATGAATGAATGAATGATAAAATAAAATAAAGGACTTTTGTAACTTCTTGATAGGAATTTTGTGATGACAACAGTCAATATTCTGGGTTTTACTTTGCAGTGTTAGAACTATTACCTGTAATGGGGTTTTTGGGGTTTTTTTTAAAGCAATTTCATTTTTAAGAAAACCTAAACAACAATTTATTTCTAAAAATATATTAGCTAAGATATGGAATAGATATACTGAAATGAATGTCTTCACTCGCATTTCTTACAATGGGAGGTTTTTTTCCATTTTGATAGTATTTCATGCTGTAGACACAGCTATTTACAGATTTGATTGGAATCTAAGGATAGACTTCTTAAAAGAAATAATTCTACAAATTGGGTTATGTAGCAATCTGTTGGAAAAAATGTGGACTCATACTTATCTATAACTGCTGATAATTTACAAGATAATGTAGTCCATAAATTGAACAAAAAGGCAGGAAGAAAAAGTTGGGTGTATCAAGTAAGCCATTTATAGCATACCAGTTCCTTAAATGGTGTTGATTATCTTAAATTCAAATTACACATGGTTTGTGCTCAAGGAAAATGAGTGTAACTGAACTATTAATTTTACTTTTATCTTGAACCACCTTTTCAAAACATTTCACTCTTTTTAATAACAGTATTCTTACTAACTAGAGGGAAAATTATATTCAAACCTTTGCCTCTAATTATGTTTGCATCTGTCTTTATAAATTTTAATAATGCAGCTAATTCCTATTTGGGGAAGCATTACTGTACAACATTGGCATATTCCCAGTAGACACTCCATATTGTCCTGTATTTTTCTTATCAGTTGCTCTTATTTTCCATTGTTTTCAAAGCCTTGCAGTAAGGGAGTTTCTTTGTTTGGATGACCCACCAGGACCCTTTGATAGCCTTGAGGAGAGCAGGGTAAGTGCAATGGAAGAATTTGTTTTTAGAAGAGAAGATATTAATTGCACAGTGACCTAAGTTTTATCACTTAGTGCCTTTATTGTGAATAGCAGCAACTTTTTGTTCTTTTTCTAACTATAAATTAAACATGGTCATCGTGTAGCAAAATAGTTCAAATGAATAATCTATGGCAGGGGTGTCAAACTCAATTTCATTGAGGGCCGCATCAGCATTGCGGTTGCCTTTAGGGGGCCGGGTAGGCGTGGCCTACTGGGTAGGCATGGCCTACTGGGTGGGCGTGGCTAGAGTGCATATGGCCTACTAGGTGGGCGTGGCCAGCTCTACATCATTCGCATCATTCGCTTATGGGGGCCTGGGCAGGAGTGGGACAGATCTGAGGGTCTCTGGCAGAAGGAGGGTCTCTGGGCCAGGGCCAAGGCAGTGTTTCCAGGATGGCTTAGCGGGCCACATGAAACCACTTCGCGGGCCGGATCTGGCCCCCGGGCCTTGTGTTTGACATGTCTGATCTATGGACTGTATACGAACAGAGCTGGTAACCAAAATGCAAGGAGATGAATGTAGCAAAAAAAGTGGAAGTGAAAAGAACAGGAGAGAGGGGAAAAAGAATTTGGGAAACATAAAAATTACTACACAGAGATTCCTCAGCTTTGTTCATTCATTTGTTCTTTTATTGTATTTATATTTAGATGTGATTTATTTGTTTGTTTATAGGCTTTTAAAATTATTTCAGTCATGATGTGCAATTGAATGGGGTTTAATGTTAAATATCCTGTGTTTCCCACCCTGTATATAATTCTAGAATATAATTCTAGAATACTGAGCCAAATATGAAATATTATAAAAATCTATTTCAGGTAGTTGATATATTTGCCTTATCAACAATTTCCTTATTTAAATTATTTTACTTGTTATTGTAATAAGAGATAAAAGTATATGTTCATATTTTTGCGAATGTATTATTGTCACTAATTTTTTGACATGGTACGAATAGTATTTTGAAAATTCATAAAATTGCTACCATTAAGCAAAAGGGATATAGAATAATTTATAGCTTGGGACCATTTCCAGCAAATATAATTGAAGCAGCTTAGTGCTTGACATTGACACATTACAGAAATTTTCTCTGTTCTTTTGAACTCTATACTGTATTTTGTATTTATAACTATCACTATGGATTTCATTTTTAAATCTTTATTTAATATGGATTTAATGACTATCTTAAAAAATAATAACTTTGCATAGGGCTATTGATGCTCATTTGGACTTTTTTTTAAAAAAAGATTGAACCTAATTATATCCAATACCAACTTCCAAATATTTTTAACTGTAGCGTATAAATAGTTTTGTCAGAAGTGTTTTGCAATTGAAGAACTGGGAGCATATATCTAACAACTTCAGTAGTTAACCAAAAAGGCTAAAATGCCAAATGAGATATCCTACCAAATTAATATTTTCTGGCACCATATAGAACAGACATGTCAAAGACAAGGCCCGGGGGCCGGATCCGGCCCACGAAGTGGTTTCATGTGACTCGCGAAGCCATTCTGGAAACAGTGAGGGAACGGCCCCCACTGCCTTGGCCCTGGCCCAGAGACCGTCCTTCTGCCAGAGACCTTCAGATCTGTCCCACTCCTGCCCAGGCCCCCATAGGCACCCTTGATGCGAACGATGTAGAGCTGGCCACGCCCACCCAGTAGGCCATATGCACTCTAGCCACACCCATCCAGTAGGCCACGCCCTCCCAGGCCATACCCATCCGGCCCCCTGAGGGCAACCGCAATGCTGATGCGGCCCTCAATGAAATTGAGTTTGACACCCCTGATATAGAAGATAAATTATGAACTGTAAACTTCTCACTGTTAACTATAGGTTTGCTTTTAAGAGAACAATTGTTCATTGGTCAGTGCTTCGTTATTCACTACACTAAACAGTTCTATACACATAACGTTTTGCTCTAAGGGAAGAATGCTGCACTTCAGAGCTGTATTTATATACACTGAAAATGCAGAACTCCCATACTATATTTGTCACATATGGATGATAAATGGGAGTCCAACAAACATTATTTGGTTATCTGAACCAAAGTATATAATTTAAGTATATAATTTACTTCACAGAATGGTGGGTGTAAAAGAAGGGAAAAGGCATTCTCAAGTCTAACTTCATAAAGACATATCTATGCAGTTTTCTCAAAAACATTGTTTGCCTTTGTCATCTTGCATCTTCTGCATCTTTAATTTCCAGCTCTAACTTCCTGATTCATACACTCTGATGATTTTTTATCCAAGGATTAATCAGACCAGCCCTAATTAGTAGCTGAGTACAGACAAGATCAGTTAGGTGCTATAACCTGGTGAGGCTACCAGTGGGCTTAACATTCATGTCAGAGACATTTGAGCATCCTCTTGAGTTTCTTGTTTTTTATTGTGGTTAAGATATACAAATAAAACAGGTTTCCATAATTACTCTTTCAAAATCTGAATAGTGTGTACACATACATACCCTCTAGGCTTATTTACTTTAATAAGGTATAGCCCATCTCAGTTTTGATTTTTATCCTTAAATAGAGATGTTTGAGGCAGTTACACAATCTTGTTATCCTTTTTGATGAAACTAACTGATCAAATCAAAGGTTTGTCCAAAATAAAAATTAATAATTTTGCAGGTTATTAGTTTTCTAACTAAATGTACAGGAATATCAGTATAACATTCTAGATATAGCATGCTGTAGCATTTAGTGTGCCTTGTACAGTATAAAGAATTTAGTTTAGTTAAATCATCAGATTTAACTTATATTCCATTAAAATTACTACCAAGAATAAGTCTTGGTAGTCAGTGCTACAAATTTATATCCTATTGCTGTAATGGAAGATTCATAATTCTGAAATATGTGAACAGAAAACCTGGAAGGTTTTCCATTATAGATTTGCCCAATAATTAGGGAATGTTAGCTTAATTACATTATTACTATCTCAGAGTATTTATGTTCAATAAAGGGAAATAAAATCCAAGTGATATTAATTGTGTACATGTAAAAATAATACATAACTGTTCATAGAAGAGTAAGTCTGTGTGTTGCTTTTTACAAAAAAAAAACCCCTTAATTTCAAATTTTTAAATTTTCTTCTAGGCTTTTTGTGAAACTTTGGAAGAAACAAACTACCGGCTTCAAAAGGAACTTAATGAAAAACAAAAAGAGGTGGATACTCTGAAAAAGTTGTTAAATGAAAAAGAATTGTACATAAATGAAATGGAAAAAAGACTTGGGTAAGACTGAAATAAAGCTACTCACCACAAATATCATTATCATAGCTAGTGATATGAATCTAATGCTTTAGGATTTCTGAATACTTCCTTGTATTTATTTATTTTTCAAATTTCTATAGCTGCCCAACTCACAAACAAATGACTCTTGGAGGCCTACAATAAAGTTAAAAAACAATAGTTCACAAATTACAGTTATAATTATTAAAAGGATTAAAAACTATAAAACACAGCTAAACAAAAATCAACAAAGGGATATTAATAATAACAGAGACATCTTACTATGGTCAGTTCCCCAGGGGCCCCCAAAAGACAGGAAATACTTGAAGAGATTGTAATAAAAAAGGAAATTTTAAGTTTTGTCTCTATGCACCAAGAACATGTATAAGACTTTATGATACAACCTGTATCATGTCTCAACTTCTTTTTGAAAAAGAGAATGAGAAAATTGCAACAGAGCTTGCAGTCTCTTTGGGGGGCGGGGAATTAGGTTTTCAGAGGTGGAATGCTTTTCTGGCAAAGGTCATTTTCAGGATTAAATATTCTGCTTATATTAAATAATTTCAGAAATATTCAATTTGATAATCCCAGACACAAGATAAATGGTATCAGAGATGATTTTATCTTCAGTGAACATTATTCAGCATATATTCAGTATGTAATGTTAATGGTTGTAATAATAAGGAAAATTACTGCTTTGTTCTATCAATAGAAAGCTGCACTTTAAAAGAATTAGTGAAATGTAATTATTCCTAGAAAATTCTTCTAAGGCTGCAGTTTTATCCCCGGTTTCTAGGGGCAAACTCCACTGAATGCAGTGATTCTTTTAAATACATGCGCATAGTTTTCCCCAACGAAGAAAGCTTTTCCCCAGAGACATTTTTTATAATAATTTCCAGCTAAAATAAAAGACCTACCTTGATTTTGTTACAGGGACTTAAATTTAGTGGAAACAAAGTCTTGTAAATTGTCAGGAGAGGGAAGTGAATGCAGTGGAGAAGTGGAGTCATCCGCAACAGAGGCAGATCAAAGAACCTTGGAAGAAGACAGCCGGTAAATTATCATTCAATAGTCTTATTTTAAGTTAATCTCTGAAATGCAAATCATCTGCAAGCTTAGAACAGTCCTGCAGACATTTTGGGCATTTTGCTGGAGATATTTTCCATGGGATTGTGCCTTTATATAATCCAACATAGTAAATTTTATATTACTGTCTTCATGTTTCTATATAATACCTGCATGTACTTGGGTTTTCCAATGCTTTTCTACCATTCAGAAAGTCATTGGATGAAATTGAAACTGAAAATCAATTAATTGATGCTGATAGCTCTTCTGCTGAAGAAATTACATGCCATTATAATTTGTAGCATATGGATATTATATAAAACATGAGCCCAGCAATTTGCAGATAGACAGTGTTCCCAAACTTGTAGTTTTAAAACATAGCACATATTAGGACTGAGTGATAGAGCTCGTTGGCTCACATTTTTATGATAAATATATTGATCTGAATCTGCAGGTCTGAAAAAGAGGATTGGAAAACCTCTTGGAGTGGGTCACTGGTCGAAAACTTTGTGCCAGAAATTGAAGTAGCCGAAGTGGCATATACTGCTGATATAGAGATGTAAGCATGACTTGTTTTGCTTTATTTTGTTTTTTTAAAAAAAAGATATATCTGGAAGTTGTTGAACAAAAGCAGTAGAACTGAAGATCATAGGAATGTTTACATAAATCATTCGGAATACATTTTTGACACAAGAAGAATAATCAGTGCTGCTGCTTTAATTCATTTGTTATCTAAGATATATAGATATGTGGAGAACTATATTAATATATAAAAATGGTTAAGTTTATGTTATGCCTAGAATCCTAAGTAGTGTGTATAATTTAACAGTAGATAAAAATTAAATATCAATTATCATTTGGCTTGTCACACCTGTTTGCTACTAACATGTGACCTATTTTGTATGAGCAGCTTTTGGTATCTGATTTTGCAGATTCTTTATATAGGATATAGTTTTATGCTCTGGAAATAAAATTCTGCCATCAGGCCTCAGAAACAGTATATGATCTCTCATGTTTTTAAAACAATAAATTTAAATAACTTATAAGTATGTTTTAATGCAATAAACTAGAAAAGCTTACAATACCAAAATAATATTTCAGAAATAGGAATAAGATTGGGAGGTTTTTATAATGGGAGAGGAAGAATCATAGGCAATTAACTGTATAGCCTAGGTATACTTTAGATGGTCATATGCACTTGAAAATAATGTAAAAACTGATTTAATATTGTACCTGTTTTTTCTTTAAATCTTATGATAATTTTGCTACATAATCAATGACTGCCTTAGATATATATATAAAAAAACACTACCTCCTACTTTGTTACTTATGCATAAGTGTGCTGTTTAATGCCTATTCAATATGTATATGAATGATAATGGCCATTTGTTAAAGCCATACTTCTGCACCGTTAATCAAATCTAGTTGCAGTTTGTATGAAGATACCAGGGATTCTGTAGCTTACTTACAAATTGTGTTATGCCCAACAATGCACTTTACTGTAAACAGACAACTTGTGTCAAGATCATTGGCATATGCATACGCAGAGACACACACCCATGCATACCTTTTGATCGAGGAAAGGTGAAATGATTTGCACAATCATGTCTCTTTCTATTATGCTTGTTACACATGTTTACTGTAGTGTGGGTCAGCTTTATGGAATCTCCAAAAACTTTTTACTGAGCGGCTGTTTGCGCAAAGTGCCTTTTGTCTCTTCTTCCAGTGAAAAGAAAGCAAGCTTTGTTCTTCTTTATGTCATTTACTCTTTGTTTGTCTTAATGTTGTTAGCACACAAGTCTCCATGTGCTTGGACTTTTCAATGTTCACTTTGTAATTTTGGGATATGAGGAAAAACACTCTGTAGAACTGTATAAAGCTGTCTGAGGAAAATAAAGATTTGGACATGACATTTTTGCCGTGTTTTGTGGAAAAAAATTCAAAGTAAAGGTAAAGGTTTCCTCATATTAAAGTTGACTTCAGTGACACATGCACACATGTCACACTTGCATACTTGCCCATCAAAGTTTTATCTGCATTACTTATATACTTACCAAGAGCCTTGGTGGAGCAGTGGGCTAATGCCTCCTTAAGTAACACCAGCTGCCTGCAATTAGTGCAGGTTCGCGTCCCACCAGGCTCAAGGTTGACTCAGCCTTACATCCTTCCAAGGTAGGTAAAATGAGGACCCAGATTGTTGGGGGCAATTAAGCTGACTTTGTAATAATGCCGCTTGGGTGTGTGTGTGAAAGCCCTAATAAGCAGGCATATACATAGAATGAAGGCTACTGCTAAACTTGTAAGCCGCCCTGAGTCTTCGGAGAAGGGCGAGATATAAATGGAATAAAAATAAATAAATAAATAAATATTCATTGTATGAAAGTATGATACATTTTGAGTATCATACAGATTTCTCAATTACTGCTTATTCCTACAGCTCCTACTACCATCTCTAAATTTATCCTTAAGGTCTCTCAATATTCAAGTCATCCTTCAGGAATTGACAAAATATAACTAATAGTTATTTTCCCCTCATTTATGAACTTCCACTGGATACAGTTCTTCCATGAATACAGAAGGGCATGGCTGGATCTAGTCCTGTATTGTATTATTACTTGGCATGTTGATATATTTTTAAATAATTCCTGTGAGTTTTTCTTAGCAAAGTCCCACCAAAATCCTAAAACAGGCCTAACCGCAAAACTTCTGATGCACCAGATATTTTATTCATATGCAGATAAGCATATGGGTGTGGTATTTCTATATACTAGGTATGAAAACTTTAATTGATATTTATTCAAGCTTCCCTACACATACAAAGGCAAATAGACAGTGTCTAAATTCTGAAATCCTACTATTAAGTATAATCCAGTAGTTTTAAAATATAATTACCAGATTTAAAGTTTTTTTTAAAAAAAACAGGTATATTTTGTATAAAAGTTTATATGAGAATTTTATAGTGCTGGTTGTTTGGGTCAACAAACTAATTATTGAAAAGTTTATTTCAGGCATCTTCATACAGGAAAGATTCAAAACATGATAAATAGGAAACAGAGTTATAACCTTCACTATGCAGTATTGTTGCATAGTGAATATTGTTGACCATTTGAAGAACAGAGTAAATCTCAGATCTTACATGAATCTCTACTCCTATATTATCACTTAAGGTAAACAGACCATTGGTGAAATTAACAGCATATGCGGTACTCTCCTTCTCTTAATCTTACTTTTTCCTTTTCTCATTTCTCCTTCAAACCACCCACTTCCACCACTTCTTCGTACTACAGGTAGTCCTCAACTTACGACCACAATTAAAATGACAAAATCAGGTATGCTTTATCTTAGTAGCCGTACATTAAAAATGTCCTTTATTTAATCTTCCAAATAATTATCCAAAGACAGTAGATGTTTAGGATCAGAATAACATCATTCTGGAGAGATCTATTTTATGTTCTGATTTTTGCTGCTGTAAATATTTAAAAAACACAGAGCTTTTTATATAGATTGCACTTCACAGTAATTGCCCTGTGAGTTTAATTCTAGAAACATACTGTATGCATAGATCTTTTCTACTTTGTTCTGTGTAAGCCCGTTTGTTTCTGCAATGTGGACAGAAAATAGGCCATCTTTTTCCACATTCTGAACTGCATCAAAAACTTTAGCAGTGTAACTTGTGTAATTTGCAACATAAAGCTACAGTACTTTAAACATACTTTATTAGGTTTTAGAGACATATTGTCCATATAGGTTATACTTTTTATGGGCCAGCTTTGTTAACATGCTTTTAATATTCCTAGAAGACTAAAGATAGGGTTACATGAGATTCTAATTCATATTAATTATTACTCGTTTAGAAAAAAGAGGGCCCAAGTCTATAGTCATTTAAATGTTTTAGAACTTTAATGTCCCAAAATTCTTAAAATCAACACATGCATCCCGTGGATGGGGCTTTGCTTGTTTGCTCAGCCCGGTTTCTTGCATGCCGCGCACAAGTGCTGGTCCATGAACTGAGGGTTGAGGACCCCTGCCCAAGCCACCATCAATCATTTTTACAAAATTTTCTCATGTTATCCAGGATCCATGTTTCCCAGATTGCCAATGGTTTTTTTTATGTTTTGTGATTATTTTGAAAAGCTAATCTTTGTTTGCTGGCAAATCTTGTTTAATGACATTATTAGTTACCAGGAAGTTCTATTTGTATGAAAAAAAGACAAGACATGGTGGCTGGAAAAAAGGGGTGCTGAGGTGTCAGTATGGAGGAAAGATCTTTGTAGATTAAAATAATAATTAAGATAGTCTAATGAAAAGATGGTAAAGATGAGAATGTGGAAAGAGTTTTGAGATTTTTGAACTTTGGTGTTTGAGAAGACTCTCGGAAATAACCTGCACAACTCAGAAAACAAATCAACTCAGCATTATTGCTTGAGGCACAAATGTCCCAACTCTCATATTTTGGAGAAATCATGAGAAGATCAGCTCCCTTGAACAGTTTCTAATGTGAGAAACTGAAATGAATGAGATGAAGAGAATGATTAGTAGCAAGGTGGATGGATTTGATTGCAGTAGCAAGGAACATGTACAGAGAGCAAAATAGCAAAACAACCAGGTGGAGAACAAATCATAATAGAAAAAGGCAATGTAGTCATGAAGAATCAACGCTGACTTGACAGCACCTATTCGATCAGTCAAGAAAAGATTTAAGAAAGCTTTGGAAGCATGGTAATACATAGTAAGTACTAGGAACTGTAAGTAGAATCTGCACCAAAATATTGCAGAGTGGAATGTTCTTATTTGAGTTACAAGGCAACAATGCCTTCCTGCAGGAAATAATTTCTACCGTATACCCACCCTGCTTCCTCAAATCTCTTTGCTAACCGATAGTCATTTTGTAACTGAATGTGATCATTTCATATTGCACTGAGTTTCTTGAGGTGTTCCTCTTTAAAACCCCATGCCTTCTATATTCTCACTTGCTTTCCTTCCTACATCTTACCCTATTTGCCAAAGCAAGTTAGCTGAGTAGTCCTGGCATTCATTTGTTTGACTTTTCCCTCTTCACAAAAGCATGTTTTGTGTAGTTTCTAGTTTTTTCATCTTTATCTCAATCTGATTTGTTTTTCCAGTTGCTTTATGCTTGATAGAAATCTTAGTATCTGCCCAAGTGTGGTTTGGTTGGTTGTTTAGGTCACATAATAATTAGCATAAGCCCCAAATTTCACTTTTAATAATAAGTAAATATATATGTTCTTCTTTTCTAGCCTTGCTGACTCTTCAAATCATCTCACTTCTTTGGAAACACCATGCTAATCATTTAGAGCAAGAATAAAATTGTTCTGCTCCTTGAGGAATTAAAAGATAGAAAGGTAATCAAGCTAATAAAAGGGAGCTGCAAAATTGGGTGTGGACCTTTCCCCATACATTTAATTCTGGGTGCTACTCTTCACAAATCAATATTACTAGGCTTGACCCTATAGGCATTCAGTCTGAAAACTATTTCACTATGACCCAAGTCTGTTTCCTAGAGATCCCTGGGTGTGAATAACTTGGGAAGATTACAGTTGAAATAAGAAGCAATAGCCTAGGGCTGTAATTTCTAAATATTCCTTTTATATGGTGTTTAAACTAGGGGAGGTAAGAACGCCAATGTGCCAACAGAAAATATTTGTTTAAGCTTTATTTGCTGTGGGGAGTAATGGAGGAATTTCAAAGCATAGGTGTACAAATGAAAGGGAAGGGTAATCTTCCTCTTTATCCTGTGACCCCTACAAAACAATTAAGTTTAGAAAAAATGTTTTCACTGCCACCAATTATTTTTTTCAGCTTGACTGCCCAGCAAGAAAAAGGATTTGCAGCATTTCAACGCTCCACTTCCTATGTGCTTTAACACTCCAAATTCCACAGAATCCCATTTTTCCCCTGTGCTGTATGCCTTTTTTACCCTCTTTTTTTAAATCAATGCCATTGGCCAGAGCATTAACAAACTAATATTAAATGTCACTAGCAGTGTGTGCATTTGTGAGCTCTGATCTGTTCAGACAAAAAGGCATTTTGCATTGGGACAACAAAATATCACACAGGCATGTCAGTTTCTTAAGTGTGTAGTTTCTTTTCCCAAATAAAATTCTATTCCCCCTTGTCTCTTCTGGAAATGATCATTTGTGCACATTCTTTCCTCTGCTTTGTTTTCTCATTGAAGACCTGGCACCCTGCCTCACTTGCCGCCATCTACCCAGTGAATTGTAAATTATTGCATTGACAGCAACTTGGAGGATCAGCAAAATGGGTTTGTTCTGTGTGATAGACTTGATCTCCCAACAGTTTGCAATATGAAAAGCTTCAATGGGCAAGATTTAAAATCAAACATAGTCCACTACCAAACTGGAAACACTATTCAAGTTAGTAACTAGTCTTGATTCCTTAAGGATTATTCTCTTTGCAAATTTGCCTTTCTAAGATACATTGCTATCATGATACAAAATTATGCTGAGCTTAGAAAGTAAGCAAAGATGATCAACAAAGATGATAAAGGGTCCAGAAGGTAAATCGTCTGACAAATGATTGAGGAACCCAAGTAAATCTATCAAAGAGAAGGATCAGAGAAGACATGATAACTGTCTTCCAGTACTTCCAGTACAGTCACAAAGAAGAGTGGATTGACTTATTCTTCAAAGCACCAGAGGGCAGGACAAGAATTAATGGGTGGAACTTGTTAAAGACTGATCCAGCGTAGAAGTAAGGAGAAATTTTCTGACAGTGAAAACAATGAAAAAGCTTGCTGCCCTAAGTTCTAGGTGCTCCATCACTTGAGGTTTTCAAAAATAGACTGGACAACCATTTGACCGGGGTGGTATAAGTAGGGGATTGGACTAGAAGGTTCCTTCCAGCAGTATGATTCTAAATTCTATGTTTTGTAAATCTGCTCTTGTTTGGGATGCATATTTTGTGCAAATAGTATTTTCATAGCTGTACAAAATACTGCACACCCAGCAGAAAGCACTTCTTTAGCACATTACTAGGTTTTAAAACACATTATGTATGGTTTGTCAAAAATCTTTCCAACAGATCTTCAAAAATTGGTATTATTCTTTCATATGAAGCTATGAGAGCATGCCCAGTCCACCTACTGAGATCTGAGAATCCCATTGGAATTGTACATTTTGCCATTCTTATGTAAATTGTTTACTGATGTATTTGTAATGTATGACTTTGTAGAACTTAAGGAGAAAAGTGAAGGAGACAAAAGTGAGAGCTTTGTCCATGTTAGAATGTGGCAAGCACTCCAAGGAATGCCGGGGAATTGCAAATGACCATCAAAGAATTTCAGAAATCAAAAAGAATTGGATATGAAAGAGAATGAGATTGTTCTGACATATTTTGATACAATATCAGAGAAGGAGAGGTTGCCGGGAGGCTGCTAAATCTGAACGGCAATCAAGTTGGAGGAGTGATTAATTAGAGGAAATGTTCATTTAGAATTGTGCCTAATTTTTCCAGACTCCCTTGACCTTAACTCTTGCCAAAAATTGTCCTTCTGAGGTGCAAAACGTGTAATCATTGAGGTAATTCACAAATAGGAAGTATTTTTTAACAAGGGACATCTTATTATTAAACACTATTTTTCATACTCAAAAAATAGATTTCTTTCAGAAAAGAGTCCTTCAGTGGCTCTGAAGAAGACATCTGGCTAACTTAAACAGTGCAGTGTTAGATGTGGAAGTGAGAATAAATCTCTGAGAGAAAGCTCAAGTCTCTTGATCAGAGAGGCACAAAAATTTCAGTACACAAGTTCAAAGGAGTGTGTTTGAACACAATGGCCATTTCACAAAGGAACAAAAGAGATCTCGAAATCTACTGATGTGAGGGAGGTAAGTAGTGGATATGACAAATTTTTCAATCCTTGCACAACAAGATTTGGATGTTTGTTTATTGCTTAAATTTAGTATACTGGCATCCTTGCCCATGAATTAGCAAGTGCAAATTTCTACACAGACAAATTGCTTTGGTCCTTTCAGTGTTTAATAGTGGCTTTGTCATGTGTGTATTGTTAAAACTCATTGTGGTTACAGTGTGGATTCAGAAAATGCAATTAACTCTGAGATAAAATTAGTCTGAAAAATACTTGAAGTCCCATTGACTTGAGGGAGAGTTAAATAGGTACTTAAACAGAATGGAGCTTAAAAAAACTTGTCTGTAGTAATATAGTACTTCTGGCTGTTTATAAACTATAGACAAATGTGATAAAAAAAATACCTAAGTAAATCCCCAGGAGTTTAATATTAAAATTAATGCTATCTTTCTATGCATGGCAGAATATGTTTATAATCCAGCAGCTATTGTAGCTGCTAGAATAAATCTATATAATATTGGCAGAGAGGTGCTCAAATACTCGTGTTGCAGCAAGGCCCTCTCTCTAATTGACATTTTGCTGACAGGCTGAGTTTAATATAATCAAACACTATTTGAGTTGTTCAAATATAATCAGGAATTCTTTTTAACTTAGATCTATCAGTTTATTTTATTTAATTCCATTTTTCACAGTTCTGCACTGATCTTTTTCATAAATCCCCGAATTCATTAACAGCTAGCTTTTTAACAATGAAACACATATTTCTTGTTTATATTTCTTTTTTCTTTTTTATAATATTTTATTAGTTTTCTAATTTTACAGTTAAGTATTTAAAAAGCAACACGGTGGCTGGGTTAATTAATAGTTCAATAACATACATAAATCTTTAGTACAAATCTCAAGTTACAACATCAGATATTTCCTCTCTTTTTCCCTTAATATCTACTATCTCATATGAGGCTAATATAGTTATTATTATCAACTAAGTAAAAATATCATTATTACATGTATCAATAATTTTTAGCTTATACATATCTTAATTGTTTACATTCAATCCTTATATACAATCAATGTCCTGTTTTTGCTTTTTTCCCAAGCTTTACTTTCCCATCAATATTCAAATTAACATTTGATATGTACAATTTCCAAGCTTCAGGTAACCAAAGTTTCCCTTATCTCGACTTCTTCCTTTTTCCATTTTCATAAAAAAATCTAATATTCTAAATACACATCTTATCTATTTGAGTATAGTCTTGTTCTGTTTTCTAAAAGTTATCTATTTTCCACCATATTAAACCATCTAATTAATAATACAGTATCCCCTTTAATAAGTCAAAACCATTTTATTTATTTGTTTGTTTGTTTGTTTGTTTGTTTTTGGGACTTATATGCCGCCCTATCTCCCGAAGGACTCAGGGCGGCTAACAACAATAAAACACAATAATACAAATGTTAAAAAAGATTAAACTAACAAGCCCCAATGATAAAATATTAAAAATATTCTACTTAAAAATCCCTATCGTCAGTCCAGGTCAGCCTGATAGAAGAGAAATGTTTTAAGGCCACGACGAAAGGACCAGAGATCCGGGGCCATCCGGAGCTCAAGGGGAAGTTGATTCCACAGGACCGGCACTCCCACAGAGAAGGCCCTCCCCCTGGGGGTCGCCAGCTGACATTGTCTAGCCGACAGCACCCTGAGGAGGCCCTCCCTGTGTGAACGCACCGGGCGATGGGAGGTCGTTCCTGGCAGCAGACGGTCCTGCAAATATCCCGGGCCTAAGCCATGTACCAAGAGCCTTGGTGGAGCAGTGGGCTAATGCCTCCTTAAGTAACACCAGCTGCCTGCAATTAGTGCAGGTTCGAGTCCCACCAGGCTCAAGGTTGACTCAGCCTTCCATCCTTCCGAGGTAGGTCAAATGAGGACCCAGATTGTTGGGGGCAATAAGCTGACTTTGTAATAATGCCGCTGGGGGGGGCAAAAGCCCTAATAAGCAGGCATATACATAGAATGAAGGCTACTGCTAAGCTTGTAAGCCGCCCTGAGTCTTTGGAGAAGGGCGGGATATAAATGGAATTAAAATAAAATAAATAAATAAATAAATGTAGGGCTTTATAGGTAAGAACCAGCATGTTAAATCTCACCCGGAGGACAACCGGTAACCAATGTAGCTCATGCAGGAGAAGTGTAATATGGGAGTATTGGGATGCTCCCATCACAACCCGCGCAGCCGCATTCTGCACCAGCTGGAGCCTCCGGGTGGTCTTCAAGGGCAGCCCCATGTAGAGAGCATTGCAGTAATCTATACGGGAGGTAACGAGTGCATAAGTGACCATACGTAGAGCATCTTGGTCCAGATAGGGGCGCAACTGGTGCATCAGGCGAACCTGGGCAAATGCCCCCCTGGCCACAACTCCTATATGATCTTCAAAACTGAGTCATATATCCAGGAGGATGCCTAAGTTGCGCGCCCTATCAACGGGAGGTAACACCTCTCCTCCCATAACCAAAGACGGAACCTCTTGGACTAAACGAGATGCTGGTACGTAGAGCCACTCAGTCTTGGCTGGGTTGAGCTGGAGCCTGTTCTTCCCCATCCAGATTCGTACCCCTTTCTGGCAGTGGGACATCACGTCGAGAGCATCACTGGGTCGGTTCGGGGTGGAGATAAAAAGCTGGGTATCATCAGCATATTGATGATACCTCACCCCGAAACCACGGATGATCTCACCCAGTGGCTTCATATAGATGTTGAACAGGAGGGGAGAGAGGACCGACCCCTGGGGCACCCCACAATTAAGGGGCCTCGGGGTTGACCTCTGCCCTCCTGCCAACACCGTCTGCAAACGGCCCGAGAGGTAGGAGGAGAACCACCATGAAACAGTGCCTCCCACTCCCAACCCCCCAAGACATCGCAGCAAGATACCATGGTCGATGGTATCAAAAGCCGCTGAGAGATCTAATAGGACCAGGACAGAGGAATAACCCCTATCCCAGGCCCGCCAGAGATCATCCACCAGCGCGACCAATGCCGTCTCCGTGCTGTACCCGGGCCTGAAACCCGATTGGTACGGATCCAGATACTCAGTTTCCTCCAGGACCAAAGGGAGCTGCCGTGCCACCATGCTCTCAACAACCTTCGCAAGAAAGCGAAGGTTGGAGACAGGACGAAAGTTATTTAAAATAGCTGGATCCAAGGCAGGTTTCTTGAGGAGGGGCCTCACCACCGCCTCCTTCAAGGTGGCAGGGAAGCACCCCTCACTCAAGGAAGCATTAATAACTGCCAGGAGCCAGCCTCGTGTCACCTCCCGAGCTACATAAACCAGCCAGGAGGGGCACGGGTCCAACAAACATGTGGCGGCACTTAAACTCCCCATGATCCTGTCCACTTCATCCAGAGTCACAGGATCAAGCTCCTCCCAAATATTATCGGCCAAACCCATCACTTCCCCCTCGTCAGATACTGCCCAGTCAGAGTCCAGACCAGCCCGAATCATTTTGTCCAATGAGTACAATAGGGATGTCCTTACAGAAAGAATGCAAAGTGCTTTGTCTGTTCAGGCACTTCAGGCCATTGTGAAATGTTCAATATATAAGTAGAGTAATTGGTACAATTGTTCTCCCATGCCTCCAAAGATGTTTCCTTTGCAAGCACAGAATTCAGTGCTACCTGTGCCAAGTCTTGTTTGTGTGCTTTTAGTGAGCTACTATTCTGTGACATAATTGGCAAACCAAAGATGATGCAGTAGATGGATTAAGGATTTTTCATAATAGTAATAGTAATTTTTATTATCTTTGAATGTAAGCTGAAAGGTATGGTCAGGGGTTAAAGCAGACATCCTTATTCTGAGACCTTCCAGATGTGTTGATGACAATACCAATACATCTTCATACTACATCTTCTATACCACAATTTGCATCATTCCCAGCACAGAGAGACTAGCTTATAAAAAGAATTGGGGAAATGGGGGTTAAAATCTCAGCCATGAAACTCTCTGTGACTTTGAGCCAGTAATTCTAAACTAGCTCAGAAAAAAGCTTCTGAGATAAATAGGCCTGAAGTAAGAAGAATGGTTTGCGTGCACTTCTGATCTCCTTGGAGGAGAGGATGGATGTCATTTTTAAAAGTCCAACCTTTTCTCTGTGTGTAGTTTACAAAGTAATGTCACCCGCTTGGCAAATTGCTTGTGCTTTTATGTGCTTATGTATTTTAACAAAGAATACAGAGAAGTTCAGAAAATGGTCCCTTTATTCATCTGAACAGGTTCTATGAACTGAAAACAAGTTTTTATTTTTACTTCTTTTTTTGTGCTGCTGAAATTGAACAGCTGCATTAAAGGCCACAAGGTAGGTGGAGTGGAGATTTATCGCTACAGCAGTTTTTATACAGCCGATCCAAATAGATTTCACAAAGCAATGACCCTACCGAAACAGTAAATACTATTTACATATCCTCAAAGATTTCCAGGGCTATGGATTTCCTCATAGGAGAAGCATAGCATGTAATGGCAGGTATTTTAGTAGATTTTGTCAAACAAGTTTCAGGATATTATTGAATCCACAGCTCCATCTAGAGACTGCAAAATAGCTTGAGTGTTGTTCTGGCCTGCATTTTAAAAGATTGTTTGAATAAATAATAAATAACAGAGAATAGCTGATTCAGTTTCATTGGAATTCTAGGAATGCTACCAAGGGCTTCTTCCTTTACTCAAAGCAAGATAAAACATCCCATTATGAAATGCTAAGTAAACATCTAAAAATGATTAGTAGAAAATAATACTTTGAAAATATAAGTAAGCCAAGTGATGATTATATTAAGAACAGCTCACAGTGATACTATTTGATTATTTATGTAAGAATAAACAAGTTTCCACTTCTGACAGATGACTTCATTTGATTTGTAAAGTAAATTTTAATGGGGGATTGATTCTTCAACATCTACATAAATGACCTAGATGAGAGGATTGAAGAGCACTCATCAAATTTGCAGATGACACAAAGCTGGGAGGAATAGCTAACGCTTTGGAAGATACTTTCAAAATTCAGAAAAATATTGACAGACCTGACCATTGGGCCCTATCCAACAAGATGCAGTTCAGTAGTGTGAAGATCCTTCACATAGGCAAGAAAAACCAGATGCACAAGCACAGGATAGGCAGTACTTGGCTCAACAGTAGTGTCTGTGAGAGGGCTTTAGGTGGCCGGGTGGACCACCACTTAAGTATGAGTCAGCAGTTCTGCAGCTGTCAAAAAAACCAATGTAATCCTAGGCTGCATCAAGAGAAAGAGAGTATCAAGATTACAAAAAAGTGATAGTACCACTCTATACTGCACTAGTGAGGCCACAATAGGAATATTGTGTCCAGTTCTGATCATGATATAAAAAAGAACCCAAGACCTTGGAAAGATTGCAGAGAAAAACAACAAAGATGATAAGGGGTCTGGAGACTAAGGAGGAATTTCCTAACAGAATGATTAATCAGTAGAACAACTTGTCTCCTGGAGTTGTGGCTACTCCCAACACTGGAGGTTTTTAAGAGATTGGACAACCAATCTCTTGGTTGTCCAAATGGTATAGGGTTTCTTGCCTGAGTTGGGGGGTGGACTAGAAATTGTCCAAGGTCCCTTCCAACTCTGTTTTTCTATTATAAGGGCTCCCTTGGACAAGGGGTTGGATTAAATCACCTCCAAGATCCCTTCCAGTTCTATGTTTCTATTATACAATAAGGTCTAAAATTAGATCCAAGTTTATTCATACTTAAATCAGGCCCATTGATTACAGTGGCATAAGCAAATTCTCAGTTTAACAGAGCAATTTAGCATATTTTGGGTATAATGGACAAATTGTATACATAAACTGTCCATAAACTGCATACAAAAAATAATTTCCAAAAGCAAGAGAAGAGTAAGCTTAGGATTGCTGCTGCTACTTCTTAAAGCAGGGGTGTCAAACTCAATTTCATTGAGGGCCGCATCAGCATTGTGGTTGCCCTCAGGGGGCCAGGTGGGTGTGCCCTGGGTGGGTGTGGCTAGAGTGCATATGGCCTACTGGGTGGGCATGGCCAACTCTGCATCGTTCGCATCAAGGATACTTATGGGGGCCTGGGCAGGAGTGGGACAGATCTGAGGGTGTCTGGCAGAAGGAGGATCTCTGGGCCAGGGCCAAGGCAGTGGGGGCTGTTCCCTCACTGTTTCCAGGATGGCTTTGCGGGCCGCATGAAACCACTTCGCGGGCCGGATCCGGCCCCCGGGCCTTGTGTTTGACATGTCTGTCTTAAAGGATGGGTATGAATGTTTATATATTTTGTAAAATGGGGTTGGGCTGAGAAAGCGGCTTTCATGCCTAAAGTGGGTTTAGAATTTGCAGTCTCTCAAGTTTCTAGCATTAACCACTAGACCAGTTTCTGGTTCTAATGACTGCTGGCTTGGGGTGATGACATTTGTAGTCTGGGTCATTTGAAGAGCAACATATTGAGAAAGATTGTAATTGACAATTACTACCATTATTTCTTAACAGAAGTGCAATCACATCCTCTAGAAAAGGGAAGAATTTTCACACACATCTCTGCTCTTTGTGAACCTTTTTATTGTATTTATTTAAAAGGAGAGAGAAAAAAATATCGAGTAGCCAGTTTAAGATAATGTGTTTCACAACACATATTGATGAAAATATTTCCATTGTCATAATACTAGCAGATTTGAGAACTATGTATTAATCCAATTAATTTTTTAAAATACAGAATCTGTATTTGACAAAGGCTTGTTTCAAAAGTTTCATCTGAATCCACGTGAAGGAACAGATTCAGGGAGGACCTCAGCAAGGAGGAGCTACTGTTTCAAAAAGAGGCCGTCTTGTACCAAAGTAGTTCAGATAGCTTTGGCTGAGATAATCCTGAACATTTTGGTCCACAAACTGAGGATTCTCCTAGTTTCAAAACCTCCTATGAAAACAGAATGTGTTTTGTGGTAAGATGAATGTTTGGCTAAGTCCAACTGGTTCATTAGTAGTGAATTTTCTTGGACTATCGAATCCCGAGTGCCGCATAACAGAGTGAGCGCCTGTTACTCGTCCCAGCTTCTGCCAACCTAGCAGTTCGAAAGCACGTAAAAATGCAAGTAGAAAAATAGGGACCACTCTGGTGGGAAGGTAACAGTGTTCCGTGCGCCTTTGGCGTCTAGTCATGCCGGCCACATGACCATGGAGACGTCCTCGGACAAGCACTGGCTCTTCGGCTTTGAAACGGAGATGAGCACCGGCCCCTAGAGTCGGAAACGACTAGCACACATGTGCGGGGGAACCTTTACCTTTACCTTTACCTATGAGTCATAGCAATAATGACTCATGCCGTCATCAGCTCCTACGGTAGTTAAAATACCTATAATTCAATCTACATGGAATTATTCTTGAAGATCACTTGTAAACTACAGTTGGCATAGGATGAAACAAAAAGCTAAGGAAAATAGGACAAGAAAATCCTGCTGATGATGTTACCTAGTCTGGTAATGAAACATTCAGAAAATAAATTGAAATAAGCTTGGAGAACAAACCACAGCTAAAACAGAATGACATTTCCTATCTGCTGAATGGTAGGTAATATAGCAGAGACACCCTTATGCTGTGGGAGCTGCACTGGTTACCTGTTGGCTTCTGGGGAAAATTCAAGGTGCTGTTATCACATATTGCAAAAAGCCCTGTATGATTGTTCTCATTATCTTCAGGATCATCCATCTTAGGTAGATTCTGTTTCCCTAACACTTGAAGCCTACGAAGCATGCTGTAATTTCCACACTCTGGATAGTTAAGGATGGAGAAGTCGAGTAGATGACCTTCTCAATCACAGAGCCTTAAATGGGGACAGCTTGCCTTATGAAGTCAGAGTAGGACCTTCTTATCATTCAAAATATTATTTAAACATTATTTTCTACAGGATCTTTAGAGGGGAAAGTCCAACATAAAATCGACAGCAGGGATTGATTGATATCAGTGTTGCTGATTTTGTTTTTGTGTTGATTTAGTTGGTGTATTGGTTATAATTATAACTACAAGCCATCTAAAGTAGGTTGATTTAAAATGTTTAAATGAACAACTTACATAAACATTAAAGGCTTTTTCTCTTACAATTATGAAATCACTATTGATTTCAATTTTTATGTGTATATCCATTATATTAGTAACAGTATTTATAAGACACTTCTCTTTTTATAAAACCAGATTGTGCCAGATGGATAATCAAGAATCATATTATCTGAAAACTGCATGCCAGAGTCACAGTCAGTATTTTGGCATCAGTATTAAGAAAGCTGTATAGTCAGCAGATTCTTTAGAAGCTATCAAAATCACAGCTATTTAAGGCTCACTAACTGAGGCTAGGAAAAATGTTTTTCAAGAAAAGTATTATAAAACTCCAGTTGTACTGGAAATTTCAATGTCATGTATGTATGTGACGGTCAATATGATAAGTCATCAGGCTTAGAATTTTTCCTGCTTTTATAGATTTGATGTTATCACTAATTATTGGTTAAATTGAAATTAAATATTTTATCCCATCATCTTTGATAATAGAAATATTGGTTTAACTGCATTTATCAAGGGACCAGTAGTTTATAGTGTCTTTCCCCTCACTACCAGTATATGTATTAAATGCACAGAAGGAATTAAATTTTTGCCCTACACTCCAAAAACCTTTATGTAATGTGTGTATATTATCACCTTTGCATACAGAAAAAAATATTCTTTCTCGAAAAAAATTTTTTTGAATTCTAATCTAAAAACTTGCAAAATTTTCCATTTCAAGAATTAAATTTAGGTGGGATAATATCGTGATCTAATAGAACCATATGATCTCCTCTACTAAAGTAAAAAGATGTTAGAACTCCTGTGTGATATATCTGGATAATCCTTAGACCTTAAGTACAGTACATCTACCAAATTATTTAATGACCAATGTTATTTCTTGTTTTATGATTAGACAGTAAATCAGAGACCCTATACACCTAGCAGATGTTGAATTTCCACAAAGATACACAATAATACAGGTCCTGCATATATATTTCCTTTGTGGAATATGTTTCTTGTAAAAAAGCAATGTCAGATTTTAAATTGCACAATTTAATACTTATTAAATATTTAAATCTTTTATATTCCAGGAAAGTAATAGTAATGTCATCTTAAATTAAAATTCAAAAGGGAGAGGGGTTAGGAAAACAACCTGCATATGAAGAGTCTAATTTCAGGGATAAAAAAATGGCTGAGGTACATAATAATTTTGGAACTTGTCTACTACTATTTTGAGAAATTTTAAAAAAATTCTTCATATGATTTGTTTCCCAGATTAAAAAAAAGATAGTTGAAAGAAGATACATAAGCACCATATAAATTATTGTATTTATTTAAATATTTAAAGAGAACAGTACTATCCAAATCAAAAAAATGAAGAAATAGAGCGACTAAGGTTCATTTAAAAACCACAATCATAACATATTAATTTTTTTCTGCTTGATAAGATACTGCAATATCTTGTCTGCCATCAATAAAATATACATGAATCCAGCACACAATTACTTGAATTTAATTCATTTGATTTACTAAATTATGATCTCCTATTTTTAAAGAGGCTGATAAACTCAATTATCACTTGCTGGTAACTCAGCTAAAAAATTCATTCTATTTTTTCCCCTTTTATAAAATCAAATTAATCTTACATAAAAATCAGTAAAGGTTTGGTGCTACCAAGTTTGAGTAAACTAAATCATGCTCAATATTTTAGACTGCACAATGCATCATAGTTTCCCTGGATGCACTAGATCGCATGCCTTTATCGCCTTTTATACTCAGTGATTAAGGGGGTCTTGATATAACATGAATATTCTAGATTTGTTTTAAGTGCATGTAGGATAAGACAGAAGTGGTGGACTCTAAGTGTTCTAATGACTTATGCAGGCAGGGAAAACATTTTTTTTATAAAACCAACCATGGTATAACATTGTTCAGAATCGCTAATTCCCAATCCATTAAATGTGGAATAGGAGAATCAATTACTCCAGCTCTTAGATGAGCAGTGGACTCTCATCCCTGAGACTTATCAGGATTATAAACAACCTGAAAGCCAAACAATCCAAAACTTTTTTCTGAACTGCCCCAGGACCAACCAATTTCAGGGCATACCAATCATCTAAACACAGGTGGTAATGGATCTATGACACCCTTCCTTTTCTGATGATCTCTCCCAGAACAACAAAACTGGAAGGATCTTAAAAGGTTATCTATTCACTACAAGATCTGCTAGATCTTCGCCCACCTCTGCTGAAGAACTTCTCTGGAAAAAGAACTCATCACTTCATATGACAGCTTGTTCTACAGTCTCTGTGACTGTACATGACAGCTCATATAGTCAGAATGGTCCTCCTGTCATCTACCTTGAACCCATTCTTCTACTTTTAATCCACTTATTTTGGTCCTGTCCTCTGCATAGAGAATGCATCCTCTCTCTCTTTCAACAGAGGTCCACTTTCATCATTATCTCAGTTTTTAAGGTACAAAATCATCATTTCTGCTTTCTACTCTGAACAAGCCATTGGCATTGTAAAAGAACCACAGAAAACAAAGAACTCAGTGCAAAATTGCTACAAGATTTCTCTAGTCAACCTAAATACCATGGGTTTTAATAATTTCATTTGGAAAAATATTTGTAAACGAGATTCCAAAACCAAGCCAATTTTAATTCTCTTTCAAACCATTGCAACATTCACTATTGCAGCAATAGGTTTTGCAACTTATACATGTTCTGGGCATTAAAAAAGTATCAGCTAAGAAGAATAACATTAATTAAAATTCAGTGTTGCTTGTTATCTGGTTTCTTTAGCATAAAAATGGTATGTCTGGAGATACAACTGAAGGAGAAAGACTATACTTGAGAATGCTGGCTTTTTTAAAAAAAAACAAAAGAATATATACAAGACTATATAAAATATGTACACATATTCTACCAGTGACCAATTTGGGTCAAAATTCCATACAGCTACACTCTGTATAAAATATAAGCACTATTCCATCAAGTCCTTCCATGATATTCCCGTAGTATTCCCTTGAACCCAGTGAGAAATTGCTGTTAAGATGCCCATGCTGCCAGTTGCTGCATATCTTCATCATCTTCCACCCTCTTCTTTGAAGATGCTATAACAAAAGATAATAATTTTTCAGCATACTAGAACAACAAAGATATAGTTTTGTGGTCTCTGGAAAGAATATTTGGATTAGAGGCATTGTGGCTAAAAATTAAGACATATTTTACAAGACACATCTTGTAAAAGGATGACTTCAGTAAAACTATTCAATAAGAATTCTTGCATAGCTTTACATCACATCAGAAGATTTGAATCCAGATGACCAAATCCAAGTTCAGCTTTGGCTACTGCCAAATTATTACTCTGTGTACAATGTATTTTTTCAAAATTATTCCAATTACTATTAGTGGTTCTCACTTCCAGTAATTGGAACTGAGAAGGCCATCACTAAGCAAGGAAGGAACATCATGTGATTGCACCGACTTATGATAGCAATTCTGGTTGCCATTTTTAGGCAAATCCCAGGCAGTAGCAGCATTCTGTAGTCAAGTGATCACCAAACTTTCTGCCAGCTTCCTCACTGACTTTGCTTGCTGAAAGCTGTGAATGAAGTTTGCAAATGATCATTACATGACACAGGATGCTGTGATGTCATAATTGTGAGCTGGTTGTCAAGTATCCAAATTGGCACCACTTGACCATGGGGACACTGCAACAACCAAAACTATGAAGACCAGTCATAAGTACTCCTCATTCACATCAAGAACTTATATCACTCTTAGATGTTAAGACAGCTACTATTATATTCAGATATGTTAAATTTCTGTGATTTTTCCTTTTCTCCTTAATATTCTCATATCCTACTTTCATAACAGACTAATTAATATAAGAAACCAATTTACCAGGATGAGAAGGCAATGGGGTAGCTGGGACACTTGGTAAATGAACATTTTTCATCTTATTATTGAGTTCCTCTTCCTCCAGTTCTTCTAATTCTGCCAAAAGTTCATCCTGAAATTTTAAAATTTGGCAGGTTATATTTCAATAAACAATGCCTAAAGTCAACAGAACCTCTAATTACAACAGTCTCACAATTGTAGCCAACCAAGTATAATTGCCTTTATAAACTTTATAAAAGAAACATTATAAGTTTATTTTAGATTTTCAGCATGCCAGGAACCTATACAAATGGATACTTTTAGGACAAACAAATTTTACTGGTGATCTGTAGAACAACAGGCAGAGCTGGTGGGCAGAGTTAAATGTGTCATCAGTTTAGAATCCTTGCATTGCCACAAGATATTCAAGTCCAGCCCACCTTGAATTCCATTGACCCTTATCTAGCACCAGTTTAGTAATGACCATTAATTGACCAGATTCTTGTACGAATAAATCTTCTACGATGCAATTTTACGAATGTACCTGATTTTTTGCACCTGACAAGAGATCAAACAAATATTTTAAGTAGCTAATGATTGATAAGAATAAAATAAAATAACATAAAAATATTAAAATTATATTATGGTACTTGACTAAAAATATACTGCTCAAAAAAATAAAGGGAACACAAGACATCCTACAATTAAATACAGTACATTGTGTTGTTTAAGTGTTCCCTTTATTTTTTTGAGCAATATATATAGTTGAATACAAAAAAAGGCTACAAGTATTTTTTTAAAAAAGAGTTGCTCTACTTTGTGGTCATTCTATTACCCAAAAATGACTCGATGGCTTCAGTTTTTCTGGTTTTGTATAGAGAAGCTATTGCTACATACTCACAGTTGCTTCAGTTTAGCGGTAGAAAATGACTCAATTTAAATGATATTAATGAATTCCACTCCAAATAGCTCAATGTGTACTGAGCGTGCTTACTAAATGTGTTCATAATGAGGGCAAAAACAGAAAAGTGGGGAAAGAGGGATAGAACAAGACCTCTTGAAGTCTGCCAACTGTTATTCATCACAAGACACAAAGAAAAGGAGTCCATCTTGTATTCCACCTTTCATTATCTTCTTCATGGGCTAAAATAAGGAGCTTTTTCTATTTTCTGTCTTGAATCACAACCTATAGATGAGGTCCTCAAAACAGAAGAGCTGGTTTGCAAGTATGGTGAAAATGGGAATAGAGAAAAATACAGTAGCTTGACTGTAATCTTCCCTCCTTGCATGTGACACAGCTTCCCTGAATGCCATATGACAGTGGAGTGTTACTAGAAGAAGGCATGATTGACAAGCTAGAATAAAATTAGGAATGTACCACACATTGCTACTATCTATGTAGATTCCATCTGATATGTCAGAAATTCAATTATTTTGTCAGAAATTGGAATGTGTATTTGTATTGTTTTGACATAGCAATTTGCATTCTCTTATGAATACTTTATTCAGGACAGTCCAGTCTCTATTTTTCAACAAATATTTCTTCAATCATTTGAGAATTCAAGTGCATTTCAGGAAAAATGTTAAAGCACTTGGAAAAGAGCTAGACAACAATTATAGCAAATTTAAAATTAGCAGTAATATTAATGACAGGGCCTTTTTTTGTTCTTAGATGTCAAAACATACCTCATCAAAGTCATCACCAACTCTTCTTGTGAGAGCCTCTGTGATTTCTTGGGCAATATCTTGCTGCTCAGTGATATCTTGCATCATTTCATCAATTTTGTCCAAATCCCTAAGGATAGAAGGAAAGAAGGAATTCTTTAGTAATTTGTATATCATGCTTCAAGACAGGATGGCAGAGTGGATTCCAGTAAAATTATGAGGGTTTCATAAAAATCAATAATCATCAAAAAAGCAACAGCAAAATAGAAATTTAAATTTTGGGGGCGGTATTGAAGGTCTGGGGAAATAGTAAAGATATAATATTGTTATCTACTTTAATGAAGCACTTCAATAAAACAAAGTATATTTAATAAACTCACACTCTTTATAAACCATTATCTTGGCTTATTAGTGTATTTAAAGGACCATCAAAGACAAATTTAGCCTGTGATAAGGTGAAAGTTGCAGGAAAATGCCTTCAGGTATTCAACTTCCAAATTCCATAATGGCTTTAAATCCTATAAGAGCCTTTGAACTGCTTACAAAAAGTAGTGAATAGAATTATTAATTAAGCAAAACAGATATGTACATAAGGAGCAGTCCCAGTGAGTTTTCAAGCAGTTTGCATTTTGGAGATTTGGAAAACTCTAATTGGGAACTTAAACATGGGTGTCCTAGAGATGGATAAGCCAGAACATCATGAACCATTTCTGGCTTTGTGGATTAACGTATGGAAAGTCACTGTACTATTTTTGGCATGGCTGAACTGGTAAGGTTCATAGAAGGACCAAACATTCAGAAGATTTCTGGAAGATTCTATTTTTCCAGAGTGTGTACCTTCCAGATGTACAAACTTCAATGCCCACAATTTTAAGGAATTACCATTGTAGCAGAAGAATTCTGGAATTTGAATTCCATTCAACTTCAGGTATTCAGTTTAGAGAAGGGCAATATAACATGCAGAAATTTCAGTTGCAGAAATATGTACAACTTGTTGTGACCAGGCCACATTAAACTTACCTGCTGCTGGGTAGGTAAATCCCAGAAAAGAATTCAATTTTAGATTAATGTGTAACAGTAAAATCCTAGCAACTTTATCTATATCCGAAGACAAACCTTAGCATCATATACAAGAATGGAACATCTTGATTTTTATGCAAAAAAGAAACCCACCAAATAGGTGTAAATGTAAGAGTTAAGGTGTATTTTCTGTGGGGTTTGACAATATTTTTGACTTACATGTTTTCATGTACTTTTTTCATGGCCTGAGCAGCATAGCCCATATTCTTGAACACTTCTGTATTTGTGTGGGAATTTTCAAGAGCCTCACGCTGGAATTCAATAGTGGAAAGAGTCCCATCAATTTGGCTCAACTGTTTTTCATACCTCTTTTTTCTTTTCAGTGCCTGCAGTGCAGCTGGTGAAGTAAGAACAGGGAAAATATCTGATAAGTCAAAGCAAAAAATACCTATATGGCTGCTTTAGATCTTAACATCAAATCAGAGACAGATTGCCACATTTACTGAGCAAGCAAATTCAGTGAAGCTAAATAAACAGAGAGGTGGGACATCTATCAGGATACCCAACTGGAGGACACCTAGGTTAAGGAAAACTATATTAAATTCCAAACCATCTTCCCAGTTTATACCATAGGAAAATAATTTGATGATTTAAAGCAGCTTAATTGTTCTTCCTTCTGAAGGGTACCGTATATTCACTTTTTTTCCATTTAACAATAAAATTACTGCTATAAATCAGCAATGTCTTTGGCTGTACATGATAAAGGTTAAGAGATGTGGTCTCCACCACATATTTTAGAATAGAGATCCAACAATCTCTTGCCATTGGCTATAGTGGCACAAGGCATCAGGTTACTTTTAAAACAAATAGAGGGTAGGAAGAATCCAAGATCACTTTGGATAGCCATAAATTTATCGCTAAATATAAATATAATTTTATAAACATAAATTTAATAAATAAATAAATTTCCTTATTGGAGCTGAATGCAATGTTCTTAATCAACATAGCAAATTTAGTGACAGGCCGGGGGGGGCGCAAATTAAAAGAAAAGGGTTGTTCTGTGATAATGGCCATTTATCGATACTGAGGCATATAGAGACCGGAAGAAGAAATAACATAGAAGCAGTTTGTAACAAAGACTGAGATATAGAGAAGCAGCTAGCTAAAGGCTGAAAATATCTTGGATGTGTATTAGAAGCACAATTTCTCTATGGAACATCTTCTCTTTGCTACAAGGTGATTTTGATTTTTTTTCTCCATCCTATAAAAGTCATCACTGAACTCTTCCTCCAAAAGAAGCCAAACTCTTGCATCCTTGAACATCTCATTTTGAGGGGAATGTTTGGAATATACTAGTTGGAAAAGTACAACAACGTATGACAAAGACTGGTGTGCAGAAATATTGCTTCCATTCACATTTAAAAACTGGAAAGATGAGTCAGATGTGACTATAGCCATCACTCAAAAAAAAAAGGAAGAAGAATCAAGGGAACTCTCAAGTTTATAGGACCCAAAGTATGAGAATTTGAAGCTTCAAGCATTTTTTTACTTCTATTAGACCAGGTAGACAACTACCACATATCCTAAGGTCATGTCACATTTTTCAAAAGAATTACAGTACTTAACTTGTGACCTCAAAATATTTAAAAATAAAAGTTTTAGTAGACTACTTTAACTTGAACACATCCGTAGTTCTTAGGATAGACATTTCCTGATCTCACATATGAGCTCCCAGCTATCCAATCAAAACTGAATAGTCAAAGTTATGTGACAGTAAGATGGGGAGCCTATAAATTTAATAAATAAATAACTTATCTGCAATAGTGGCAAATATCTGTATAAATAAATACGAAACAAATTCCTAATCATCAAACCGCATGAGATTTTGGTAATTTTGTCACAAAACTGGAAATAAATTATTAGCCATAATTTGGTTGGAAATTGTAATTGGACACAAGTATCATCTTGTGAGAAATACTGCCACTATATCCAATATGGATATATTGCTTTTATGCAATACTGTCCCCAAGGTTTCCAAAGTTTAATACCAGTCAATGAACAAATTAGCACTGTAAAGTCAAAAACTGAACTATTTAATTCAGAGTCACCACAAGTATGATCTGACAGCAGTGGAGACAGACTTTAAGGCAATGATTCTCAACTTCAACAACTTTCGAACGTGTGGACTTCAACTCCCATCTGATAGTTGCTGATATTGAAACACTAGTCTAAGGATTTTGATAATAACACTACTTTCTTTATACTGAAAATGTGCATGTCTTGTTTATTGGACTGGCAAATAAACCAAGTTCTAACCCCTAGATTTGACAGTACTGGAAATAAACTTACATCAGAGAAACTCTGAGACTGGTAAAAGAAGATCCCCACTCCAAACAGTCAGAAAAAGTAGAAAGCCAGATAAGGAGAATCAGAGACTAATCTGAAATAAACATAATGCCACAGGTCATAATTCTACATAATTTTGTTTTAAAACCATGCCATGATTTGTGGAAATCAGAAAATCTTTAATTTATATAAAGATTATAAAATGTATAAGATCATGATTTACATTATAAAATTTTAAGATTCTCTCTCTCTCTCGTGTGTGTGTGTGTGTGTGTGTGTGTGTGTGTGTGTACATACATACATACTTTCTGACATGCATTTTTTTCCTTAAAAATGAGTTTCAAGCAAGCACAGGATTTATTATAGAGATTATAATTATAGACATTTTGGGATTCTTGTCCAGTTAGGAGCTAAAGAAAATGAGATCAATAGTTTTTTCTCACAAATAATTGCATACATTAAAACCTACCATTATAACCATAATCAATGCTTTGATCATGACATAATAGAAGGCAGACGGTCAGGAAAGATACATAAAAATTTAGAAAACAATTCAGAATTTCATTAATTTCTGCAAACATCACAAAACCTCCTAAATCCCCATAATATTTATTTACTGTTATTTGTGAAGGATTATAGGCTGCTTTAACTGCAAATACTCTAAATAATGAACATTTTGAATTTATGGGATTTTTTTTAAAAAAAAACCAAATATAATAAAAGAAAAGCTAATAATCATAATAGCCTTCACCCAGATCACAGTGAAAATATTATTTTCCACAATAAAATCCATAGTGCAGAGTGAGAACCTACCCTATGTCAAATCTCTAGGAAATAGCCCACTAATCAGCCATTCTGGGAGGGCTGCCAAGAAACAACTGGTTTTCCAGAGAGAAAGAACAAAAAGCTCCTTTACATAAACAGACCTGGGGTTCTCTAGTTTCCACTAACATTTGCAAGTTTGAATTGCATTTATTTTGTGCTTTCTTAAAACTTAACTAGATAGAATATTGAACAACAATTGATGAACAGTTTTTAATTCTACTTGTGAAAATAGAAACAAGTGAAAATTAAGCTACCGTATATACTTGAGTATAAGCCGACTCGAGTATAAGCCGAGACCCCCAATTTCACCCCCAAAAACTGGGAAAAGTTGTTGACTCGAGTATAAGCCGATCCGCTGTTCTGCAAGCCTCCGCCGCCGGCAGAGGCTGGATCCACGCTCTGCAAGCCTCTGCCGCCAGCAGAGGCTCGATCCGCCATTTTGCAAGCCTGAATACACAGGAATACCCTGTGTGGCCGCGGCTCTCGGGGAAGCCCTGGCTGTCCGCTTCCTCGCTCCACGCTGCCATTCGGGGCCCGCGCGTTCCCCGGGCAAATCGCGGCGCCCAGCAGGCGAGGAAACACGCCCGCTCTAGTCGCCCCCCCTTCCCTCAGGAGACGCAAAGCAAGTGACCGCCCGGAGCTTACCGAGGACTTGCGCGCGGCCGAGGCTTCGGTGCTTCCAGGATCGCGCGCACCTCTCCCAAGCCACCGCCGTCCGGAGACCTGCCGAAGTTTGGGGAGGTGCGCGCGCACCTCCCCAAACCTCCCCAAACGTCGGCAGGTCTCCGTTCCTCCGCGCAGACCTGCCGACGTTTGGGGAGGTTTGGGCGCCTCCCCAAACCTCCCCAAACGTCGGCAGGTCTCCGTTCCTCCTGCCGACGTTTGGGGAGGTTTGGGCACCTCCCCAAACCTCCCCAGGTCTCCGTTCCTCCTGCCGACGTTTGGGGAGGTTTGGGCGCCTCCCCAAACCTCCCCAGGTCTCCGTTCCTCCTGCCGACGTTTGGGGAGGTTTGGGCACCTCCCCAAACCTCCCCAGGTCTCCGTTCCTCCGCGCAGACCTGCCGATGTTTGGGGAGGTTTGGGCGCCTCCCCAAACCTCCCCAGGTCTCCGTTCCTCCGCGCAGACCTGCCGACGTTTGGGAAGGTTTGGGCGCCTCCCCAAACGTCGGCAGGTCTGCGCGAGGTTTGGGGAGGTGCCCAAACCTTCCCAAACGTCGGCAGGTCTGCGCGGAGGAACGGAGACCTGGGGAGGTTTGGGGAGGCGCCCAAACCTCCCCAAACGTCGGCAGGTCTGCGCGGAGGGACGGAGACCTGGGGAGGTTTGGGGAGGTGCCCAAACCTCCCCAAACGTCGGCAGGTCTGCGCGGAGGAACGGAGACCTGGGGAGGTTTGGGGAGGTGCCCAATCCTCCCCAAACGTCGGCAGGAGGAACGGAGACCTGGGGAGGTTTGGGGAGGCGCCCAAACCTCCCCAAACGTCGGCAGGTCTGCGCGGAGGAACGGAGACCTGGGGAGGTTTGGGGAGGTGCCCAATCCTCCCCAAACGTCGGCAGGAGGAACGGAGACCTGGGGAGGTTTGGGGAGGCGCCCAAACCTCCCCAAACGTCGGCAGGTCTGCGCGGAGGAACGGAGACCTGGGGAGGTTTGGGGAGGTGCCCAAACCTCCCCAAACGTCGGCAGGAGGAACGGAGACCTGCCGACGTTTGGGGAGGCGCCCAAACCTCCCCAAACGTCGGCAGGTCTCCGTTCCTCCGCGCCCTGCCTGCCTGCTTCTTTCCGCTGCGGAAAGAAGCAGGCAGGCAGGGTGCGGAGGAACGGAGACCTGCCGTTTGGGGAGGTTTGGGGAGGTGCGCGCGCACCTCCCCAAACCTCCCCAAACTTCGGCAGGTCTCGGACGGCGGTGGCTTGGGAGAGGTGCGCGCGATCCCGGAAGCACCAAAGCCTCGGCCGCGCACAAGTCCTCGGTAAGTTTTTTTGTTGACTGGAGTATAAGCCGAAGTGGAATTTTTCAGCCCAAAAAGTGGGCTGAAAAATTCGGCTTATACTCAAGTATATACGGTATATCTTGAAAGGAGATTCTGGAATTTTGTAGTTTATAAAATAAAAAGGCCTTGTGTCCTGTTCCTGCCAATCAATGTTTCCATAAGCAAGTACACACAGAACTTCTTTAATCATTTAAACACTAAATATCTAATTGAATTTGAAAAGTGGTAGATGGGCTATAGTCCACATCTATGAAAATATTTATTCCCAATTACAACCATTCAGTGACCATTCAAAGTTATGACGCCACCAAATAAAGTGACATATTATTGGTGTTTGCACATACAACTGTCGCACCATCTCTGTAGTCACATGGTCACAATTCAGATTCTGTGTTGCTAACTAAAGTTGTCCTTTCTCAAAAAGCAGAAAACAAAAGATTCCTGTTAATATTTACCATTTTTGCCCTGAGTGACAAATGATAGAAAGGATGGGGGAGTTTATCAAAGCTAAATCTTGTACCACTATTATTATGATCCAAAACTGAATCTCCCATATCATAAGCAAACAAGAATCAGCAGTTAATAAGACTTCTATGTAGCACCAAAAATCCTATTTAGGCATCTTCATCTTAGATTGCAATTAGACTTTATACATCAAAGATATAAATGAGGAGGGAAGTTATTCCTTTATAATAAGAATTCAGTAAAGTATTTTCTCTGTTCACATGTTTAAAGTCTGCAGATTGACTGAAAAAAATGGCTTTCTCTCAAGACTAGGAGAAAAGTAACATATTTTGCTACATAGCTTTCTGGTCTACTTAGCAATCTCTGTTTGTGAACATGCAGCCAGGCTTATTCTGTGGTAACTTGAAACTCCTCTGCTGTTATTCAACTTCAGTAACAAGTCATGGCAATGTCATCATACACTTGGATGCTAATCATCATCAAGAGGTTTGCAACACATTCACTCACTGCTATCTTGCTATTACCACTGGAGTATTTTCCTGAAGTTTTACCAAAAGAAATTTACTATCCCTCTTTGGAACAAAATTGTTGATAATATTCATGAGAAACACAATAATTATCCTATTAGAGCACATTTTACTGGATTTCAAAAGCATCTAAATTCTACAGATATTCAAATCTTTGGAAGTATGAACAGTTATCAGAATATATTAAGGCTTTGTCCATTTTGTCCACAACTTCTGCCTGTTTGATACAAATGGAAATTTAACTGAATGTGGCGGCAGGATTCTCAGACTGCAGGTTGGCAATGGCAACTGTGGCTGGGCCTGGGGTGGAATGGCTGTGGCATCCTCGGGCATAGGTGTAGCCTAGCCAAAGGGCAAAAATGCAGAGAGATAGGTGTGGTGGTGGGGGATTTGGAAGCAGTCCTTTACTGTGGCTTAGGGCCGGAAGGGACCAGGCCTGGAATGGCTTGATTGAGGTGGGTATTTACTTAACAATCCACAAATCTAACTTAAAATGGCAATAAAGACTGCTGAAATTGCAGTTGTTAAATGATGCAGCCGTGTAATATCTCACTTTATCATCGCACGGCTTAGTGATGGAAATTCTGATCCCAACTGTGGTTGTAATTCAAGGATTACTTGAATTTTGGGTTTTCCCACGTTCTTCTATTTACTGATGCATTAGTTTCAGTAGACAAAAAAGAAAAAAAAATACATAGAATGAAATGAAATGTTGGGGAGAACATAAAGCTTTTGCCCTGGATCTGTCTGAGACTTAAGATCTGTGGTGGGATTCAGCCAGTTTGCACCACTTCGGCAGAACCGGTAGCTAATTTTTTGTTGCCCAGGCCCAGAATGGACTTCTGGAAGTGGTTGTTCACATATATGAATCCCACCACTGCTTAAGACGCTATATTTCATTTTCCACATGTTTATCTCATGCTATACAACTTAAGTTTAAGAATGGTCACATAACACAGAGATACATCTAGGCAATTCCAAATAATTGAATAAGCATTACAATCACATTCACCAAATGCTGTAACAAAGTTACCCCCTGCATTTCTGTAGTTAAAGGGTAAAGGTAAAGGTTCC
Source organism: Vipera berus (assembly GCF_964194415.1). Taxonomy (NCBI): domain Eukaryota; kingdom Metazoa; phylum Chordata; class Lepidosauria; order Squamata; family Viperidae; genus Vipera; species Vipera berus. Next base: position 186,846,920 of record NC_138204.1, on the reverse strand, counting down.
CCCGCACATGCGTGCTAGTCGTTTCCAACTCTAGGGGCCGGTGCTCATCTCCGTTTCAAAGCCGAAGAGCCAGCGCTTGTCTGAGGACGTCTCTGTGGTCATGTGGCCGGCATGACTAGACACCAAAGGCGCACGGAACGCTGTTACCTTCCCACCGTAGTGGTCCCTATTTTTCTACTTGCATTTTTACGTGCTTTCGAACTGCTAGGTTGGCAGAAGCTGGGACGAGTAACAGGCGCTCACTCTGCTACGCGGCACTCGGGATTCGACCCGCCAAACTGCCGACCTTCTGATCGACAAGCTCAGCGTCCTAACCCACTGAGCCACCGCGTCCCTTTCTGTAGTTACGTGTGTGTATATATAGCAACATATTCAATGCTCTCTGAAATAGTAACTGGGGGAGTATTATACAAATGCTGTGGGACAAAATTTACAGAACCCAAAATACCTTGTTATTTGTGTGGCAACTATGAAATGGAATTATAGGTGGTTAGTTTTTATGCCTCCCAGAATAATGTCACATTGTGTGCTCTTTCTGGCCCCTTTTCATCAGATACCAGTAACTTCCCTATCTACAACTTGCATACAATGCTAGATTTCCTTTATCTACTTCCCAAAAAGAAAAACATAAAAACTGAACAAAAACCTGGGAGATTTAGTATCCTTTACTTGACCAACAAAGTAGATTCTTTTTTTGATTTATGGTTGAAGCAAAACCCAAGTACTGTAGCAATACAGTACTTTTTAATATAATTGTACACATAAATAGACTAACACAAGTAAACATTGCTTTTCTTGAGCGTACATTTGCCCACTCAGTCTTTCCTTTATAACATAATCTACGAGTAATAATAACAATCTTGTCTTCAAATTGCAGCACTCTCTCAAACATTTAACATTTTCATGGGCCTGTAATCAATGTCTGGGTTCAACATTACATTAAATATGTAATGAATCTGGGACCTGTTTAACTCAGATACTGTGATTTTAAAACTATGGTTCATGAATTAATACAAAGTGTAACTTAGCTACTATAAAGCACCATGAGGCAGCATATAGGTTCAGTGCTATAGCTATTGCTACTGTAGCTTATTCAATAAAATAATGAAACAAATGATGGTTAAATGCAATCTATATGAATTCAACTAATGAACCACACTTAATAATAAACCTTTATTGTCAAAGTACAACATGTGTACATTGAGATTAGCTGAGCCTCCCCCCCCCATGCTCTCCCCCCCCCAACACACAGTGACAACAAACCCTCCATCCTACCACACCATGTGAACCAACTACACCACACACCGGCCTCCCAAGTCAATTCTGCATAAGTTCACAAAGATTATGTCCCATTTAAAAGCCTAACAGCCCACGGATAAAAGCTATTTTTCAGCCTGTTGGTACGGCTGGCTATATTCCTATATCTCCTACTGGATGGATAGATGATATTATTATTATTATTATTATTATTATTATTATTATTATTATTATTATTATTATTATTATTATTATTATTATTATTATTATTATTATTATTATTATTGTTGTTGTTGTTGTTGTTGTTGTTTTGTTGTTGTTGTTGTTGTTATTATTATTATTATTATTATTATTATTATTATTATTATTATTATTATTTAATATTATTATTATTATCTTATGGCTAGGAAATCTAGACTTTTTTGTGCATTTTTAGTCACTCCAAAGCCCCAATTTGCCTTTGCCAGCTGGTATGTCATATGCACTTATACATCCATGCTGAGCAATATCATTCCAGACATGTCATCTGCCAGATTGTTTACCAATACTTTCAAGATCTGGTGAAAAGCATTATAAATAACTTGTTCATTTTGAGGACTATGCATATAATGGTCAAGCAGGACACATCCAGTGAAGAGCAAATATAAGCAGAATCATTTATCATCTTCTTAACCAACTTATACAACCAATTCTTTCAACTAATAATTCTCAAGCTTCCATTAGGATTCTTATCAAAACTACAAGAATCTTTGTAAAACTCTTTAATAAAAAAAACTGCAAGAATCTGCTATATCAGAAGTATAGCTGGATATATAACAGAGTTGGAAGGAAACTTGGAGGTCATCCAGTTAAACTCCCTGCTCAAGCAGGAGACCCTACCATTTCTGACAAATGGCTATCCAATCTCTTCTTAAAAACCTCCAGTAATAAAGCACCCAAAATCTCTGGAGACAAGCCATTCCACTGGTTGTTCTCACTGTCAGGAAATTCCTCCTTAGTTCAGGGTTGGTTCTCTCCTTGATTAGTTACATCCATTGCTTCTTTTCCTGCTTTCAGGTGCTCTGATGTTATATTATCCATTATTTAGGACAGGATTTTCCAAAGTGGCCAATATCAATCCACAAAGGTTGATGGGATTATCCATTATTGTTATTATGGTTTGTTGCACGGTCAACCAGATGTTCAAACTGGTTTTGGTATTTTTGTCCACCTACTGAGTCCTTCGCAAAGACCTGGAATAGGAGATGTGGATGTTTGATGTTGTAAAAAGTATTGTCGAACATGCAAGCTGTTCTAAGTAAAGCTGCCTTTTGCAATTGACTGATGTTTTGTTGTTGTTGTTGTTCACACTATTAGTAAAGTAGTATTTATTATTTTTTTAAAAAGAGTCAACACATTTAAAAAATGGTCTAGCCCTCCCCCCCATCTCTGTGAGATATTGGAAATAAGTTATGTAAAGGGGGTTGGCACTTTGTCTGCACCATATATTTAGAACTGAACAGAATGGAACCAAATTTGGTGTGGAGAGAAAATCAGCAAAACACAGCTCTAGGTCTAGGACTTTGGAAAAAGATAAAATAATCCTGAAAAATCCCCCCCCCCATAAATTCCTATGGGAGACACAAGTGGGCTGTGACTGAGAAACATGGTCACTGCATCATTGTAAGCCCTCCCCATTCTTCCTTCCAGGTCATGTGACTAAGTAAAGTTTATATATACAGTATTGCACCCAGTGCTTTCCAGTATATACACAGAAATGTATACAGATATAACACAAGGTGATAACTGAAAAACACATATACAGATACATTATTTTGTTACACAGACAGCTGACAAGCCAATGCTGGTAAAGGTGCCTGAAAGAAACAATGCTCTGCACACTTTTCCCACCTTTCTTTAAAACAAAACAAAACACTGCTATAGCCTTATCATGGATTTCTCATCTTTTATGGCAGGAAACCTTTAGATTTTGGTGATAATGGTTGAAGCAGGTTTTAGAGCTCAAAAAAAAAAGGGATTCAAAAGGAATGGAGGAAACTGGGAAGTCTTGAATCCAAGACTTTGCTCTCTTGCCCTGCCCAATCCCAGAAGATTCTCTTAAAGAGTTTTTAAAGTCATGCTTTTCTGATCTAGGACACAAACCACCACGAGATGTGCAAGGAATATCTTAGATTTCTTACTACACAATAAGAATTTGCCCTCCATCCTTGGAGGGCAAATAATTTATTTTGTCAATGAAGATACCATCTATCTCACTGTCAAAGCGACTCTGGGCAGTGTATAGTTAAAAACCAACCCACCCTCTATGTTAAAACTAAATTGACTACCATTTTGTAACATACAGTGTCACATAGTTTGTGCTTTCAGTTGGGATAAAATGTAATCTAAAATCAGAACTCTACACAGTGGTGGGATTCAGCCAGTTCGCACCACTTCGGCAGAACTGGTAGCTAATTTTTTGTTGCCCAGGCCCAGAATGGACTTCCGGAAGCGGCATCCACACAGAGAACCAGTTGTTCACACATTTGAATCCCACCACTGACTCTGCAGCTGCTTTTTCTGTGCTTGCAAATCCATTCTAGCTAGCCAAAAAAATAGTTTCAGGAACTGTGTTCTAAATTTATATAATTGCATATTAGCTACCTTCAGTATAACAAAAACATTGATTCCACTTCAATGAGAAGCTGAACAAATCATTTTTATTAAAAATTGTACACTTACAACCATTTGTTTAATGACTGTTTTGAAGTCACAACATCACTGAAAAAAAGTGATGACTTATGACCATTTTTCACACTTACAACTGCTGCAGCATCCCTATACTGCCCTGGGGACCATAATATTACACCTTTAGACTTTAGTAGCACGATGTAAAACACAATGACTTGATTTCAAAACATATCTATTTCACGTTTTTTCCCCTGATTACACCTAACCACAATACAAATATACCCTGATTTTTTTTATTTCCTGCCCCAATGACTCTGCTGTCAGCTCCCAAGTGAGATGGCCCAACATCATCCTTATTCATACTAGTGTTAAATCAGTGCTTTTCTCCCAATTCCAACATTTATTTATTTTATTTATTTATTTAGATTTATATACCGCCTTTTCCCGAAGGACTCAGGGCGGTTTACAGGGTATTTAAAAGACATTGTCTTCAAGCTTTTTAAAATGTTAGGTTTTGCAACTCTTTACTTTAAAAGAATACCACATTACATCACATTACAAAAAAAGAGATTGAAACTTTGGAAAAAGTGCAAAGAAGAGCAACTAAGATGATTAAAGGCCTGGAGATTAAAACATATGAAGAACGGTTGCAGGAATTGGGTATGCCAGTCTAGAGAAAGGAAAGACTAGTAGGGACATGATAGCAGTATTCCAGTACTTCAGAGGCTGCCACAAGGAGGAGGGGGTCAATTTATTTTTCAAATCACCAGAAGGCAGAACAAGAAAAAATGGATAGAAACTAATCAAGGAGAAAAGCAACCTGGAATTAAGGAGAAACTTCCTAACAGTGAGAACAATTAACCAGTGGAACAGCTTGCTGTCAGAAGTTGTGGGTGCTTCATCACTAGAGGTTTTTAAAAAGAGATTAGACAGCCACTTGTCTGAAATGTTATAAGATCTCTGGTGTGAGCAGGGGGCTGGACTAGAAGACCTCCAAGGTCCCTTCCAGCTCTATTCTGATTGAAAGATTAATAAAAGGGGCAGGGGTCAAAACATTTGATTCAGTATGGCAGGTATGTAAATGTTACACATGCACTTTTTTACATTCATCCATGTACATCACAGGTATTCAATCTTGTGGTGGCAGTTGCCATCTTGATTTTTTTGATATATCTCACTCCCACATATGCCTTGTCTTGGAGTTATTTAACTCCAGTGATTTGAAACAGAAAAGGGAAGTGTCATGATGTATTTACTTATATATATTTATATAAATTTGCTTATTAAAATTATATAGCTAAATATATATATTTACTTCTCACAGAAGTGACATTTTAAGCATGCATGTAAAATTTCACACCTGAATCCTAAAAACCACTTTGTTTATACCAGGGGTCTTCAAACTTGGCCCTTTTATGACTTGTGAACTTCAACTCCTAGAATTCCTCAGCCAGTATGCCTGGCTGAGGAATTCTGGGAGTTGAAGTCCACAAGTCATAAAAGGGCCAAGTTTGAAGACCCCTGGTTTATACCATGAATAAATGTTATTTAGAAAGAACGTTGGAATACCTGAAAGGCCAGGCTAGGGACAGCTTGTCAGTTGGAAATTTATCTATGTGGACACTAGGAGTAAAAAACAACTCAATGACATATAATCAATTCAAAAATAAGTCCTACTCAGTAAGTTGGATTTCTTAAGGCACAACTATCCTTACATAAGGATTCTTAACAAAGACAATATTAGCAATGCCCTAAAAAAGATCAAAACAGTAGATTAGTAGATAACCTTAAAAGTTTTATTCAAAAAGCAAGGCATTATTCTGAATACCATTACACAAAGAGAAAATTTCTATTGCTTAAGTCTACTTATTTATTGAACCATCCACAATCAAAACTTCCTAGCAGGTATTAAGTTCACATACAAAGCAATCTGGAAAGAAATACCAGCAGAAGCATTCAAAATAGTTCAGGGAAAAGCTGGTGAAGTCTTGTGGAAGTTTCTATTCCTGGGAAATAAATTTATGATGGAAGAGTACAAGATTTCTGGCAATAAAGTCCTCAGGGTAGCATTTAAAAGCAGGAACCCATCTGAAGGCTAAAATCTTTAAATGTAGGGCTGATGATTACCTTAAAAATTAAGCACAATGGAATATTTTAAATGTAGGAAGGGGGCACACAAGATCATTAAGCTCAGTGTTTACATTTATTTCACTGAGGCTTATTTCTCCTATAGCTGTGGTGGTGAATCTATGGCATGCGTGAGCCCTCTCTGTGGCCACACACGCCATTGCCCCAGTCCTAGGCCATCAGCTGGGTTTTATAAAACCTTTTCGCTTTACGCCTCCGCCGCCATATGCAAAAAAAAAACCGTTCAATCAATTTCAATTTGTCGCAGGAAAAAAAAATCTGCAAAGTTGGAATTGATAGATTGAACTTTTTAGTCCCACCCAGTCTGCCATTACCACAGCAGCCATGCCCACCCAATGTGCCACGCCTACCCAATTGGCCACACACACCCAATGGGCCACATCCACCCGGCCTCCAACGATACATAAGTGGGTTTTGGGTTGCAGTTTGGGCACTCGGTCTCTAAAAGGTTTGCCATCACTGTCCTATAGGATGTGAAAACAAGAAAGGAAACATCTTACATAGGAAAGAAAGCATTTTCATCCTGGGTAGACCCACACATTATGATTGTCAAAGGGAGGCTGAGCTTCAAATATAGCAAGGGCCAAATCCGAACTCACCGACCCACAAACGACAATCTCCAGCGCTCAAATTATAACTCTGTTCAGTCAAACATTTAAAATTAAGCAGAAGCAATGCAACGCAAGTGCCAGAATTTAAAAAAGACAGCGACCAACCTCCGTGTATAAAAAGAAATCACTATACCAGGGGTAGGCAACCTCGGCTCTTTTATGACTCATGGACTTCAACTCCCAGAATTCCTGAGTCAGCATAGCTGACTCAGGAATTCTGGGAGTTGAAGTCCATGAGTCATAAAAGAGCCGAGGTTGCCTACCCCTGCAACTATACCGAATAGAAAAAGTCTCTCACGTACTTAAGGAAAAAGTGCCCGAGGTCAGATTTTGCAATACAAAGTCGCTTTCTGCCCTTCCCCATAACCAACCCAATAACGATACTTTTTTTTTAAAGTCGTGGACAACTGCCTAAAACCAGGAGTTTAACCGTGTGACAAGGCTTTGTACTCGGCTCACGCTTGGGGAGGGGGGACGGGGGGGTGTCGATTCCGAAAGTCCCAACATCTCAGCGATGTACTCTTTTATCACCTTGACTTCAGATTCAGGCCTGTTTCTGGAGAAAACCCACCTCGCTTGTCTCGGGTGCCGTGTTTCTTAGCCAGGGCCAGTTCCTTGGCGACCCTGGCTTCCAGGTATTCCTGCTTCTTGGTCAGCATTTCTTCCGTCTCCCGCAGCCGCGCCAGAGCCTCCTGCGGCGAGGGCCCGCCTTTCCCTTTCCCCTTGGAGTAGCCAGAGCCCCCGCCGCCCTTGAAAAACTTCTGGATCTTGCTCATGTTCGCTCCGTCGTATCGGTCCGCCTCTGAAGGGAAGTCGGCCCGAACACCCCCCAACTCCTTCGGGGTTTTCTGTTTTGTTTTGTTTTGTTTTCCCCGAGAACTAACGAGCGACGGCCAACTCTATCCGCATTCCCTAATCCGGTCCGGTCGCGCAAGCGGAGAAACGCCTCAAAGGAAGGAAGCTGGCGCGGCTCTCGAGACCGACGGCCGAGTCACGTGACCCACGCGCACCTGCGACAGGTGCTGCGAGCGGGGAACGCGTCTCGAATGGCATCCGCCACCGCGGAAACCCTCAATGGCTCGCTTGGGAAGGAAGCCGCGAGCCCAATAAAAAGGAGAAATGGTGGATTGGTAATGTGGAAAATCTTGGACTTGCTCCCCGTTCCCCTCCCCCTCCCCCTCCGGAACATGCCGTCCCGAGCTGTAACAAAACTCCCGTTCCTGAAGTTTGGATAAATAAGTCAGGTATTTCCGGCGTAGGTGCAAAGCAAGTTATTCCAGAGCTAAGCAATATTTAGAGAGTTTGCTGTTAAGTCACAGAAATTGCATTCCTGTTTCAAACTCCATTTAGTATTGTTGCATTTTTACGTCGAAACATTGAACGTGGGGTAAAAGTCGAACGCACATTATAACTAAAAAATAAAACTTGATTGCCATTGGGATAAAAGAGGCTAAAGCGTTCAGCGTCAGGCTTCAGTGAAATACTAACTGAAAAGTAAAGATTTACGATGGACGTAACTTTCTTCACTCAATGCAGTATTGTGTTCAGCCGAAAGTTGACTAGTACATAATATAGTGGAACTCTTCCCACTTTTTACAAACTATATTTTGTCAAGGCTTTGTTGCTGGCTCATATTAAATTGTGATCAACCTCAATCCCAGATTCTCCCTAGCGTTTGCTATTAACAAACCAGTTATCTGCTTATTAACGGAAAAAACAAAAAAAACCATGCACTTTTCCTAAATGATTCTAAATGTCCGTTAAATTTTATTTTTTTAGCTCATATAATAGAAGCAATCCGTAGGGCCAGGGGTAGGCAACCTCGGCTCTTTTATGACTCGTGGACTTCAACTCCCAGAATTCCTGAGCCAGCCAAGCTGGCTCAGGAATTCTGGGAGTTGAAGTCCACGAGTCATAAAAGAGCCGAGGTTGCCTACCCCTGCGTAGGTCAATGGATTCTTGTTGAATCACAAATTCATTTCATAGTTGTGTCAGAAGTGAATGAAAGACTTCTACGAAATCCTAAACTGAAGTCTAGAATGGAGAAACCGAAAAATCTCCAGAAGGAAACGTAAAATTACTTCGCAGTTGTTGCTGGGATAACGACAGAGCTTATTCCTGAGTCACAAGCTCCACCCCTCTGTGATGTCAGAGACGAGCCCGCCTCCCATTAGGATTCAAGCAACAGGGAAGGGAATAGGCGAGAAGGGGGAGGAGGGGGAATAAAGATCACAGTGTTCCCGGAAGAAAGTGGCGGCCTGCACATGCGCTGTTGCGAAAGATGGCGGAATTGGAAATCGGGCAGCATTGCTGGGTTGAAGAGTGTAAACAGCTCGGTAAGAGCGTTTTGTTAGGAGGTTCAGGATCTAGACGCAGGGGTCTTCAAACTTGGCCCTTTTATGACTTGTGGACTTCAACTCCCAGAATTCCTCAGCCAGCTGGCTGAGGAATTCTGGGAGTTGAAGTCCACAAGTCATAAAAGGGCCAAGTTTGAAGACCCCTGAGGAAAAGAGTGATCGGCCGGGGTCTGACCCAAATAAGTATTTCAAGGGCTCGCAACTTTTACCGCGAAACATTTGTGCCTCTTGAGTTGGCTGGCTGTCACCGTGGGAATTTCAGCATCAAACGATTCCCGCACTTGGCTTGGTGCTTCTACCTTTCCCACGAGCGCTATTCGAGCGCAAACCAGGGTGCAGGCAAGAGCGGACGATCGAAAAGACGAGGGTAAATACTGAGGCTCTATGGATCTGCCTGCCTGCCTGCCGGTTAAATGCAGCTGAAGGGCGCTTGTGGTTATGAATGTAGTAAAAAGCAGATTTCCTTTTTTTTTAATAAAAAAACGTAAAGGTGTGACCACACGTTGTATGACTTGATGTCATTTATACTTAAATGTTTTAAAAAGTTCTTAAGAACGGAAGAATTGACGTGTGGGTAAAATGTAGCATTAAGGAAGAAAGTGAACTCTGCCTATCAGAGATGTACTCACAGGTCTACCATTAAAATCCCACTTTGCTTCCCTCTTTAGCTTAATTAGCGATTCGAAAAATCCATGTTTTCCAACTATTTCTAGCTATTACTCTGATCTACTGAAATCATCCCAAAGTCATTCAAAAACAAAGCACTTGTGTGCCAGAGGTTTTATGAAAATTGGACAAAAAGAGAAGTTTTATTCCCACTTATATATTTGACATTATAATCCTGCCTTTCTGCAAAATGTTCCACACATAGTTTACATTTATCATAATATATTGTTCTTTAGTATTATTTTAAACTGTTATTTTGTTTCAATATGCATTTTTATATTATTGAAAATTCTCTTGGTGTCTTATTAGATGCATAACCCTCACGTCCTTCAAGAAAACTATACAGCACTCCCCACTACAACCCTGTGAGACAGGGACTATACAGCTACTGAACTATTCCTGTAACTGAAAAAGATAAAATTATGAAACGAAAAGTCATATTTTTTACCATGACTCTTATTAAACAGTTCAAGACAGAAACATTAATTACCTTTTTTCTTATTTGAAAGCTCTAAAGAAAAAGGCACAATCCAATGCAGTTAAATTAGTAAATTGTATTTCAATAAGGATAGCACAAGTCACTGTATTCTATGACTTTGTTTTATTACTGGAATGTTTTCAACCTGATTTACAAATATATGTATACTGCTCAGAATTTATGACTGAAATGTCTTTAAATCCAAAAAATTAAAACATACTTAGTTAATTCTGCAGGTTTAGCTTATAAATTGGCCAGTAATGTGTTCAAATGGAGTAGAGCTTCCAACCTACATTTTATCAGTATAATAATTATACCTATCAAACTATGAATATAATTATATTTCTTTTATATTAGATTTCCTCCCTTTTGTTTGTGATGGCTGCTCAGGAGTTTTCTGGTAATTATATTAATTATTAAGGTATAGTCTAGCAATATAAACTATTTAGAGATTTGGGACAGAGTTGTAAAGAAGGCTAGAGAAAATAATATGGAAATGAGAAAAGAAATAATAAATATTACATGGTAATTCTTTCATTTTAAGCTGACTAAGAAAGATTAAGAAACTCATAACATCCTATATTACACATATTGATGGCATTTTTTTTCTTTCTGTAAAACTATTTTTAAGTATTCAACACAGAAGTCGATCTGCTCATGGTTGTTCTGAGGTAAGCTAATAAGTCATAATTTGTTGCAAGTTACATTTATGAATATTTTACCTAATAAGAGAAATTCATATTTTTTACATTTGTTTGGAATATTTTTACAAGCAAAACTTTCTTATCCAGGTTCTCTTATTCCCAAATTATGCCTACAAAAAAGCTCTTTTAGGTTACATAGTTTAGAAGGGCTGACCAAGTGAGAACATTATTGTGAGTTTGTGAACACAGCTTGAAATCTTTTTGTTCATTGCAGCAATTGAAAACAGTTTTCAGCTAAGCCTCAAAATATTTTTCTGCTGCTCCATGGCTAATCCTATCTTTGGGGAAGAATGAATAGGTTGGGGGTAGACTATTAGCTGGCTACCTTTGTTCTTATTATACTTTCCTGTTGACCAATTGAGGGAGTTCGGGCTAGCAATTTGGGTACACAGAGCATCATAAGGAGACCAATTGTCTGATTGAGGGAACTGGTCCAAAAAGTAAGACTGTAAAACCAAAGACCTCAAGTAAATAGCAATAGCAGGCTTATATATCAACCCAGTGCTTTACAGCACTCTCTGAATAGTTTATAGTCAGCATATTGCTCCCCAATAATCTAGTTCCTCCTTTTACTGACCTTGGAAGGATGGAAGGCTGAGTTAATCTTGAACCCCAACGGGATCGAACTTCAGACTATGGCAGAGTGCATTTGCAGTACTGCATTCAAATGACTGTGCCACCAGGGTTTGCAAAATATGGTTTGCAAGAGTTCTATTTTTGCTATGCAATCTTCTTATGGCTTGTGTCTACCCTGCAAAGAGCTATTAAGTCAAGTTGTATTCCAGGTTTGTAGGACAAGTATGCAAAGTATTTTGTTGCCTCTTTTATCCAGGAGTTCACAGGAAGAGAAGAAGCATTTAAGCAAAGGATTAACTGTTATAGTTTGGCATTATATCTACATTGAACTAGCTACTTCCTCTCAGTTTTTTGCCACAAAGTAGTTTAAATAGTGTACATTTAGTTTAAACTATGAGCTTTAATCATCTCGATGTGTAATTTGATCTTTGAAATAAATAAGAATTTACACCATATTTTTTTAAAATTCACTTAGGCAAATCTAAAAAACAAAAATATGAAACTGGATTATCACAAATCATTTTCATGCACGTATAAAGGTTGTGATGGAAGAGAACTTGTACCCGTCTTATGTGCTTACTGTGAAAAACACTTTTGCTTAAGGTGAGCAAAGGCAAAAGATTTAAACAAATCTCATCCTATTGATCTGTAAAATACCTACTGAATATTTGGCAGTCTATTATTTCCAGGCACCGTCATCAGTCAGATCATGAGTGTGAGAAACTGGAAATCCCTCAAGCTCGTATGACTGTCACTCAGCAACTGGTTAAAGATATTGTAGGTAAGTGCAGAAGGATTTTTTAAAATATTGTTTCCTCTATAATAGTGTTCAGAACTCCATGTTAAAATAGAACACATATCCAGTGATCCATGCCCTTTAGCTGAATAAATCCTGCTTTAAAGAATTGCAGAGATTAAGCTGCACTCTGTAACCTCAGTTAATTATAATGGGAATTTGAAGTCTTCTGAACCGAATGGCATAGTGTAGCAAAACAATACTCCACAATTCATGCTACAGTGTTTACTTTTTCCCCAAGTATGCCTAGAATTATAATCCCCATATGGTATTTACAATATAAACAAGGATGACATTAGAGGCTGGAATTTGTTTTGCAGCATGACAATTTCCCACTTACATAAAAAACTAAAAAATGAAAAGAAACACATGGGTTGCTCAGCCTGGCATGCAGCAAGACAGATAATCTCGGCATTTGGGTGTCCATAGACATCATGCTCCTTGTCTTTGCTACGTATTGAAATCTGCAAGAATAGATCTCAGTGTAAGTTTTTTCAGTAACAATAGTGCTGTTCCACAGTATTTTATATTAAAATGATTACACGATACCATAGAAATTTCTTTTCTCATACTAAGGAATTACAAGAATCTCTTCTTTTAGATTTCAGTGCTGTCACTTCTCAGTCACACATTTTGAATAATAACAGCTGTCCGGATTTGATGATCAGGGAAGATACTACATCTTAAATAACATTTAGAAAAAGGAGGGGCAGGAAATTCAACCCAGTGAATTATATTTTTAGATTCTAAAAAAGAAGCCACTATGATTAAAAAATGCAGAGGAGCCAAGAATCCTGAAACAGCTGCAAAAGTGGCCCTGATGAAACTGAAAATGCACGCATGTGGAGAGAAGTCTGTTCCACAGGTAAATCATGCTTATGGAATAGACAAATACATTTCTGAAAAACTGCAGTCTTTATTTCTCTAACACTTTTTTCTAATCCTACAATTAAACTTGTTTCAAGGATGGTAGGGGATACTGTTGTTTATATGTAAGATGTGGATTTAATGAAGTGAAGGGGGAAGGGGGAATTTGTCTTAAAACTGTAGTTCTGGGGTGAGAAATTTCAGAACTGGTAGAGAAATGCAAAAGTTTCTTTTAGAGCTGGGGTCCCCAACCCCCGGTCTGTGGACCAGCACTGGGCCGCGGCATGCCAGAAACCGGTCCGCACAAACAAGCAAAGCCCCACCTGCGGGATGCAGGCAGTACATGAAACCACACCCTTTGGTCCACAGAAAAACCTCTCTCCACGGAACCGGTCCTTGGTGCTCAAAAGGTTGGGGACCTCTGTTTTAGAGCAATAAAGTAAATGGAAAATGTGACTAGGAAGTATTATTTTAACCATGCAACTTGGCTTTTTCTCTTATAGGCAGACAGAATCTATTTCCAAGTATTTTTACCCAAAGGAAGTAAAAACAAAAGTATACCCATGTACTTTTGCAGCAAATGGAGCATTGGCAAAGTGATAGATTCTGCAGCCCGCTTAGCAAGCCTTAAAAATGACAACAACCAAACCACAGCCAAGGTAAATCAATTGAAGCAATATTGTGGGAATTCCTTATATTTGGATTTAAGAGTGATTAACTTCTTCCTCTCCCAATTTTCAGAAATTAAGACTTTGCCACACAGCATCTGGAGAAGCCCTGCCTTTGGATCACATAGTAGAATCGTGGATAAACTCTAAAGAATTGCCGCTATATAATGGTGGAAATGTAATCCTGGAATATCTTGATAATGATGTTGAATTTTTAGCAGCTGCAGATTCTTATCTATAGTAATCATGGAAAATATTTCTTTTGTAATTATTGTATCAGATTGAACACAAGAGAAAAATGTATGTTTTGTTAGCTCTGTGGTACAAGAGTGATTTTTCCTGAGAAACAGGAATTCAGTTTAAAAAGGAATCTGTATTTAGTCTGTTATTTTCCTAAGTGGGCAAATACATTTGTCATACATGCCGTCCCATGTACTGAAAATTGAGTTCAGATTAAGTTACTCAACTGAAGAGACTACCTGTGGTGCTTAATCTGTGCGTCTGTGCTGCTGCATATAATAACCTACATGTAGATTATTATAAACTTAGTATCCAAATAAAGCAGGTGATTATCTGCTTACTGTTTTCTGAACCACTTAAAATAAATGAAGTTGAAATAAAACCCCAAAAGAGGATGGGGTTTATTAAATGGAGTAGAAGAGCATGCTACTTTATGTCACAAAAAATTTGCCTATTTGCTGTTGCTTGCTACAAATGGTCCTGAAAAAGAGATTTGGGAAGCTGTTCGAAGTTATAGATGGGCTACTATATAAATGTTTTAAATCAATATTTTTTATCAAATAACAATAGTTATGGACTAAAAAATTCCCAGCAAGAATGGAAATGCATGATAGTTTTGGTTAAAAAGAGTACTTCAATAAGTATTGCTCACCCTAGTCCTGTGATCCAGTTAATGGAGAGTGACTCATATATACAATTTCCATAGTGGTAGTGCTTTTATTACAAAAACAATTTATAGAAACCGCATTCTTCAGTAACTGTTTCAGCCAAAAGAAAAAGTTTTATTTGCAAAAATTCTTCAAATATATCTACTGAAGATTCTGACGATGCATTACATAAAGTCAGTCATAGATGCTCTTTTGGAATTTTTACATTTATTTTGAAAACCACTCTAGGATAGACTTGCATATTCATTTTGATTTGAGCTGGATTTGGGATCAATTAAATGGTTCAAATGTCAATAGAACATTATTTATTTATTTATTTATTTATTTGTTTTTATAAACCGCCCTTCTCCCGAGGGACTCGGGGCGGTGTACAGAATAAGGTAGGTATACAGATTGAACAATAGTGAAAAAACAATAGTAAAAACAAACTGGGACCCCAATTAGAGCTATCAGGCCAGGCCGGACTGCTGGAACAGGTAAGTTTTTAAGTCGCACCGGAAGGTGCGGAGGTCGGGGGCCATCCGGATTTCGGTTGGCAAGCTGTTCCAGAGGGCTGGCGCACCCACTGAGAATGCCCTCCCCCTGGGGGCCACCAGCCGACATTCCTTGAGTGGTGGCACCCTGAGGAGGCCCTCTCTGTGGGAGCGCACAGGACGGTGGGGTGCTGACATTGGCAGAAGGTGCTCCCGTAGGTAGTCCGGACCCACCCACTTTTGTTGACAGGGTGATGTCTCTGCTTTTTAGTGTGCTGTCTAGATTTGTCATGGCTTTCCTCCCCAGGAGCGTCTTTTAATTTCTTGGCTGCAGTCTCCATCTGCGGTGATCTTGGAGCCCAGAAAAATAGAATCTGTCACTACCTCCATTTCTTCCCCATCTATTTGCCAGGAATTGAGAGGACCGGATGCCATGATCTTGGTTTTCTTAATGTTTAGTTTCAACCCAACTTTTGCACTCTCCTTCTTCACTCGCAACAAGAGGCTCTTTACTAGTTCCTCTTCACTTTCTGCCATTAGAGTGGTATCTGCATATGTTGGCTAATCTAGTACACAATATAAATATTTCAATGTTTCTCAAAGTGGGAAAACAAGTGAATCACAGTATTGATGGTTGGACATATACTTGCATGTTCAAAATATCTTTAAACATTAAAATACTAATGCTCGTGGGCAGTTTGAAAAGACACCGTGGTGAAATACAGTGACAAGAAAGATTAACTACTTTGGGTTATATATTTATTAAATATAAGACTGGGGAAGGAAATCATGGCAAATATGTCTAGCGGCTCCTTTTTTAGGGCGAGACAATGCCCAATACTATTTTTTCGTAACATTCTATTGCAATATTTTTTTTACAAAGAATAGCGTTCCTCTCCTTCTGACCGCCCAGCGATCCACTCCAATTTCGGAACAGAATTAAGCAATTAAAGGCGCAAATTGATAAAAAGAAAACAGACCTATGTATCTAAACTGCTTTTAGTTTTCGCTTCGTATTTGCAAGCAAAACACAAATTATCTACTTGCCTATTTGGTTTGCCCGATTCAGGCTGATATGCACGTGCGAATTCGAAACGTAAACATGCCCGAATTGGTTCAGCTGAGCCCTCGGCCAAACACGCGTAGGAAGAAAGGTTCATTTTCCCGGAAAAGCCCTGTAGAATTTCGCCGCGCCCTCACGAACAGCCGAACTCTCGGCAACCAATAGAAGCACGATTCTTCGCATGAGCCAGGCCTCGCTCTTTCAGACTTGCACCGCCCGGAACGATCAGACAATTTGCAATGGCAGCGCAGGAGCAGAGAAGACGGGTTAAGTCTTTACAGCGCTTGCGTAGTGGGTTCTGCTGAGGCGGTGCTTTGTCAACTGGCTTGGCCAGTACCGGTAGCTGCTGCAAAAAATTGGCCTCCTAACGGTAAGTCCCGGGCTAGCGAGATTGCCTGTTCTAAGCGGTGATCTGATTTAATCGTAGGATTTCTTTGTTCTTTCTCCCAACCATTTCTATTGCTTTGACACAGCAGCTCGTAGGGTTCGAGAGTCGAGTGCATTCCAACACGTTGACAACTCCCGTATCACGGTTTCATGTATGTTAAGGTCGAACCTTGAATCACAGAAAATCCGACGCTGGATTTAATGGAAGCAGGAAAACATGTTTTTTCGGACATACCCATTAAATAAGCAAGTCCAGAATTTTTAAAAAAGCATAACTGCAGCCTATTTTGTGAAGCAGTATGCTGTTGTGTATTCTTGTTTAAACAGCAGCCAAACAAAACAGGAAGTGACAATGCTATGCAGGTTGCGTACCCCCCTTTTTTCATTCTCAAAAACTACAAACGTCCTTGTTAAATGCTGGAAACTGCGATTTAGCATAGATGCCCCACCACTTCTTGTCTAAATGTCCCCTGAAGGCCTGGCTGCATTTATTTGGAAATAGGCACTGGGAAAGGACTGTTTGATGTGCCACTTCTGCTTTGAAGAAAATGTACAGATAGGCTAGATCAGGCAGTCAGACAGTAAATGACATTCAAGGGCACAAACGACCATCCTCAGCCAGGAATAATCTCTCCGAGACCATTTCTTCTGCTTTAAGAGAAGATCAAGAAGTATTGAAAGAAGAGAACCATTACATCAGTTCCACCCTCTTGCTGACCTTAATGTTGGCAGTGAGATGTGGAAGATAGCTCAGGGGAAGGGGAAGATCTAAATGGTCAGACATGGTTAGTATTTGGATGAGAGACCACCAGGAGATTCCAAGGCTTTATGCTAAAATGGGAAATGCAGAAAATGTCATTCTGAAAAAAGGAAATGGCAAGCTGTTTTATATTGTTGCCTATGCCCCTTGACCACCTTGCCACTCCCATCCTGTCGCACCATGCCATCCCCTCATTTCCTGGTGACTTTCCTCTGCATGGAAGAGCAGGATGGCATATCTCAGGGCCACTAGGATCTGTGTAAGTTAGAAAAGGAGGATAAAGTCAGAAAGGGGTCATGAAAACATCTCTGTGAACATGGCTGGAGGAAGAATATGCCTCCTGACATAGTGGGAACCATCTCTGCTTGAAGATAGGAAAAAGAGTGCTCCTGTGAAGCTAAGGTGAAAAAGCTCCATTTTCTCAGAGATGCTCTTTTGCCATTTGGTGTTTTGTAGTTATAATTAAGGAACATGTAGGCATGTATTCCATAGCGCAATAGAAGCTTGAAGCAGAAAGACTCTGCTTCACATATTCTGATGCACATAGGGAGTCTACTGAGTGCTAGGAAAGGGTTAGACCAATGCTTCCCTTTGGCTGCTATCAAGGTTCACCTGCTGGCAAAGGATAAGGAAGAACCTGCAAAGATAAAGTAATAAGGTGCCTTCAGATAAGCAGATTGGATCTAACAGCAGCAGAATTGTGTTCTGGATTTAACAGAGGCAGAATTGTGTTCTCTGTAGGTGCTGTCTCAAAGGATGCTGAAAAGATGATTTATACATTCCCCATTTCAGAAAATGTTCATGCTATTTCCATCCTACACTGAATTCACATTGCTTGGCCAGAAAAAAACAACAGCTGGATATAATTGAGTTGTGTTAGCTAACACAAGTTAATCAAAATCTAATATTTGAGTGGGATTTGTTTGATTTTTGGAAAGTAACAGAATTCAGCAATGGGTTCAACTCCTTCATTCCTTCACTATGTTCCTAGTTGGCCTTCCATGTGTATAGATAAATTTGCTTTTCTTCAGTCAAAAGCATAGCTCTGTATAGCTTTATAATAATTAAGCTATACAATAAGTTGCATTTTCTCTTTGTTGTTAATTTGCTTACTGATTTTAGTCATTGAGTTCTCCCTAGATTTGAGGATGGTTTCCCCCCCACTTTTTGGCATAAATCATCCACCATTATTTATTTATTAAATTTATATGCTGCCAATCTCACTATCAAGCGACTCTGGGCAGATTTCTGTCCCAAAATTAGATTCAAATCCTGTTTGTAAAAAATGCAATTAATTGTATCTCCTTAAACCATGGTGGTGAAGCTATGGCATGCATGCCAGAGGCAACACTCAGAGCCCTCTCTGTGGGCACACACGCCATGCCCTGGAGATGGCAACTGTCTCTCTTCAACCAGCCACCTGCTAACTCGCCAAGGTCCCACGTGGCCGGATGCATCCTGGCACGGCTGGTTTCCCTCCCCCCCATCCCATCCCTCCTGGCCTCGCATGCTCTCCTTTTCCCAGGCACGACCCACTGCATCGCCTCCTCAGCTCTCGGCCGGCCATCCATCAGAGGCGGCTTCTTTGAACTTCTGGCGATGGGTTGTGGAGCCCCAGAGTGCGCCAGTTGAGGGGCTGGCAGACTATGGCTACAGATGGACACCGTCGGCCCCCATGGGCTTGCTGGCCTCTGTGTGCAGGGGCCGATGGTGTCAGGCAGCAGCCACCCCGGCCCTTGCCTTGCCCCACGGCAATGGCACCCCCACCCTGCCTTGCCTCACCTTGCAGGACGAGCCTCCTGCCTACTGCCCCATCTACCAGAGACCCCCTGGATCTCCCCCAACCCTGCCCACTCCCCACAGGTGTCCCTCCCCATGAGCAACATTGAGGTGACCACGCCCACCTTGGCCACACCCACCAATCTGCCATGACCACCACAGCCATGGCCACCCAGTGGGCCATGGCCACCTGGCACCCGGCGGTAAATAAATGGGTTTTGGGTTGCAATTTGGGTACTCGGTCTCTAAAAGGTTCGCCATCACTGCCCTAAACTATCTGTTCTGAGTAAGTATCCCCTGTGTTGGATCATAAAAAAATGGAAGACTGGACAAAGATATTTTTATGCATATGTTAAAGAGTATTTATGTAATTCTTCCAGACTTGTAACTTTAAGCATAAATAGAAAAGCATTTCATATTCAGTAGGATTTACTTTCAAGCAAATACATGTATATGTTTGATCCCAAAATTCTGGAACAAAATGCTTAAAAGCAAACAAAATCCCTAAGCTTTTCAATAAAAGAAACTCTAAGGAAGATACTAGGAAACCAATGTTAATCTTTTTTTTGTATATCATCTATAGTATGTGGGTATAAAATCTGAACAAGAGAAATCCAGAGTATGAAGTTAATCAAACAAAGATTCTGGAAATATTTTTTTTCTCTGCATCAGTACTGTATGGTATTTTACAAGTTAAAAGTAACTGAAATATGACATTCTAGGTAGATAAAGATGGCTGATCCTTGGGAAGAATGCATGAACTATGCAATAGCTTTAGCAAGAAAAGCTGGACAGGTATGAATAATTTACTTTCTATTGGGATCAGAGAAACATTTTAAAATATCATCCTCAAAAATGGTTTAAATGTTCAAGTACTGATTTTAAATTTAGTCTTTGTAGCTTGGAAATTGTGGCTTGTCACCAATAATTGTACTAACATATTTCAGTACTGCTGTAAGAACTACAAAAATGGGGAGATTTCTGCCAGCTAGGCCCTAAGCTGCCATCTCTGCTTAACAATATTAACTTTTCTGAGAAGTTGTATGTACTCAAGAACATGACTTGAATTTCTGTCTATTAACTAAGCTATACAAAGAAATGAGGGTTTTACAGAGCAAACAAGAAACCACATATATTTTAAAATATAAAAATAAGTATAAGATTTAGAAATCCTAAATCATGGTCAATTTATAAAAACAACCAATTCATCTATAAAATTGTGTACTTCCTATAGTGCCCTCATATATGTTAGTTATGCATGGCACTTGAACACAATCTGAAAAGGGTTCATTTTCTACATTTTTATTCATTATAAATTTTGTATCTTGTAAAATAAGAATTGAATCTGAGTCTTTCAGTATAATTTTCCTTGCTGCTTCTACGCCTTGCCCCAACAGACAAGTTTTAACTTAAGTCTTACTGATAATTAAGAATATTATTTATCGTCCTGTTTTCAAAATAATCATATAAAGATTTCCTGTACAGATAATCCGGGAGGCATTGACAGAGGATATAACTGTCATGATTAAAAGTTCTCCAGCAGATCTAGTCACAGTCACTGATCAAAAAGTGGAAACTATGATTATATCTTCTATAAAAGAAAAATATCCATCACACAGGTACAGCATGTTTTATGATGTTAATTGCAAAAGAGAATGTCTCTAAAATACAAGTCTGATCTCAGCAAAGGTACCCATGTGTAGGATCTTGGAGTTACCATCAATTAACTCACTGAGTTTGGTAATAATGTGAGATGGCTGCATAAAAGGTAAATGCAATTTGGGCCACGTTAATAGAAGCAATAATTGAATAAATAGATTCCAAATTAGGGAAAGATATAATTCAACTATGTGCTGCATTGGTCTGAGTCCATGCTGAATCTGGAGATTCCATTTAAGAAAGATTCAGAGAAAATCTTGCAAAGCGTGGCAGTAATAATAACTGAGTGGCTATAAATCAAGTGTTACAAGGGAAGAATAAGGAAACTGGATATCAGGTGGTCTTTGGCTTAGAACAAGATGCTTAGCAGAGTTACCAAAAAGTTACTTAACTTGACATGACCACTGCACTGCCCCCATGGTAATGATAACCAATCTCAGGGATGCTGCAGTGCCCCCACCTATCTTCCATCCCACCAAGTCCCCATAGGCCTTGGACTGCTTCTGCTCCCTGTGAGTTCCTATAGGGCCTTGGACTGCTTCCCACCCCACATTACCCAGCAAGTAACTTACCTTTTGAAGATCTCCAGAACTCCATACCTCACATTGGGGAAGGAGGGCAGGTCACTCCATGGCTCAGCATCCCTGGGTTCATGCGACTGCATGCCAGAAGTGGCTGCCGTTTTCTGAGCAGCCTCAAGGAGTTGTGACTGCTCCAATATGGCATCCTCTTCAGGAATGTTCATTGATTTAGCAATGGAAAGTTTGGTCCCAATTGCTATCATCACTCAAGGACTGCCTATATTGTTTCTCAAATTACATTGACTAGGAATTATTGGCTATTGTGATCTTAATACATCTGGAGGATATTAAACTGAGAAAAGCTGTGCCAGACTATATACTTCTAAGTACAGTAGTCTTAACTACATGGACCAATTACTCAGTTGTTCAGCAAATAACTTTGTAATGATTCAAAAATGAACTGATTTTTTTTAAAAAAATTAAAATGATCTAAAAGTAGTTTACTGGAGCAGTTACAGCCTTTGAAGATGTAATGTTACTTTATTATACATGTATATTAAATATGAATTTATAATCTGTTTGTCTTTGTATATTATTGATCATTCTAGCTTTATTGGAGAAGAATCCGTTGCAGCTGGTGCAGGAAGTATTTTGACTGATAATCCCACATGGATTATTGACCCCATAGATGGAACAACTAATTTTGTGCATAGGTAATTTTTCCAGCTATTACTACATGGTCTGGATAAGTAGTATTTAAACGCCTTGTTTCTTGGCTATTAGAAGACGATCTTTGGTTCTATTGTGATGTGAAAATGTTAGAACATGTTTTTCAGTATTTTCTTTAGGGGTGTCTAGAATAATTTTATCCAAATTTTACTTTTGTAATTTATAGTTGTTGCTTCTGTCATCATCTTACAAATGCAATATATTTCTCTTTTTGATCTTCAAGGTTTCCCTTTGTAGCCGTTTCAATTGGCTTTGTAGTAAAGAAACAGGTAATCAAATTTCTCATTATAGTTTAACTTCTAGCAGGAAAAAATGTTTTCATTGCAACCTCTTCCTATATTGTAAAGTTGGACCGTTAAAGATTTATAGGTGTTACCTTTCTCTTATTACAGATGGAATTTGGAATTGTGTATAGCTGTGTAGAAGACAAGATGTATACTGGCCGAAAAGGAAAAGGAGCCTTTTGCAATGGACAAAAACTCCAAGTGTCAAAACAACAAGGTGAAGCTTTGTCATCTCTGGTTTCTGTGCATTAGAGTGGGAATTCATTCCACAGAGCTCCATAAGTTTGAGAAAGCAGAGGACTGCATCAGCCTATTTCACACCAATTATGCAATGATTACTGTATCCTGTTTAACAGGTCTCTCTACCTTTATACTTTGGAATTCCTTTGCCCTGTTATTCTTTGAGGGTTTTTTTCCCTTGTGTCCTTTGCCAAGTGTCAGGACCCACCCCAAACCACATCTTAGGAAGACCAAATTCTTGGAGTCAAATCTATTCCAAAAAGAATCTTTACTATGACATGCTTGGTTGTAGGAAACGAGACAGGACTTAATATTATTCCACGAAGTAAACCCTTATAAAGAGTTCCCGGTTTAACCCCCCCTTAACCCCATTTGGTCAGTCCCCCATCCTTTATCTCGTATCATCCCTCTCGTGGGAAAAAGGAACTTAGGACCCTTCATGTTTATTGCTCTCTTCCGTGACAAAAGCCAGATGCTAGCCCCCCCTTTTGTTTCCCCAGTTCAAAAGGCTTCTCCTTTCCTTTGAAATGCCTAATATCGGTTCAATACACATCTATTCTCTTCGGGAGATGGCAGAATCCGTGGAATAATGTTTGAAACATTCCATTTATGAATATGATATAAATGGATTCTGACACCAAGGAACTTTTTTTTTCCATATTTAAGCCTTGGAAGCATTGTCTCTCTCAGCCCATCTCACTTCACAAGGCGATTGTTGTGAGGAAAATAGGGGAAAGGTGTGCTGGATATGTTTTGCAGCCTTCAGTGATTTGTAAAGTAATAAAGGTGGGATACAAATAAATAACTAGAATAAAATAATAAAATGACCCACACGGTCTTTGCTTGTTTCCACTTCTGCATCCCCTTGTTGCTGATATCAGCCTGAAGTTGAGAAAGGTTCTTTCACCTTTTCTCATCATTCTATAGTACAAGGTCTGTTCTTTGAGGTTTCTTTTTTTAACTGGCTTTGCTGTACCTTTGACCTTTTCCACTGCCTTTCACTTTTCAAATTTCTTTTTATTCTAAAATTGTACGGTCACCACAGCCCTTTCTGCTATTGGCTTTCTTCCTAAATCTTTTTCTTCCAAGAATTAGTTTGGTGTAATGTAAAGGTGGAAACCACAAGGCTTGAGCTCTAGGCGCAAAAGCTGGCTGTATGACTTTAGTCAATCCCTCTCTCAGCCCTCACAAGATGGTTTTTGCGGGGGGGGGGAAATAGGAGGAGGAAGGAGTATTAGGTATGTTCACTGCCTTTAGTTATATGTTTACAAAAGGTCAGGATAAAAATAGAATAATGATGTCTTCCAGAAATCACACAGGCTTTTTTTGTTCTTATATTGCATTGCAAAATTGCCTTGAGGGATGTAAATACCTAAATGTATTTCCATAATTTACATTGCAAATAGTTGAGAACAGGGATGAGCTCATCTGATGGCAGTCAGCCAGAAAAGTATATGAAAAGTGAAATGTTTCTATTTGTTCTATAACTGCTCCACTTGGTGCAAAAATGTTAATCAAATGCCCTTGGGAACGGAGCTTACTCTGAATGTGTTGTCTTAGACTTAGCACATTGTTACTATTGCTTCTATATACTAACTGGCAATAGGAGTGCTGTTCAAGCAATCTGCTTGATACCTCCATGCCATTTCAGACAATTTGGCTGCTTTTTTAATTTTTTGATGCATCAGCGAGTTGTTCTGTGATTGTTTGCCATTTTTTTAAAAAACGAAATTTTCATTTTAAAAAAAGGTGGATTTATGGGAAACAGTACAGAGCATATCTGACTTTGGCAGTCAACAGGAGAATCGACTTGGAGAGTATCATATATTGGAATAAAAAGCAACCTTTATTGTTCATGTAATATCTGTAGAATACCCAGTCTCAATTGTCAGGGCTAGAGGATTGCTCAGAACTTTGTGGGACATAATTACTTGTATTCTTTAACAAAGGTTTATGCAGTATGTCTGTAGTTCGTTTTCTTTTTCATATTCAGGTCATACATGTCTAAGTAAGCATTAAGTGAGCCTAGGGGCAGACACTGCCTTTTTCCTCACCCTTCTAGGCATTAGATACAAAATAAGTAACAATGTACTTCAAACAATGCTTTATATTAAAGTTGTTGATTTTGCCTTTTTAACAGCACTGATCAAATGTAAATTAACGGATGCAATTTTGTTTTATTTTGCAGATATTACAAAAGCACTCTTAGTATCAGAATTGGGGTCCAACCGTGATCCAGAAGTTATAAAAACAGTTCTTTCTAATATGCAAAGGCTTCTTAGCATTCCTATTCATGGGTACAGTATCTTGCTTAATTTTAATTTATTTCCATTTTTATACAATTTGAAATATCAGTACAATGCAGATATATCCAAGAAGATGAGAATGTCCCCATTATTCTCTCAGTCCAAGCAAGGACTCAAATTAGAACTCTGTTTCAGTACATTGTCCCAGATGGTATAAGCAGAAAACAGGCTCTGTATAGTAAAGTAAAAAGAATGTTGATTGAAAACCTCACCCTACTCTTTATGACCAAGGAACCATGTGACTTTGTACACTAAGTATGAGTGTCAGTGCTGGAGGAAGAAAAAAAAGAATTTAGGCTAGGAGTGAAGAAGAATGGAAGTTAATCATTTTTGTAGAGGTGTGCCTGTTTGTGGCAATGCAAGAGTTTATTTGCCAGTTTTGAGATTTGTGTGCCAAATGTCACTGATTTCCAAATGCACTAACAAATTATCGCTTATGCATTATCTTTATTAAAGAATCTGTACACTGTCATAAAAATACATAATGTGCAAAGTCTCTGAAGGCAAAAGAAATAGTATGAAAAGGAAAATGTTAATATTAACGTTGCTAAGGCGTTGGAAAGGAAGATAGTTTCAATTCAACAGGAGCAGTCTGTTTAAAAATAGTTTAATCTTGACCTATCTATCCTGGTAGTGTGTTTAAATTTTCAACCCCAGCTGCCCAGAGTTACCCTGAGGTAAGATAGGTGGCCTATAAATTGTATAAATAAATTTTTGAATGCCATCAGTTCAGAGGTAATAGCTAGAAACAAGACCCAAGTCCACTGAATAATGGAAAGAGATGTTTGGATGTTTGCACTTAATTTTCAACATCCAGAAGAGTTTGTTTCCTATCTCACTATGATGTATTGTCAGAATTCTAGCTGATTGAAAAAGGCAAATATTGAATAATTAAGATAGGATAATGTAAGGTAAAGGTAAAGGTTCCACATGCGTGCTAGTCGTTTCCAACTCTAGGGGCCGGTGCTCATCTCCATTTCAAAGCCGAAGAGCCAGCGTTTGTCCGAGGACATCTCCGTGGTCACGTGGCCGGCATGACTAGACGCCAAAGGCGCACGGAACACTGTTACCTTCCCACCGTAGTGGTCCCTATTTTTCTACTTGCATTTTTACGTGCTTTCGAACTGCTAGGTTGGCAGACGCTGGGACAAGTAACAGGCACTCACTATTACGCGGCACTCGGGATTCGACCTGCCAAACTGCCGACCATCTGATCGACAAGCTCAGCGTCCTAACCCACTGAGCCACCGCATCCCTTAGGATGATGTAGTAGTGTGCTATTATGAAGAGTAATATCCTGATATTGGCTATGTCCAGATTTCGGCATACGCACTTTATTCTACTGAGTTTCACTCAGTTTCCCAATTCAGAGTTTGCTTCTGTGCTTCAGCATCCCAAATGATTAGTCATTAACTTAAATGTCTAAATAATAGGTTGCAGTAATTCTGTTACCTGTTTTAGGATTAGAGCAGTAGGGACAGCAGCTATTAATATGTGCCTGGTGGCCACAGGAGGAGCGGATGCCTATTATGAGATGGGGATTCACTGCTGGGACATGGCAGGAGCTGGAATTATCATTCTTGAAGCAGGGGGAGTGCTGCTCGACATTTCAGGTAAAATATGTTGAAAACAAAGTAAAGCCAGTTTTGTACAATTAACAGTTCATGATCGTTGAAAAACTTGAGCAGTTAAGTATTTTTCACTCAGGAATACAAACCTGAGAATTTCCTTATAGAAAGGGTGGAAATAACAAAACATTCAGGATATACATCATCATGCAAATGTTGCAACTTCCATATTTGTGTCAAATATCAGCAACTAGGTACATAAGAACAGCATTTGCATGACGACATCACCAAGGTTTGATGCAATGCTGCTAATTTCTACTGTGTTATATGTACCCTGCTGGGACTCATAAAATAAGAACAATCCTGATTTATATTTTTCCTTTGTAACATGAAACTCTGAGTTCAAAATACTAAATGACCCACCGCTGCTTTGCTAAGGGGCAAAACAAAATGGAATTAAGAAATTGTATGCATAGTAATACATCTTCCGCAGCAAGGAAGCTATGCCACATGAATATGGCTACTGTGTGATTGAAATGTAAGACTTTTCCGCTTTTAATTCATAAACTTAGTTCTCAGCTTGGTGTTGCTAACATTTCATTCAAGACTGAAAATTTATTTGATCATCATTTGTTCTGTACTGCAGGATTTTGTACATGAAGTTGTTCCTTGTCTTGATTAATTGGACTAGTTCAGAGAATTATTATGGTATAGTAGAAAGTGCTGGACAAGGATCAGGGAGCCCTACTTAACATTTGGAGAGCCAAATTAATTGACTGTCAGCCATGGAGGTTCACTGCATTACTTTGGACCAGGATACTTGTTGGGGGGAAAAGACATGAGTGCTGCTTTGAATTGCAACAACAACAAAAAAAACACAGGCAAATATAGTTTGGGATAGTAAAATTTAATTCTTGAAATAATATTCAGTTTGCATCTCTGCTGATATAGGGCACTGTATCTGTGAATTAGTAGAAATAAGCCAGATATATAAACGTGTGTTCAATACATGTGTGTATTTGTTTTTCTAGGAGGACCATTTGATTTGATGTCAAGAAGGATCATTGCTGCAAATTGTCAAGCAATAGCACAGCGGATAGCAAAAGAGATTCAGATCATTCCTCTGCAAAGGGATGATGCAGTGAATTAAATATCCTATCACATGGCTTGTATTCTAAAAATAACTTTTCTTTCAAGCTCATCCATTGTACCTCAGTAAATAGAGGCTTAGTTATCCATCTTGATATATCAAAACCTGCTGCTGAAATCCTTCCCTTCTCCAATGTTTTAAACATTTCTTTTATTATTTATCTTGTGTGCGGCACATATTTAAATGTCATGCTTTCTTGTGTCTGGCAAGAAAATAAATGGGATATAGTGCAAAAAAGAATGAAGTAATTCATCTATATAATTAACAGTTCAGTACAAGTTTGACTGTGTGTATAGTTCCATGTGACATTTTTTTTCTCCTTATAAGGGAAAAGAATAAAATCTCTAGCCAAACGTTTTAAGAGAGATAATTTCATTTAAAACAGAAATGAGTTTTTAAAAGAATTTGTTGCCACAAAATGTAGAAGAATGGACTTGTTTTATAATCTGCATCTGTCATACAAGGATTGGGGAACCTTTAATGGCAAGGCAGACCAAAGGTAGAAAGATGCGCCAATACTCTTTCCTCTTTCCCCTTGCAATTGCCCTGATCAGGCTGTTTTTTCCCCCCTCCAAACAGCCTGATTTCCCTGCTTAGTTATGGATGCACTGTTTTATATATCTGTGGAACAACATGCTAGGAAAATTCACTGCTTGAAAAAATCTTCCCTGCTGATGTTTCCTATTTATAAGAGAAAGAATACCTTCTGCTAACTTTCCTTTTACATATTTTATTCATAGTTTATAGTTTCCATAAACTGTGCAATACTAATTATTGAGTAATTAATGTGGTATATATTGAACACAATGCCAGAACAGAAGGTATGACCGAACTAAAACTAAAAAACCTATTTAGATTTAAGTAGAATAGTACAATGGTAGCTTATATCAGATTAAGCTACTGTGAGTATATTTTGGTCTCTTAGAATGGCAACAAACAAATAAGTGTTTTTTAATATTGAACTCTTTTTGAATTAGGCATTTTTGTTTTGTTTGGATATGTGAATATATGTGTGGTTTAATTTATTTCCAGTTTTCATAAACTGGATGATTTGAAGTACATATTTAATCCAGTGTTGGATTCATTCTTAGAAATACTAGGTAAATAAACTATCTTTCAGGTGCAGCAGATTGCCTTGCAATGTACTTAAAATGGATAATTCAATATATTGTATAACCCTCCATGTACAGTATCAGTCACATAATAAATAGACCCATAAAATTGTGATCTATTTATTTATCTTTAAGGTCCCATAAGATATTTGTTGTATTTTCTAATAGGCTAATAGCTAATTCAGGGATTACTCTGTAAGAGTGTTTGAAGTACAGTTGAGTGTTTTACTGTAAATCACTTTATAAGTGCTATATCCACTAGTAGAGAAAAAAATAAAATTGAAGATGTGAAGAAGCTTTACAAAACTTTATGTCATCTAGAAAGTTGGAATCATATATTGATAGTTGTCATGTGCTTATCAAATCCAATCATAACTTTGACACAGGTAATTTACATGACAGAGACGAATTCTGATATACTGGTGACATATTTCCAAACTGGTGATAAATCATAAATGTAAGATTTAAACCTATTTTATGCCAGAAGTTAGCAATGGAATGTGAACAAACATCAACCATCCAGAATGTCCTGATGTCCCCAAAATTAAGTGAAAATGTTTTAAAACTCCCAAATGGCCCAAATCTCCCATGTTTAGAATTGTTGGGGGTGCCTTTCTTACAAGTTCATACAATGTTATCTAACCATGAAAATGTTCCTGACTTTTTCCATGCGTATTTTTTATCTTCTTTTGTTTTAGGTTAGAAAATTATTATGTTAGTCCTCTCAGTTTAGCTATACCGATGCAAGCTTCTGGCATATTGGAAGAATTATTTGTTCTAAAGCAGTGATAAGTATCCAAATAATTTTCACTGATAAGTTTTGTTTTCCCAGCTCATTTCCTTTCTAATTGTTTGCATTTAGCCTTATTGTAGAAATAAACTGTTCTTTGCCTAATCCTCATTTCCTGTTGATTTTACTTGCGTATCAATCTCTGGAACTGGCTTAACTCTGGGTATCTTATAATCCATTTTTGTGAATTGTGTGGAAACAAGGTTTGGCAAGGAACAAGCCAAATAGGAATCCCTGGACTTCTATTTATATTGTTAAATGTAAAATGTTTTTAAAATGTGAGGTCATGATTTGCTTAAAATAAAGATCAGTTTTATTAATTATAAATTGTCTCTTTGAATGTTTTTTCTCCTTCCTATTCTTTTCAGAAATCTACAAGCCCCAGCTTCTTTCTAGCAATCCATCAATATTTTTTAAAAAGTTCATTACAATAGTTTTCTTAAACTGTTCCTGAAACTGTCCCATCTTCTAAATATAATTGCTGGAAACAGTACTACCATTACGCAATATACACCATTGCCTTTTTTTTAAAAAAAGTCAAGTATTAGTTTACACACCATGCTTTTTTTTTACAAAATGGCAAGACAAGAATGAGGAAGAAAAAAGGAAGAGATGGATAGCCCTCCTTATTTTCATTTTAAAAATGTTTTCTTTAATTTATTAAATTGGTTCCCTAAAATGCATGAGACTGGACCAGTTACTCCTACTTAGGTCAGCCAATAGAGGGACCCATTTCACTCATTTCAAATACTTGTCTTTCCTTTCCTGATGAACTAATACAGTTGTCCTATTTATAATACATTGAAGTATGTCTTCTGTTTTTCAGTTTGCTATTCTTCTGTCTTGCTTACAAAGTTGATATTTTATGATTTCTGATAAACTAAACTGAAATATCTGCCACTTTTGGTAGGCTGTGACTGGATGTGAGGGGGCTGTAACTACCGATAATAGAACAATTATAAAGTAGATAGAGCAAGATCTTCTTTCCTAGTTTTCTGAGATCTAAACTTTTCCCACACTTTGGGGATTTACACAACAATCTATATTTTTCATGGCACAAAATTATGGGAAATCATGCAACCAATTATGAGGCAATTGGTAGAGAGGATTCTGGGGGTCACAAAAAGGTTTCTGCCTTTGTAGTATAAACAATAGTGATTTGGTCCCAAAAGTTTCCTAAACCCCATATAGATTCTCAAATCCAAAATGGAGAACTTACTGTCAAGTTTGATTTAAAAAAACTAAAAATTGTGTGTGTCACTGATCTATTGAGTAAAGTTTTTGTGCAAGAGCCTTGGTGGAACAGTGGGCTAATGCCTCCTTAAGTAACACCAGCTGCCTGCAATTAGTGCAGGTTCGAGTCCCACCAGGCTCAAGGTTGACTCAGCCTTCCATCCTTCCGAGGTAGGTAAAATGAGGACCCAGATTTTTGGGGGCAATAAGCTGACTTTGTAATAATGCCGCTTGGGGGGGAGGAAGCCCTAATAAGCAGGCATATACATAGAATGAAGGCTATTGCTAAGCACATTGATTTGTGCTTTAGATTGTAAGCCGTCCTGAGTCTTCGGAGAAGGGCGGGATATAAATGGGATTTTTTAAAAAAAATCACTGAAGCATGGTTTCTCATGCTGATTTTTCCATTCTATTTCTACTTTAGTATCATACCTGAATCAGCAGTGCAATGAAACTTCAAAGACTAATGTGATTCTAAGTTATGGTAACAGTGTCTTAATTTTCAGCTCAAAAACACAAGTTTTACTTTATTCTGTATTGGTTTGATTTCAGAAGAATATCAGAATCAGTTCAGCAACTATGATCATTGAGAAAATAGTAACCTATGATAAGTAACACTGTGATTAAGATGTTGGACTTATTTCTCTTCAAATGTATTTCAGTATGGAATTCTTTATTTATTTCTGCACACAAGCACCATAGTTAACACTGACATCACTTGAAGAATAAAAAGCAAGAAAATGTAACCTGGGAATGAAATGTCTTATACTCTTTTGTAAACCCTGGTACAAATGACACCATTCAAGATGTATTCCTGGAAGAGAAGAAGATGCTAGTAGGAATTTCATGTACTTGGAGTATGATTAACATCCATTTAGATCAATCTTTCATCTGCTTCCCATCACAAGTAATCCCAGAGTAGACTACAATAAAGCAAAATGATAAACCAAAAAAAATAAAAAAACTGGAAGTAAAACTGTATCATATTGGCAGGGATTGTGCTGATACTACAAAATAAGAAGCAGATACTAAGCCAGGTCTCCATTGCAGGACACCACATTGGGAGAAATAATACTAAGAGGACAAAACTATGAAATTGGGAATTAGTTATTTATTTAAAATGTTTATGCAGCTGCTCGCTGGCTCTTCGGCTTTGAAACGGAGATGAGCACCGGCCCCTAGAGTTAGAAACGACTAGCACGCATGTGCGGGGGAACCTTTACCTTAACTTTACCTTTTACATCTTATATCAAACTCTGGGTGGCTCCCAATCACCAATTAAAACAACATTGAAGGAAACAATAGAGTATGCATATCAATTAAAACCATCAACGTCAAAAACCTGGCACCAAAGTTAAGCTTTCACATATAGTCCCTTGCTAAATCCTCTCTTGCACCTTACTTTACTCAAGCATTTGGGGGAAAGCCAGCTTTTTGTAAGGCTTGGAGGTTAGAGGCCTGTTGAATTTCAAGGGAAAAGGCATTCCATAGGCTGTGGATTACTACGGAAAAGTCAAACTTACTAGATCCCATAAAATGACAATGTTTAAGGTAAGGGAGTAGGAGCATGCCCAATCTATCTGATCTGGTAGGAGAGGTAGATGTCCTTAAGAAAAGGCAGTCCAGCAGATAACCTGGCCTTGTGTCAGGTAGGGCTTTAAAGGTAATAACCAGCACCCTGAATTGCACCTAGAATGAAACTGGGAGCCAGTGCAGCTTGCACAATAGAGGTGTTTCATAGATAAACTTAGGGACGCCCATCACTGCACATGTTGCTATATTCTGGACAAGCTGTAGCTTCTGGATGGTCTTCAAGGGCAGGCCCATGCAAAGCACATTGCAGTAATCCAAAAAGTGCACTTTTGGAAGGACAAAGCTTTTTTCTTTTAAACTTTGCAAATCCTATTTTACAGTTTACACTATAGCTTTCAAGGGCTTCTATCTTGAAATAACAGAAAACCAAGGTGCTGATTTTCAGTAATAATGATCAGAAAAACTCTAGGGTCTTCCAAAAGGAGTTTGGAGCTGTATGTAATGTTGGGGACAAGCTTTTTTCCACATTGCATTATATACGGTTGCATAGCCTGCTGATTTCTATGTTCTTTAGTGGCTATCTGCTTATACAAAAAGGTATACGGGTAGTCCATGACTTTCAACCATTCGCTTAGCAACTGTTCAAAGTTACAATGGCACTGAGAAAAATGACTCATGACCAGTCCTCACAACCAGGGCAGTCTCCCCATGGCCGCATGATCAGAATTCAGGCGCTTGGCAACCAGCATGTATTTACGATGATTGCAGCATCCCAGGGTCACCTGATTGCCATTTGTGACTTTCCCAGCCAGTTTCCGAAAAGTGAAATCAAAGAGGGAAGCCAAATTCATTTAATAACCACATGATTCATTCAACAATTACAGTGATTTGCTTAACAACCTTAGCAAAAAAAAAGTTGTACAATCGGGTGCAACTCACTTAACAAAGCCTTGCTTAACAGAGTAAATTCTGATCCTAGTTGTGATCATAAGTCTAGGACTACCTGTATTTCTCCTCCTCTAAACTAGCAAGTTATTCTTGAGAACTTTTAGGTAGAATAGATGACTTCAAATATAAGAGTGACTTTGAGGTTACAGTTTGAAGAAAATGCTCCTTATCTCTCTTTCCCAGACTTTTCATTTTTTCAATTCTAAAAATAGTTGAGTCTAGTTCATAAAATGAAAAAGAAGCAAAAAGCATTAAAGGATTGAGTTCACACAAGCCATGATTTACAGCTCGCAGTGCCCGAGTTCAGCACTGAACAACTTCTGCAAGTGTAGCCTATGAAACCTCAAATCTCCCTGGTAGCCAAAACAGATGCTAAGCCTTTGGAACTGGATTAAAATAAGGCAGCCTAACATCAACTACTCAGTTTTACTTTCATCAGATTGGCAGGTGCTAGAGATACAGCCAAGGATGTCAGTGAGGGTGACGTTGGAATTCCCTGAGACTGCATGACAAGAAAGACATCTTGACCTCCTCCTAGAGCCTATCTTGGCTTGCTTTCTTGCTCTCTGAGGTTTCTCTCAACCTCAGCAACTTTAAGATGCATAGCCTTCAACTCCCAGAATTTAGTTTTCCTTTGGTTCAATTCTGTTTGATTCTTGGGGACTGGCTGCACAGGTTTCTGCAATTTTCTTGGCAAGGTTTTTTATAGGTAGTTTGCCCTTGCCTCCTTTCCAGGGCTCTGAGATGGGGCTAGAGCTCATGGTGTCCCACTTTCTAGCCTGATACTTTAACCATTGCACCAAACTGGCTGA
Source organism: Vipera berus (assembly GCF_964194415.1). NCBI lineage: Eukaryota > Metazoa > Chordata > Lepidosauria > Squamata > Viperidae > Vipera > Vipera berus. Next base: position 186,812,867 of record NC_138204.1, on the reverse strand, counting down.
GAAACGCTGCTGTAGAGTAAATATTGCTGAATTATGGACCTACTTTGCAAGTACAGCTTGCAATGGCCATTTTCTCCAAATTCAAAATCTCATTCATTTTGCTTAATTTTTAAGCTCAGCAATGTTATTCATTGAATTTATTTTTAGATTTTTTTGCTAAATGGAATAAAATGCTTAGCAGCTAGCTGAAACCATCTTTGTCCTATCAGTTTCCAACTGTGGCCCAGGATTCAGATGGCTGATAGTGACTTAAAGGACAAAGACTGGTTGGAAAAAGTTTACCACTCCCATTCATTTTTTTTCTTCCAAAAAAGGATTTATCAGTCAATAGCCATTAAGAAGGGTCTAGCTCTCCATGGCACACTGGAGAATTGGCTGCCAGTCAGAGGCAGCATTGGACTGATTAAATAGAAAGTACTTTCATCTGTTAAACCTCCATGTTGTTAATTTCGAGCCATGGTATTCTGAACATCCCTCAATTCCCAACATACTACTGTGGCTTTAATAATTTACAAAATAATACTAATAATAGAAAATGAGAACAATTGAAATGTTAATAGTTTTAGAATGCCATAGGAACATTGATGTTTCATCTAAATTCAGGCCTTTGTGAGCTTCATATAGAACGAAATAAATTAAAATGCAGAGTAAACTGAAAGAAACTTACCAACACCATATTTCCATCCACTATTTTTCTTTTGATAGTAGTGTGATTGCCATCCCACTTCTGTATGTGAATGAGGGTGTCATTATCCTTTGTTACAAAGCTCTAAAAATACACAGGAGTTTATGGAAAAGATATTTTCTTTCTCCCTCCTTGTTAAATGAATTCCTTCTTTTCCTTCCATACATCCTATTTTTCACTAGCTGACATTTATTTATTTATTGGTATCCCGCCTTTATTATTTTCACAAATAAATCAAGGTTGTGAACATATCCAACACACCTTCCTCCTCCTATTTTCCCTATAACAAGAACCCCTCAGGTGAGTTGGGCTGAGAGAATGACTGGTCCAAAGTCACCCAACGGGCTCTCGTGACTAAGGCATAATTTGAACTCACCATCTCCTGCTTTCTAGCCTTTCTAGTCCACTTAGCCACTAGACTAGACTAACATTCTAGTAATTATCCAGTTATATGGCAAGTTATTCTATCTCTTCTTCTTAAACATGGAAATAAAAACCTAGGAATATTTACCTTGGCCAGCCTGTTATCTATAGTTCTTTCCTCAAACTCTTGGTCCAATTGGAAGGAGATCTCATTAACTGTAAACATAGTTTCTGTTCTGATGGTGATGACATCTTTGTCCATAGTGATAATTATTTTGGGTTTGGCTAGAGCACCCAGTTGTCTCTGGGCAAAGTTTATTCCTACAGAATACAAAAGATGAAACACCATCCAGTATTTTAAAGGCCTTTCTAGAAACAACTCAGGTTAGAAAATGGCAACCTATCATATAGAATAAACAACAGATAAAGTAAAAGTAAATACAATAGAAAATATAAAAACAGATGAATTAAAACGTACTGAAATTAAAATGGAATTACACATTGTGTATTGGTATAGCAAGAGAGAACAAATGCACTCTTTTTTTAAATGGCCAAAGGCTGATGTCGTGATTCTTCTTAGTCCTATTTTTTGCAGGTGAAATACACTTCATTCTTTTACTGTATCTCATAGCATTTGTTCCAGTGTTCGGTAACAGAGACAAATATCAGATATTCCTTTGTATAGGCAAGATCCAAAATCACAAGTTTACTGACTTACTTTGGATCAGTTACTCATTCTCACTCTTTGTCAATCCAACATACTTCAAATGTTTTTATGGAAAAAAATGGGACTATAGTGCATTATATATCCTACTTTTTGCTCCTGGATAAAAAGGAGGCTATAAATCTAACTAACTGGCTGACTCTGAAAATTTAGGTTTTTCCTGCAGTGTGTTTGCTTACCCAGTTCTTTCTTATAGTCATCAAAGTTTTCACTCAAGATTAGTTTCCATGTTCCCAAGAATTGCTGCACCATCGTTTAAATATGTTATAGAAAAAACTGTGAATAGATCTGTGGAGTAAACATGACAGAATGTTCAAGAAAAAAGGAACACTTTGGATGGATTTTCACAATGCTAGTTCTTCATTTCTTTCGGCCAGCTGTATCATGGACTTGTGTGAAGTTATGTTATTTGAATTCCTCCAAGGAACTTCCCAGTTTTGTATTATAATGGACTAGAAGCAGGGAGAAATCAGTCAGGAACTAAGGCCAACACAGGATAGAAAAACGCACTCCATTACTAAGATGTGTAGTACTTCTTAATTTGCAGTTAGCCATTCTTAATGGACAAATAACTATATATTCCATTTCCATTTTTTTTCCAATATATTCCAATGAGCCTATGAGCCTTTACACTCTATTGGTCTGTATTTCCTGAAAGAATCTGACTACCTATGTGGACTGTTTGGTACTGAAGATACTGGCTATAAGCAGAGTGCAAATATATCATTTTTCATTCTAGTTTGCTCAGTAATCCAGGATGGCTGGGGAGCTGTACCAAACCCAAACGTGTTTAGATTCCAGTCATTTTCCCCCAAAACCTTTCATGGCAATACTGATGATTATTTTAATGCTGGCTTCAGATATTTCCCTGCCATTGTGGTGTTTTATTTTATAGCTGTAAATATTTATAGTTCTGCTTTCATCCACATTTAAATATTTTATTATTTATTACTGCCTTGGAAACCTTTGGCTGAAAGGAACCTTAAAGAATGAAATGAAATGAAAATAGTACTTACAGAAGTACTGTTAAAACTTTGGTGACAAAAGAAATAGAAGTACACACCACAGTTTGGTTTTATTCCAGTTTGTTGAAAAAAGTTATAATGGCTTAACATTACGCACAAAGCAGGCTAATGGCTATTTTTAACAGTAGGACTTTCCATTACTTTGGTAGACTCAGGAAGTAAGTTCAATATAAACAGGATATTGCATTGCATTGGTCTCTTATCTGTTAAGGGTCAAATTGGCCTCTTAATCTGAGTCACCTAAGAAGCTGGAATTTAAAGCAAACAGAGATTTCAATAGCCTTCATTTACTTTTAAGAGTTGCATAGCAGGCAGCAATTCAATAATCTTTGCATTTGAGGCAAAGCAATTTTTTCTGGATTTCTAAATAATGTTTATCAGAAATGGAATGTGACTGTCCTAGGCTAAAAAAAACAAGAGGATCCTGAAAAAGTCAAGATAGCAGCTGTAATCCAAGTCCTAACCATTTTTGCACATATTGATGTATGTAGACAGAGAGCTTCAATCATGGATTTGTGGTTCCCATCTTAACTTTAGCCACACCCTGTTGCCATCCTTGCAAAAAGAGAATAGAAAGAAGGAAGAATAACAATATTGGCAAATAAGTGAGTGGAAGCCAGTTCACTAAAAGTGAATCCTCGTTGTTAGTTTGTGTTCTGTGCACTAAAACAAAAAAAATATTAGTCTCCAGCTTATCTTGCAAATCTCACGGTTCTCCTGTTTTGGATAGAGAGATCAAATTTAGGGCCTGTTAAGTTGTGTGTGGACAACTCGTGCCTCCTGGTGAAGAATGCTGTGAATTCCAGCCCTGGGGATTTGTCTTGCCACCCTGTGTTTACCCACGTCTGGACCCTACTCAAGATCTTGTCTGTTGGTGTTTTGGCTGCAATGTCCCTGGAACTGAGGGGAAATTCTGGCAGATCTTGGATGGCTAATATTTGGGCTGCTGGTGTGGGATCTGGTTCTGTGTGGTTTAAAGGAAGTCTGCTTAGACCGTCAGCATGGCCCATTTCCTTGTCCGGCTTGTGCACTAATTTGCACGAGTACGCCGATAGAAAAATGGACCATCGGAGCATTCTGGGTGACAGAATTTGCGGGGTCTGTTTGTCTGTTGTAAACAGGCTTAGTAATGGTTTATGGTCTGTGAAAATGGTGAAATTCCTACCATACAAATAGTCATGGAATTTCTTTAATCCAGCAACTATTGGCAGGACTTCCTTGTCTATTTGGGCATAGTTACGCTCGGCCCCAGACAATGTCCTGGAGTAATATGCAATGGGGACTTGTTTGCCATCCCCCTCTAAATGGCTTAACACAGCCCCCACCCCATAAGGGGATGCATCACATGCAATGCAAATTGGTTTGTTTTCTATGAAATGAGTGATTGTCGCATTGCTTGTTAGCAGATCTTTTAGGGCCTGGAAACTGGTGTCATGTACCTTGGTCCAGTTCCATGTGGTGTGCTTGTCCAGTAGTCTGTGCAAAGGTTCAGCAATGGATGCTTTGTGGGGTAAAAAGGCATGATAGAAATTGAGTAACCCCAGAAAAGCTTGCAGCTCCGCCTTATTTTTAGGCGTGGGAGCCTCCTTGATTGCTTGCACCTTAGATGCTATGGGGTGAACCCCCTGAGCATCAATTCTAAACCCCGAAAATTCTGTTTCTGGCACCCCAATGCTGCACTTTTCCCTTTTGAGCTTGAGGCCAGCAGCACGAAATGTCCCTAAAACTGCCTGCAGTCGTCCTGCCAGAATCTCCTCAGAGTCCCCTGCAATGAGGACATCATCGAAATACGGGCATACCCCTGGTATACCCTTAAGCATTCGCTCCATCACCTCCTGAAAGATGCCTGGAGCTAAACTAACTCCGAACTGCAACCGGTCTACCCGGAACGCCCCCTTGTGGGTTACTATAGTCTGTGCATCGGTGGTCTCTGGGTTGACCAGGAGTTGCAGATAAGCCTGGGCAAGGTCCAGTTTGGCAAAGATAGCGCCTCCCTGGAGTGATGCGAGGATGCTGCTGACCGTGGGCACTGGGTACGCATGCGGGTTTAACGCTTTATTGATTGTGCATTTATAATCAGCGCAGATCCTCACCTCGCCATTTGCTTTGAGTGGGGTCACAATGGGGGTTTCCCACTCAGCTCCCTCGACTGGCTGCAAAACTCCCTGCGCAACTAGCTTGTCGAGTTCCCGCTCAATTTTGTGCTTTAATGCGAATGGAACTCTCCAGGGTTTGATTCGGATGGGCTGGATGTTGGGGTTTAATTTGAACGTGATTGGTGGTCCTGTGTATTTTCCCAGCGTTTCATCGAACACGTCTGCAAATGCCTTGCATACGGACTCGATGCTGAGAACCTGGGTCTGGTGAATTCCGATAATGTGGATTCCCAGCGCTTGAAACCAGTTTAACCCTAACAGTCTGGTCCTTTGTCCCTTGACCACTAGGATGTCCAAGGGCCCCTGGAACTCCCTGTACCGCACAGAAAAGTTAGCCTCCCCCCAGACATCTATTGGGGTGTTCTGAAAATCGGTTAGGGTGATGCTAGATGACCTCAAGGGAACCCGCTGGCTGCTCCACCTGCAAATTAACATATAAGTCTCAAAAGAAATGACAGAGACTGATGAGCTGGAGTCCAGCTCCATTTTACAGGGAACCCCTTGAAGATGCACATCTAGCTTGATTTTGGGGGTGAGGAATTGGTGAGCCCCCGTGTTACAAACTGCCCATCTGCTCTCAGTGTAGCTGATGGGCGCAATACGATTCGGAGCCCCAGTACCTGTCGGCAGGTGAATTTCAGTGTTCACCTCGTGCAGATTGTCACGATTTTGGCTCTGGCAGACGGATGCGATGTGTCCCGTCTTGCCACACGCTCTGCATTTGGCTAACCTGAATTTGCAGGTGGCTCAGTTATGATTTCCTCCGCACGCTGCACATAGTTGTTTAGACCCCCCGCACTTGCATCCGGAGCATTTCTTCTCCTGGCAGGTGGCGGTGGCTGCTGGCTGTTGATCCCTCGGGCTATCCTGCTGCCCCGATGGTTGGTTTGCCTTCAGGTGTAGTGCATCTACCTCTGCCGAAAGTCCATCCTCACTGCTTCCCCCGGATCCACTCGTCTGATGAACAGTGGTGCTCGGGCTGTTGTGGCTGGCTTCGCCCATCTCTGGTTTCTCTTCTAGCTCCCAGGCCAGTACTTCTTCCTGGACTATCTTGAGGGTCAGGCTCAGTTTGGCGAACAATTTCTGCCACAATCTCCGGTCCCTGAGTCCGAAAACGATTTGATCACGCAGCCTATTCTCTAGATTTTCGAAGTTGCATAGACGAGCCACCTGCCGGACTGCGGCTATGAATGCAGATGCCGATTCGCCCAGCTGCTGGTCTCTTTTTACGAACTGATACCACCACGCTACTTCCAACATGTGCAGGTTGAAGTGTTGGTTCAGTTTGGCAATGAGGTCGCCGTAAGTCACAGCACCGATGGCTGTCAGCGAGCACAACCCCACTGCCAGGTTGTAAATGTCCTTTCCGCAAGTACTGAGCAGCGCAGCAACTTTCATGTTCCTGAAGAATTCCAGCTGCCCCACAAACGCTTCCCACTCTTCTGGCTGAGCGATGTTAAAAACAGGAGCCTGACCGACCTGAGCCATTGCGTCCGATCCAGCTGGTCCTGCTTCAACTTCAGGTGAGTTACCTGGCGATGTGGCTGACTGCGGGTGTCTTACCACTAATTGAAACAGGATCCCACCTTCGTTGCCACTGTTAAGTCGGGTTCGCGGATCGATGAGACGCAGGCGTAGGTGTGTGTATAACCTTTATTGGTGGTAGCGTGATCTGAACTGCCAGGCAACGGCTACCTGGGCATGCTTTATACCTGCCCAGCTGAATGCCTGACTAATAGGTTTGAACCCTGGTTTCTCGCTGGCCAGGCGGCCAATCCCTTTAAATCCGGCTTTCCCGCCAAACGTAGTTCCTGCACGGAGCTGTCCAGCTCCGCGCTTCCTGTTGCAGCTGCTACACATGTATGCCAGCCCAGCATACACTACAGGGCCTGTAGTATTTTTTACTGTACTGTACATCCAAAAGAGGTCACAAGGATCTTGGATTTCCAGGACAATGACATTTTACAAAATGAAAAATATAAGAAATGTACATTATCATCACAAACCAAGAATAAATGAAACACCTGTCAAGAAAAGCTATCACTACTCCTTCTTTAAATCTTAAATTGTTCACCAAGATAGTATTTTGACCTTATTTTTAAATCTTTCTTCCTTCTTCCCACCCTTCCCCAAGATAATTGGTATGCTCCTTCAAGGAAGAGCAGAGGCATTCTTAGAGAACATGGCCGTCAAGTGTGAAAGTGCTCTATATACTGTAAATGTTAACTTCCAGCAGGAGATGATGGTGGCCCAGATGTTCTGCTTATAACCTTCTCATGGCATCTAGTCAGCCACTACAGAAGAAGAATACTGTACTGGTTCAAGAAGCCAGTAGTTTGGCCAGCCCAATTCTTAATATTCTCTTAAAAGAAAGGAGATTTCTGATTAGAAAACAAAAACTTGTTGGTGTCTGCTGTATGGAATAATTAAATGCAAATCCACAACAGAAGTGGAAGAAAAAGGGTGACACGTTTTTGTTATCCCTGCACGTCAGTATGACTCAGGTAATCAATTAGCAAAGTTGTTATGAAAGTTTAGGGAGTCTAATCAGAAGTCATGCTTGTCACCCAGGCCAGCAGGGGGTGTCTTTGTATTTGTACAGAAGGAAACAGCTAGGATTACACTTGACAAGTAGAACTAAGGTCAGAATACAGCGTGCAAAAAGGAAGCTAGAGTTCAATTCAGAAAGCTGGCCGACTTGCCTGAAGACATAGAAAAGAAATGTGTGAGTTTGTTTAATAATATCATTGTTGGCATTTCCAAATTTGTCACAATTTTTAAAAAAATCTCAGCAAATGTAATGAGTATATAAATGAAACACTTCATCATGATTCCTAGATCTTTGGGGAATTAACAGATTAAAATTCAAACAAAAATCAAATTTCTTGCTCCAAAAAGATCTGCATACTGTAGGCTGGGAGCACACTATTTTGAACATACGTAGAAATGCAGCAACTTGGATCTATGAGAGGAAAAGAGATCCATAGTTGCTTGGCATTATTATTGGGAAAACCAAATGATTTTAAAATGCATGTAGATTTCAGATTTTTTTCAGAATGCTTCATCGAATAATGTTCATTTTAAGAATGTGGAATGGGAGGAAGCAGAAAAGTCCAAAAATCAGTGTTAATGCTTTACTTGCATAGGTTGCAGTTTCAAGTCAAGTTTAAGATGCATAAATATCTTGACATTTCAAAATATCAAGTTATATCTATGGCATGGAAAAGTACCATTCTTGCAGAGTATTATTCTTACAACTTATAAATATGCTATGAATGAAACCTTGAAATATTTAAATCACAACTGTATATCTATTTATTCAGTGAGTAAGTCCTCAACAAGTGGTCATAATAATAAGCCATTGTAACTTAAGCCTGGAGCAGCTATTAAATCCCCTGCCTCAGAATAACCCTATAAAAAGAAATGTGGATGTGGAATTAAGTCATAATATTAATTTAGTGGAGTCCAACATTGTTTTGTAGTATAAATAAAGTACAGAAAGTAAGATGTTTAGGATTGTGGGGGTTTTGAAATTCAGTCTCCAAGACATTCTTCAGAGCACACAGGAGCATAAATGTAACATTTTTTCTGGAATTCTGTAAAATACCATTTTTTCCTTGGATCATATGGTAGCTGCAGCGGACTGCTATACATTCCTGAGAAAAGATGCAGCTGTTTTGAAGAGTTGCAAACGGGGTATATTTGCACTCTTAATTAATTCTTCCAAGTTATTTGTAGACCTGTTCAATCCTATCAATTATATAATGCAGTTTTAAGATGGGTAATTATTTCAAAGAAAAGAGTTCAAATCTTTCCAACAATACAACAATTGTAACTATCAACTAGAAACTGCAGCCCTCTGGATTTGTATCACAATTCCCAATAGCCCCAGCAAGTATAACCAATGAAAATTGATTCTGGGACCTGTCTTTCAGCAACATAGCTAGGTACATTGAGGTACAGAAACTAACACAAGTTTCTAATTTTTGTGCTGGCTGCTTTGTCCTTAACAAAGTTCTTAACTCCTGAAAAGTACATTTTTCAACAGTTAGGAGAAAAAAGAGCAGGAAAGTACATTGTACTGCAGGGGAAAGCATTATTCTGCCATCCAATAAATAAGATAAGAACAAAGCGATGAAAGAAGCAAGCTTTTATCGTATGTACACATGTGTGTGTGTGTATGTGAGTGTGTGTGTGTGTGCGTGCGTGCACGCATGCACGGGCATCTTGGAATCAATCTTGACTCCTGCTGACTGCCTAGACTAGAGTAGTTCCTGCAGCTTTCCTGGCAAGATTTCACAAGTAGTTTGCCACTGTCTCCTTTCTAGGGCTGAAATGAAATGATTGGCCCAAAGTCACTCAGCTGGCTTTATGTCTAAAGCAGGACTAGAATTCATAGTCTCCTGCTTTCTGTCCAGATGCCATAAATACTACACCCGCCTTGCTCTAACATGTCCACCTATAACTGATATGTAATAAAAATGTTTGGATTATTTGGCAGAAGTAGAAAAATTTTCATTTATACTTTGATGTATGTCTTTCTGCTAAAAAGCAGGGCACTGGAAATCATAACAGCACAAGGTGCCCTCCAATTTTCTCACTGCGGGCTTCTTGACATCATTCATCTGGTTCAGTGATTATGAACCACAAATTGCTGATGACTGAGGCAGAAACAATTCATGGGGCATTAATCTGGAACAATGCATGGCAAGATGATTCATTCATTTAGGAGCTTCAAAGGAAGTCTGCAACAATGTTCCCTTTCCTCCTAATTATTTTTAATTAAAAACAGTGTCAAATACAAAACTACTTTAGCATAAAATCATTGTAGCTAGGAAAATGGAAACACCTGAGTAGGTGTTATGCTTCAAGCCTAAGTCAAAATGGTGGTATTTACTTTCGCCATATATTTCTGTTTTATCAGTGTCTCTAAAATAAAGGTCATTCCTCTTGAAAACTTGTTCAAGATGTACAATACTGCAAGATTCTTAATCTCAGATATTATGGAAACATGAGTCATTATTCCTACGGAAATAATGAACAGGATATGCAGGAGATAGATTTCAAGAACTCTCTTCCTCTGTCTTATTTTGAGGTATTAACAGTAGTTAACTACAATTTGTGTTGGTCAAATATGAATAAGTTCTGGTTTGTGGCAGTAAAAATAAACAAATGTTTTAAACAACAAGTGAAATCCCTCTCCAAGAAGCACACGTTCAGTGATTTCACAGAAAAGTTAAATTAATAAGATTGGTCTGTTTTCTCATACAGTAAATTTTCCCCCAAAATCCACAGTACAACTCAAGATCTATATCACACTAAGCAAGCAAGAATTGGGAATTTGTGGCTCTCCAGGTATTTTCAGGGTGATGATAAAACATCATATGAAAACAGTAAATATAATAGCAGTATAATCAAAGAGAGCAGGAAAAAGCAGTGGTCAGGACAATTTGTTGTTGTTGTTGTTGTTAGTTGCGAAGTCGTGTCCGACCCATCGCGACCCTATGGACAATGTTCCTCCAGGCTTTCCTGTCCTCTACCATCTTCTGGAGTCCATTTAAGCTCACGCCTACTGCTTCAGTGACTCCATCCAGCCACCTCATTCTCTGTCGTCCCCTTCTTCTATTGCCCTCAATCTTTCCCAGCATTAAGCTCTTCTCCAGTGAGTCCTTCCTCCTCATTAGGTGGCCAAAGTATTTGAGTTTTAGCTTCAGGATCTGGCCTTCTAAAGAGCAGTCAGGGTTGATCTCCTCTAGGACTGACCGGTTTGATCGCCTTGCAGTCCAAGGGACTCGCAGGAGTCTTCTCCAGCACCAGAGTTCAAAGGCCTCAATTCTTTTGCGCTCAGCCTTTCTTATGGTCCAACTTTCACTGCCATACATTGCAACTGGGAAGACCATAGCCTTGACTATACGCACTTTTGTTGACAGGGTGATGTCTCTGCTTTTTAGTGTGCTGTCTAGATTTGCCATGGCTTTCCTCCCGAGGAGCAAGCGTCTTTTAATTTCTTGACTACAGTCCCCATCTGCAGTGATCTTGGAGCCCAGGAAAATAAAATCTGTCACTACCTCCATTTCTTCCCCATCTATTTGCCAGGAATTGAGAGGGCCGGATGCCATGATCTTGGTTTTCTTAATGTTTAGTTTCAACCCAACTTTTGCACTCTCCTTCTTCACTCGCAACAAGAGACTCTTCAGTTCCTCTTCACTTTCTGCCATTAGAGTGGTATCATCTGCATATCTTAGGTTGTTGATATTTCTTCCGGCAATCTTAATTCCAACTTTTGATTCATCTAGCCCTGCCTTTCTCATGATGTGCTCTGCATATAAGTTAAATAGGCAAGGCGACAGTATACAGCCTTGCCGGACTCCTTTCCCAATTTTGAACCAATCAGTGGTTCCGTGTCCAGTTCTCACTGTTGCTTCTTGGCCCGCATATAGGTTTCTCAAGAGACAAATAAGATGTTCTGGTACTCCCATCTCTTTAAGAACTTGCCACAGTTTGTTATGATCCACACAATCAAAGGCTTTAGCATAGTCAATGAAGCAGAAGTAGATGTTTTTCTGGAACTCTCTAGCTTTCTCCATGATCCAGCGTATGTTGGCTATTTGATCTCTAGTTCCTCTGCCTCTTCGAAATCCTGCCTGTACTTCTGGTAGTTCTCGATCCACATACTGCTGGAGTCTAGCTTGTAGGATTTTAAGCATAACTTTACTAGCATGAGAAATGAGTGCAATGGTGCGATAGTTTGAACATTCTTTGGCACTGCCTTTCTTTGGAATTGGAATGTAAACTGATCTTTTCCAATCCTGTGGCCACTGTTGAGTTTTCCAAATTTGCTGGCAAATTGAGTGTAGCACTTTTACTGCATCGTCTTTTAAGATTTTGAATAGCTCAGCTGGAATACTGTCACCTCCACTAGCTTTGTTGTTGCTCAGCTTTTCTAAGGCCCACTTCACTTCACATTCTAGGATGTCTGGCTCGAGGTCAGTGACCACCTCATTGTGATTATCAGGGACATTAAGCTCATTCTTGTATAGTTCTTCTGTGTAATTTTGCCATCTCTTCTTAATCTCTTCTGCCTCTGTTAGGTCCCTGCCATTTTGGTCCTTTATCATGCCCATTTTTGCATTGAACGTTCCCTTCATCTCCCCAATTTTCTTGAAAAGATCTCTGGTCCTCCCTATTCTATTGTTTTCTTCTATTTCTTTGCACTGTTCATTTAAGAAGGCATTCTTATCTCTTCTAGCTATTCTCTGGAATTCTGCATTCAATTGGGCGTATCTTTCTTTTTCTCTCTTGCCTTTTGCTTCCCTCCTTTCCTCAGCTATTTGCAAAGCTTCCTCAGACAGCCATTTTGCTTTCTTGCATTTCTTTTTCTTTGGGATGGTTTTGGTTGCTACCTCTTGTACAATGTTGCGAACCTCTGTCCATAGTTCTTCAGGCATCCTGTCTATCAGATCTAATTCCTTAAATCTATTTGTCACCTCTACTGTATATTCAACAGGGATATGATTTAATTCATACCTGATTGGCCTGGTGCTTTTCCCTACTTTCTTCAGTTTAAGCCTAAACTTTGCAACGAGAAGCTCATGGTCTGAGCCACAGTCAGCTCCTGGTCTTGTTTTTACTGACTGTATAGAGCTTCTCCATCTTTGGCTGCAGAGCATATAGTCAATCTGATTTCTGTGTTGACCGTCTGGTGATGTCCATGTGTAGAGCCGTCTCTTGGGTTGTTGGAAAAGAGTGTTTGCTATGACCATCGTATTCTCTTGACAAAATTCTATCAGCCTGTGCCCTGCTTCATTTTGTACTCCAAGGCCAAACTTGCCTGTTATTCCGGTTATCTTTTGGCTTCCTACTTTAGCATTCCAATCCCCCATGATGATAAGGACATCATTTTTTGGTGTTAGTTCTATAAGGTGCTGTAGGGCTTCATAGAACCGGTCAATTTCATCCTCTTCAGCACCGGTGGTTGGAGCATAGACTTGGACTACTGTGATATTGAATGGTTTGCCTTGGATTCGAACTGAGATCATTCTGTCATTTTGAGGATTGTATCCCAGTATTGCTTTTCCTACTCTTTTATTGACTATGAAGGCTACTCCATTTCTTCTGAGGGATTCTTGCCCGCAGTAGTATACCTGATGGTCACCTGAATTAAATTCACCCATTCCTGTCCATTTTAGTTCGCTGATACCTAAGATGTCGATGTTCAATCTTGTCATCTCTTGTTTGACCACATCCAGCTTGCCTTGATTCATGGATCTTACATTCCAGGTTCCTATGGAGAAAAAATCTTTACAGCATCGGACTTTCCTTTCACCACCAGACATATCCACAGCTGAGCGTCCTTTCGGCTTTGGCCCAGTCGCTTCATTCTTTCTGGCGCTACTAGTACTAGCCCTCTGCTCTTCCCCAGTAGCATATTGGACGCCTTCCGACCTGAGGGGCTCATCTTCCAGCGTCATATCGTTTTGCCTTTTGGTACTGTCCATAGGGTTTTCATGGCAAAGATACTGGAGTGGGTTGCCATTTCCTTCTCCAGTGGATCACGTTTTGTCAGAACTCTCTGCTATGACCTGTCCGTCTTGGGTGGCCCTGCACGGCATAGCTCATAGCTTCATTGAATTACGCAAGCCCCTTCGCCACGACAAGGCAGTAATCCATGAAGGGGTCAGGACAATTACATCAATTAAAATGTCTGGGAAAATGAAAATGTTCCAAAACAGCTTCATCAGCGATAAGATGCATCTCCATCAATTGGTGTGCCTATTACCAGGGATTTAGGAAGCAGCCTTATTCACTTATATTTCTTACATTTATATGATATGCAATGAGAAGCCCTGTTTGCTGGATCTCCACTCCCTCAGCATATCTGCTTATCATACCCCAGTTAGGTAGAGTAAGCATGCTCCAGGTCCCTTCCCTGAAATGTTAGCATCTAATTCAAAAGTATACCTTTTCCATGGCTGCTCCTATGCACATCCTATCCCAGGCAATCCGGTAGCCCCCCCCCACCCCTCCCCCCAGCCTTTTAGCTTTCCAGAAAGCCCTTAAGACCTGGCTTTTTATCTAGGTGTTAGGGTAGAGTGAGGGTGCTTCTGGTTAGTTGTTGGTGCATCCCAAGTACCCAAGTAGATGGCAAAGGCATTGAGTTTTGGTTGTTTTACAGCTTTATGGGTTTTATAGCTTGGGGGAGTTGTTGTAGTTGTGAGCAGCCAGAATTGTTTTAAGATGGGTGGCAATACAATATTTTAAATAAATAAAAAAGTGATTCAGTTTTTTTATGCATAGAAGCAGTGTGCTTAGACATTCATGGTGCACACAGTGGCTACAATCTGGCATTGTCTTAAGGAGGGTTGTCTTGCAAGATGGAGATAGGCTTGTCTGTTATATTCCTTCCTAACATATACCTACAGCTATCTTAGCTGAGTTGCAAAATTCACCATCACTAAATTTGGGTTTTTAATTTTTGCTGCCATTTGCTGCCATCCAGATTGTTGCAATCTAGATATGATGTCAGGAGTTTTGTCAGAATATTCACATTTAATAAGAGGTGTTGATAATGAATAATAGGATAAGTAGTTTCTATTCAATTGTAGCTCAAAAATGAAATCTTGCTTCCCTTGTAGGGGAAAAAAAGCAAGCAATAGTTCAAGCTAGGATCCCGAAAGGGGAAAAAAATCATGAACAAAGTTCATTTCTTTTCTAAAAATAAATATGTTTTCATGAATATATTTCCAAAAATTGTATTTTTACTAAAGGTCAGCCTGACTTGGAATTCTACACATGCTGTCCCATCACATCTGGAAGGGACAAATTTGATTTAGGATTTCATGACATTTTATGCAAAAGTGAACTTTTGATATTCATGTTTTAGTAATCACATAAAATGTAATTCACAAATCAATAGAATTAAACTGAATCTTCAAAATAATAAAGACACTGAAACATTTATTTTAGAAAGGGGTATGAGAACATAATTGGCAGGAAGGCATTCCATATGAACCCTACACATATTAGCAGAAATCCACATAAATCCTCCTAGGTATGCATGATCAAATATTTGTAATTTCCAGGGATATTCACCAGATCTTTAAAAAGCTTATTGAGCTTGAGCTAAAACATATGGCTCTATCCTGGTATGTCTTTATGGCGATACAATAGGAAAGGAATTAAAAACAACTCTACAATTTCCAAGGTGATTGGAGCAATGTATTGTATTTGGGATATAACTCCTGAAGCAAGCAAACAAGTTCCCCTTTCTTCATTGGATGCTTTAAATTTGTAAACAATAAAAATATGCCTGTGAAATAAATTTTGTCAAAACCAAATGCCCCACATCAGCAGTTATGATGCCTGTAACTGTATCGAAACTAAATAAATATTTTTTTAAGTTAGCATTAAGGGCACTTAGGGCTCATGAATTAAAGAATTGGAACACATCAAAGCTTGCAGTTCTTCAAAATATTAAAGCTGCTTTTGTGGATATTTAATTAAATTGGATTCATTTCAACTGTGGTGGACATCCCAAATTTTAAAGGATTTAAAGGATTAATATCTGTTGGTGATCTAAAAAATTTGAGGGGTCATTGACTCATGATTTGGCCCTGTGAATCACTAAAATCTAGAGTAATCACTAAAAATTTAGAGTAATATTTTAATATACATAGATTGTTTGTGGCACCGATTTCAATACGTTGTAATCTTCCTCCATTTTTTAGTTTTTTGTTTGTTTAGTTTTTCATTTATTTTATTTTCTAGTGCTTCGTGTATTTTTCCTATTTCTTTCTGTAAAACCTAGAATGTATTGTACTTCCAAATAGGCACATACAGCTTTTATTTATGCTTATTTAACAATGCAGAGGCTCAGACTGCGAATGCAATCCTGAAAGAACTTTCTCATGAGTTGGCCATCAATAGTAGTAGCCCAGATACATTCATAAGGAAGTTTAAGTTTGAAGCCTTACTGAGTTGGAAGGGACACTTGAAGTCTTCTAGTCCAGGGGTAGGCAACCTTGGCTCTTTTATGACTGGTGGACTTCAATTCCCAGAATTCCTGAGCCATTCTGGGAGCTGAAGTCCACGAGTCATAAAAGAGCCAAGGTTGCCTACCCCTGTTCTAGTCCAACCCCCTGCTCAAGCAGGAGACCTTTTACCATTCCAGACAAGTGGCTGTCTAGTCTCTTCTTAAAAGTCTCCAGTGATAGAGTACCCACAACCTCTGAAGGCAAGCCATTCCACTGGTTAATTGTTCTGACTGTTAGGAAATTTCTCCTTAGTTCTAGGTTGCTTCTCTCCTTGATTAGTTTCCATCCTTTGTTTCTTGTCTTCTGTTGCTTTGTAAAATAGGTTGATCACCTCTTCTTACAAAAATATCCTGCTTGAAAGAGAGTTTCAGTGATGCAACGCCTACAAATTAAGACATTCTTGCAAAGATTTGTTTCCTAATGTAAGGAATCAACATATGTGTATATTGTTTCTGGAATGTAAGGCAATGCTTAAGAGAGTAGGAAAATATTCTCTAAAATTATTATTTAAAAAACTGACTTAGTAATAATACAATTTTCTCTAATTTGGTGTTATCAACATACCAACCAATGGGGAAATCCATTATAATTGGATTGTAATGCTTTTGGAAAAGTTTGTAATAATTATTTCATTTGTTGGGTTCACAAAACACACTGTGTAAACCATGGCTAACAAACCACAATGACTGTTTATACTAAAACCAAATAAAACCTGAACTAGTATTGTTTCAGAAGAAATGCTTCAAACCTTACCTAAGCACAGCATCTTTCTTCTAGTCATTAAAAAAACCCACTCATTAAAGTGAATGCAACCACACTTTTCTTTCTTCTGAATAAAATGTTAAGCACTTTGTTGTGTCAAACAGTTGACTGAATATCTGTACTCTTTCAGGATTAGGCCAATTTATAATTCACATAAAGATAATTAAAAATACCTACAGCAAATCAAAGGATTCTATTATCACAATCAAGTTAAATAGTGATAGGAAGCATATTTGTTTGACTTGTTCATGGAATTCTGAAAGCTTTAATTTACAAAGAGTTCTCCAAACTTTATGTGGAAATAAATCCCATTGAAGTAAATCCCAGTGGAACTGACAGCTGAACAGACATGCATAGGATTGTGCTATTTATTGTATTGTATTGTATTGTAATTAGAATGTTACAACAAATAGTTAATTGCTAGATCAGTGCAGAGGTCAGTGCTTTTTATGCAGTGGATTAGTCATACCAAGTACAGTATAAGGGGGGGGGGGAGTAGCAGAAATTACTGCTGCTGCTGAAACAAAACATAATAGGTGCTGGTAATACAATGCTTTGTCCTAATGGCTAATAGCACTATGACCCACTAAGAAAAAAAATCTGTTAAATCAGAGCCATTGGTTGCCTTTGTGACTATTGGCTAATAGCAGAAAATCACATGATCAAGGCATCTTTTTAAAGGCATGAGTGAAGTTAGTAACAGAAGTGACTATATTGAGGTTTGCAGGAAGGTGTTTGGAGTGTGTTAGGAGATTTAGTCCTTCACAATGTGTGAGCCATTTTTGGGAACTTGGAAACTAATTTCAAGTGAAAAGTTTGATGACTACATGAAGGAGCTGGGTAAGAATTATTTGTGGGATTTGGTAAAAGCTTTGTTTTTGCTGAAGAATATGTTTATGTAGAATTTTTTTATTATGTAACTAGTGGGCTTGTTTTGTTATAAACTTAAACCCTGTGATAATATAGCTCCTATTTCTGTTTTCTTTATTGTTAATAGTAATGTGGAGGAAAAACTCCTTACAATATGTTAGCTATGCTATATTCCAGAGTAATCCATCTTATATGTCTGTTGAGTAAAATTCATTTGCATTTTATCTGGCTTTCAACTGATTTCTCAATGTGCAAACCTGGTTAATAATATAGCATGGCTTGTCTGTAGAATGTTACCATGTAATTGTTTTATTAAATATTAGAAGAGCATGCAATCATGCTTGGGCTTTTGTGTAGCATTTGTATCCAGCTTATGTACCACAGGAGTGTGAAGGGCTCTTGCTACTTGTTTACTTAAATGTTTATTGTGTGATATTTTCTCAACATACATTGAGAACATTGATACAAATGTTGACAAAGTACTCCAAACATAAAAAGCTCTGATTGGATGCTCCCTTATATGACAGTTTATGGTCCCCCCCCCACCCTCTGGCCAAATTTGAGCAAGGTTTTGTGATGTTTGGCTGTGAGCTTTGAACTGGAGGCAATGCTCTTATCAAGACACGCCCGCTTTAAGTTAATGATACTCAGTGCTTTTTTTGTAAAAGAAAAAGGTGCAGGAACTCACACATGTCGTACAACACACCTTGCCTACCCTACAAGGTTCCATCCAAAAAAGGTGCCAGAACTCCGTTCTGAGCGTTCTATGAGAAAAAAAGCCCTGATGATACTTCAAAGAATTGGCCAGAAGCGTTGCATTGTTTAGCCACCACACCTTTTAAGTAGAATGCTGGCCCCTTCTTTAACTGTAGTGAAAATAATGCATGCAAATAGCCTACTTCCAATATTAATACTATATATATTGGGCGTAGGACTAAAGATATCTCTAAATCTGTTAAACACTCTTTTCTTGGACCACTCAAGTTCAAGGAGGTCCATAGTTTTATCCTGGAACACTTGCTTAGTCTGCAGAAGCTTTACACTTTGTATTCTGGCTAATGGGACCTCTAGCAGTAAGTGATATAGAAGAATTCTGAGACTGCTGTTAACCTGGAATAGACAATATGGCAATAAAGAGGTAGTATTCTGTATCTCTTTACACCCCTCTAGGAATTGTCTGTATTTTTTGCATTTTTCAGCCAGCAGGCTTCACTTAAATGAATCATAGCTCAGTGCTATGTGAGAATTAAGTCACTTTCTCCCTAGGTGTAAAATAGCTTCACGGGGGTCTCAGCTGCTACTGTTAAACAACCTGGGGGACAATCTTCTACTTAAAGTTTTGTAGAGATCAGCAGTTGCAAAGAATATTTATTCAAATGAAATGCAGATCTGGATTATATCAAATTATGTAGAGGAAGGAATTTAGCTTATATAATATTTCAAGATATTATATTTGCCCCCAATATTTTGAAAAGAAAATTCAGTGGAGAAGGGTGTCAATATTTGGTAAATAAGCAATTGAATAAAGTGCTTGTTTAAAAAGAATGGTTACGCTCTGGACAAAAATAGAAAAAGCTGTTCCAACGCCTTAGAATGTAGAACCTCACCTACATTGTCCCATCACCATGGAAGCCCTTTAATGTGTTCCTGCAAGTCAGAACTTGCAATCTATGACAGCCTGGGGTAAATATTACCCTGTATATAAGGAAGGCTTTTAGTGCTCCTCTCATCAGTTTATAGTTTGGTTCATTTAAATATTTATAAATTTATTATTTTTGAGTAATTATAATAGTGATGTTGCCTTAAAGGAAAAGCCACCTTATACTATTTGTTAGCTAGATCAAATGAAATCAGCCTGGACATTTATGAAAACGTATTAAAGCTAATTGATGGAAACTAATTTGGATTTTGTATACAAAATATACCAAATAGTTGGGGGAGAACAGAGATTGGATTGGCCAGTTGCTATATTATTTTCAGCCTAGTTTATTGCAGACAAGAGAGTCACCTAACTCAATTTACTACATAATTCAAGTTGGTCCCCAGATCAAAATCTAGCCCTAAAACCTGTCTCAACTCCAGGTGTATTTTTACATAGTGAAGCTCTAATCAAAGGCAAAACCCATCAAGATAAAAATGACTGTATGAAAGGAACTTGTGTTTAAACTCTTTATTCTCTTATTCCGTAGGGGTTTGGCTATAACCCAGTTTGAATCAAGTCTTTATAAGTAGTTTTTTTTCCCAATTCAGTCTTCAAGGTCAAGGAATTTGTGATAAATTCATAATTTTTGGGTTGATTTATAGGTGTGGGCTTTGCCACTAGGAAAATAGCTGGAGTGGCCAAACCCAATGTAATTATCACCTGCAATGGGGATGTTATAACCATCAAGTCAGAAAGCAGTTTCAAAAACACTGAGATTTCCTTCAAACTAGAAGAAGAATTCGATGAGACCACAGCAGATGACAGAAAAGTAAAGGTGAGTGCCCTTCTTTCCCTGAAATCATTTTGATTGAGTACATTTGGACTATTGAAAAAATATGAACTGTCTTGGAAGGGGGCTATTTGGGAACTTCCTCATTTATAAAATGATGGCTGTGTGGGATGTGAATATCAACTTAATGAATTGGCTAAGAATTTCAAGAAGCTTTAAGTTGGGAAACAAGGCCTTTAAGCTCTTTCGTCCTACAAGATGTTCCTGTTTTGCTGTTTTTAGGGCAGGTGACATCCAAGTCAAACAGTTGGCTGCAACCACATGTTCTTGTTAATTAAGAATATGCAGTCCACTTGGATATCTATTCTAAAGCACTGATGAAAGTAAATTGTAAAGCAATGTTTCTCAACCTTAGCAAATTGAAGATGTGTGAAGCCAGCCATGTAGCATGCCAGTTTCCTGCAGATTAAATTAATGGTTTTAGATGAAAAATTTGGACACTGCATGAGACATAGTGGATGCCAAAAAAGATACGGTAGTCCTTGACTTACAACAGTTCATTCAGTGACTGTTCAAAGTTACAACGGCACTGGAAAAAGTGACTTATGACCATTTTTAGATCAATGCAGCATCCCCATGATCACATAATCAAAATTCAGATGCTTGGCGACTGATTCATATTGCAACAGTTAGAGTGACCCGGTGTAATGTGATAATTTTTGTGACCTTCTAACAAACAAAATCAATGGGGAAGCCTGATTCACTTAACAACTGTATTACTAAACTAATTGCAGGGATTCACTTAACAACTGTGGCAAGAATGATCATAAAATGGAGAAAAACCCACTTAACTGAATTGCTTATCAACAGAAATTTTGGGCTCAATTGTCCTAAGTTGAGGACTATCTATATCCATACATATAGTGAGCCAATTTGGTCTTTTGATTAAGGCCCCAGGCTAGAAGTCTGAGGTCTAGTCCCACCTTAGGCCTGAAAGCCAAAGGACAGTCACACTCTCTCAGCCCAACTCACCTCACAAAGTAGTTGTTTTGGTGGTAAATAAGAGAAAGGAATATTAAGTACAGGTCCTTAACAGTTCATTTAATGACTATCTGAAGTTACAATGCCATTGAAATAAGTGACTCATTACCATTTTTCACATTTACGATCATTGCAGCATCCCCATAGTCATGGGATCAAAATTGGACACTTGGCAACTAGCATGTATTTATGACAGTTGTATAGGATATGTGATCACCTTTTGCAACCTTCTGACAAGGAAAGTCAATGGGGAAGCCAGATTCACTTAACAACTGTGTTATTAACAACCATAGTGATTATTTGGCAACTGTGGTAAGAAAGGTCCTAAAATGGGAAAAACTCACTTAACAAATGTATTGCTCAGCAACAAAAAATTTGGACTCAATTATGGCTGTACATTGAGGATTATACCTGTATGTTCACCTCCTTGAGTTATTTATGGAAAAAGCAAAATAAAAATAACATCAATCCTGCAGATTAGGAAACTAATTCCTAATAAGACTAGAATATGCTTTATTGAGATAGGTTATAGTAACAAAATCTGCTTGTCTTTTACCTTGCTTCCCACTCATACCCCATTAAGACAGAGGAGCCAGCCAAAATCTCTTCCTGATACTTCCCACTTTCCTAGAGTGGAAGGAATACTTCTGTAGCAGCTTCTGAATCTGCTCAAACCATCTACATGGCTTCCTACTTATACAAATAAAATTAGGTATTCCAGGCTATGTTTATGTTGTTTTTGGCTGTGATTATTTTCTTGCAGGTAGCAAAACTTTCACTATGCTAGTGATTTCATTATTTTAGAAAAGCCCTATTGAATACTGATCATTGCCTTACACATTGTGCATAGTTTGAGAACTGTGTTATTTTCCCTAAATTGATTATATGACTATCACATATTTCAAACACAATTTTTGCTGGCTCTTCTTCAGTAGGTTGTAAAACTGACCAGATAATTTTTCTTGGCAGAGTATTGTGACACTAGACAATGGCTCACTCAATCAGGTGCAGAAGTGGGATGGCAAAGAGACAACAATAAAAAGAAAAATAGTGGATGGAAAAATGGTTGTGGTAAGTTCATTTTTGGTTGTAAACATTTGGGATGTTTTTCAGCAATAGAAATCAAAGGTTTATGAGTAAATGTTTTTCAAAGGTGAAAAAGTAAAACAAAGATATTCTATACAAGAAAGATGTCTTATTTTGGTTGGTGAGTCAGAATTCCTTTAAGTTAATAAGCAAGTTAATACAATACCAAGCTATTTTGAAAGTAGAACGGCATATCTTGTGTTACTTTTTTTAAAAGTCATTTAAAGCAAATTTCATTTTGACAGTACTCTTACAGACTCTACAGATTCTCAATCTGAGAATGCAGTCAAATTGGGTCAAATTAAAATAAATTTGCAACAAACATCATTTTTGGTGTAGGATGATTTCACAATGAAGCATGTTTTAAATATTATGACTCACTGGCAGCCCATAGCAATTTCATTGGAAATGAATGCCCCTAGCTGTGGGCAAATGGTGATTGTCATATTTAAACTTTTATACACTTATAATCAGTGCTTTTTTTTTGTAAAAGAAAAAGATGCCGGAACTCACACATGTCACACAACCCACCTTGCCTACTCTACAAGGTTCCATCCAAAAAAGGTGCTGGAACTCCGTTCTGAGCGTTCTGTGACAAAAAAAGCCCTGCTTATAATCTATAATTTTTACAAGAATAGATCAGATTGAAATAGATAGAATAGAATAGATCAGATTGAAAAGTGATATTAAGGGGAGTTGAAAGTAGTTGAAAATCATGCAGCCACAATCTTTAGTGGAACATGCAGGGAAATTCCATGCTTTTGATATTTAAAACCTTTTCCATAGGCACCACCTACATGCTTCCAAAAAGACAAATGAAAAAAAATCCTAGTAGTTTAAATCCTGTCCTGATTGTAACAAAGAAAAGGCATTCTAGTAGACAGTTTCTCACTGACAAGTAATTGTAAATACTCTTCTAACTGGAAAAGGTAATGCCAAACTGCCATGTATGAGCTGTGGCAAGAGCAGTTTCATGAAGATAAGAAGTCATTCAGGTTTCAGGATGAAGTTGGCATGTAGGCACTCGTACAAACAAGAGCAATTGAATTAACTGATCATTTATGTGACAACACCAAGGGAAGGGCCTTAAGCAAATGTGTTTTCAACAAAAATGTCTAAACACGCTGCCAGTAAGGTATTCTGTCGACTTGTGTAATCTCTAAACTGTGGAAACTCAAAGGTATCTTAAAAACTATTGCTTAAATATTCTGAATATTTCTCCACTAACCTTTTCAGTCTTTTATACAAGCATAATTAAAACTATTTAAAAACACAATATTCAGTCTATTGCTAAACAGAAAAGTAAGTCAAATTCTCTTCAAACAAGCCAAAAGAGCAATTTTCAAATACTGGAAATTGTTTTTCTGGCCTTTTTGGAGAGAATTTGTCTAGTGCATATTTCAGTGGTCAAGGATATAAGCACATATAAGCAAACTTAAGTAATCTGAGTCAAATTCTTTTGGATATGATTTTAAATAAAGCACCATTGCCTGGGGTCATGCAATACACTAAGCCAAAATGGACTTAGCATGTTCCATCAATCCAGCTCCTGTTGGCTTCCTTGATAGTCTTGTACTTCATTTGGATAAAGGGAATACTTGATCCACTTACTGAAAATAAGTATTGCTTATATAATAGTAATATTTTTGTACTTTTTTCTTTCTAGGAGTGTGTTATGAACAAAACTGTCTCCACTAGAGTGTATGAGAAAGCATGAAAAATCCATGTTGTACAAATTAGAAGTATCTCGAAACAAAATATGAAGTTTGATTCAGGGAGCAGAGCCTGTTCTTCAGAAGCTGAATTTGACAGGCCAACTCCCAATTACTTTTGTACCTAATTCAAAATATTTTGGTTATTCAATAAAGTGTTTACCTTGAAATGAAAAAATTTCTGACTCAGTTGTGGAAACTGAATAAGGATCATTCCAAACTAGATTTTCAGGTTCTCTTTGTGGGATCAACTAAACCTCATTACTCCTCACTTATTGAAATATTTAAAAACCTGACTGTAGTAGATAATGAAATAGGCTAAAGTGTAATTTCCCTGCCCCACCTATTCTTTTATAGTGTGTACATTGAAAAGTTCATTGTTTCTCTACTGCTGTGTTTGCCATTTTACTAAGTGCAGAAAAATCATTTTTTTTAAAAAAAAATGCTGGAATAACTACAATCCAGGGCTTCTAGTGGGTGGTTTCAGGAATCATCTTTTTAGAAACATAATTTGTTAGAACAAACTTCAAGGATTCTTCCTGAGAATAAATTAATGTCTTTTGAGAAAATAGGAAGGCCAGAAGTTGCTTATTATGCTATTTGGAGCACAGTCCAAGAATTATCCATATTTATTATCTTAAAAAATGTTTAAAGCAGAACTTCTAAAATCTCCAAATTACATTTGAAAGTTATGCTGTGGACTTAGCATAAAGTGATTGCCATAGTAGACATGGCCACCATGACTATATTCATTTACCAGGACATTAGATTGATTCCTAAATTCTCCACCATCCTGGTTTACCGTTCTCTGAGTTGGTACCGTATGCCCACTTCCTAAGAAAGCATTGGCTGGTGTACCTTTTCACTCTTCTCTCCCTGATCTAAGAATGCTTAGGGATTCCAGAAACAGTCAAAAATAAAAGATGAAGTTGGTGTTTAACTTACAGGAATCAGCTTTCCATTCAAGTATTTTGAATATCTCATAGAAAGGGAGGTAGGAAAGGGAACACACCAGGCACCAAGACAAATGCAAGAAAGTTCCCTAAAGGGAAGTCCAAGTGGGGATAGCATTCCATTTTAATATATAAAAAAAATTAAATCATTTTCAAATTATTAGGAAATACACTTTGTAAAGCAACCTATTACTTGGGACAGAAGCCATGCTTCAAATCAAACATATTTATAGTATTACAACAAAATGAGTCGACTTCTTCAGACAACATTATCCATATCAAGTAAGTGTAAATACTAGGAGTTACCCAACAGAAGCAATATTTTTTTAAATACATAAATATATTCATCTTTTAGATGCCTTTCAAGATTTATTAACCCTGAAAACAGTTGTAAACATTTCTGTACAAGAAGGGGTAGATTTTTAGGCAATCACAGCATCTATTAATCAAAGAATTTATCTTTTTTTTGCATCCTTCTGGCTTCCCTTCCAATTACCAGCCCTTAGTTTTTTGTTCTTCGTACTGTATCAGCATAAGTATGGGAAGATTATCATTTAGAACATCATATAAACAACCTAAGATATGCAGATGATGGCAGAAAGTGGCAGAAAGTGAAGAGGAACTAAAAAGCCTGTTGTTGCAAGTGAAGGAGAGTGCAAAAGTTGGGTTGAAACTAAACATAAAAAAACCAAGATCATGGCATCCGGCCCTCTCAATTCCTGGCAAATAGATGGGGAAGAAATGGAGGTAGTGACCGATTCTATTTTTCTGGGCTCCAAGATCACCGCAGACGGAGACTGCAGCCAAGAAATTAAAAGACACTTGCTCCTGGGGAGGAAAGCCATGACAAATCTAGACAGCACACTAAAAAGCAGAGACATCACCCTGCCAACAAAAGTGCGTATAGTCAAGGCTATGGTCTTCCCAGTTGCAATGTATGGCTGTGAAAGCTGGACCATAAGAAAAGCTGAGCACCAAAGAATTGAAGCCTTTGAACTATGGTGTTGGAGAAGACTCATGCGAGTCCCTTGAACTGCAAGACAGTCAAACCGGTCGGTCCTTGAAGAGATCAACCCTGACTGCTCTTTAGAAGGCCAGATCCTGAAGTTGAAACTCAAATACTTTGGCCACCTAATGAAAAGGAAGGACTCACTGCAGAAGAGCCTAATTCTGGGAAAGGTTGAGGGCAAGAGAAGAAGGGGACGGCAGAGAATGAGGTGGCTGGATGGAGTCACTGAAGCAGTAGGCATGAGCCTAAATGAACTCCAGAAGATGGTAGAGGACAGGAAGGCCTGGAGGAATGTTATCCATGGGGTTGGGTTGGGTCCGACATGACTTTACAACTAACAACAACAAATAAACACAAAAAGATGACCTTGACTTAGAGTTTATTTTGCTCAAAGTTTGTTCCATTTAAACATCTGTGTAATCAAGTACTTCTTGACACAGATTGTTGTGAATATGTTGGTTTAGATGTGGGGAGAGACTAGATATCTGGGTTTGTTGCAAAATCTGGTTCCCACATTGCCATCATATACTTTCTCAGCTGATAGGTCCACACTTGCATATTGGCAATACTTAATCAAAGCAGATTCTCATAAGCACCAAGAAACAAGAGGGCAATGATGCTATCACAAAAAAGTTAATGGACACTAGTTTAACATCATGGAGGAATGAGTTGAAATTTGGAAAGAGATTTCTTAAGCTAGCTTCATTTCCAACTACTTTATGCACAAGTTTGGTCTACTGGTTAAGGCACAGGCTAGAAAGCAAGAGACTCTGAGTTCAAGTCCCGTCTTATCCATGAAAGCCATTTAGCTGACTTTGGGCCAATCACTCAGCCCTACTCACCTCACAGGATTTTTGTTGTGGGGAAAATAGGAGGAGGAAGGTGTATTGAATATGTTTGCTGCCTTGAGTTTTTATATATATTCAAAGCCGAAGAGCCAGCGTTTGTCCAAGGATGTCTCCGTGGTCATGTGGCCGGCATGACTAGACGCCAAAGGCGCATGGAACACTGTTACCTTCCCACCGTAGTGGTCCCTATTTTTCTACTTGCATTTTTACGTGCTTTCAAACTGCTAGGTTGGCAGAAGCTGGGATAAGTAACAGGCGCTCACTCTGTTACGCGGCACTCGGGATTTGACCCGCCAAACCTCCGACCTTCTGATCGACAAGCTCAGTGTCCTAATCCACTGAGCCACCACATCTCTCTCTCTATATATATATATATACATATATACATGTGTGTATATATATATATAGTGGCAGCTCATATTTGTGTAAATTTATATATATATAAATATATATAACACAATATAATTTTAATAATTTCTATAAATAATAATGAGATATAAATAAATAATAAAAAACATCTGAAGGCCACCATGCAGAAGAATCTATAGCAGAGTTTCTCACTCTTGACAACTTGAAGAGGTGTACATTTCAACATCCAGAACTTCCAAGCCAGCTTTCTAAGGGTGAGAAACATTGGTATATAGTGTATAGAAAAATCAGATGTATATTTCTTGGTTATATCTGAATTTGATATGGCACATATTTGGACGCAAAACAGGAAAAGTGAATGTCATATCTTGTTCTTTTGCAGATAAAGCTTTCTTAATATTAAGTACATTCTGGACCTTACTTCTGAAACATGAATTTCACACTTTTAGTCATTTTAAAAGATAAAAGACTTGGGAGCAGTATATAGAGAAGGAGTTTGGTATCTTAGTAGATCATAAACTGAATGCAAGCCAAAACCGGTATCACTATTACAAACATACACATACATACTTAATGTCCCATCTTAAGCTATGCTAATAAAAGTAAAGTCCAGAAAAATCCATGTCTTCCAGATCATTGGAAGAGGCAGCTATTATTCTACATTAGTCAGGCTGCTTTGGGGGTCCTGTCACGCGTTAGACATTGTGTCTTACGAATAACGTTGACAAAAAATATATATGCAGAGATAGGTGATTGGGATGACCAGGAAAAGAAATCCACTAAAGAACTTCTAGCTCTAACTTACTTAGCAATGCTTATCACAGTCTTCAAATAATTGAAAAGGTACCATGAAGAAGCTGTTCCCTGATGCTTCCCATAACAAGACTGCAACCAACTTCCTCCCTAAGATGAAGTCAAGAGACTGACTAAGGAGCTTTTGTGCAGAATCCTCCTCCATCTCTTAGGACCATAGAAGGAAGCCTCAGAAGTGAGCTAAAGCAAAATAACATAACTGCTTCACTTTGCTTTTAGAAAGGACGGGACATGTAACTTCACAAAGCATAAAGCTTGTAAAGGATGCTTCTCATATTCCTTCAGTGAAGCAAGACATTGTGCCTTCAAAGTTTTGCATAAGTCTACTAAACATTGGGGTAAACTTCTTAGTAGCAAAGAAGATAAAGTAATGGAATTTCCTTTGGTTGAAATACAGAAGTTAGAAAAGCATCTCTTATAATTCCTACATTCCCAGTTGTACAAAGGGTTCGGCTGAATTCTCTCTAAGGCCATTCTGTGATCTGTGTTATCAGTCTCTTAGATTAATGTACTCCCAGGAGAATGTGTTAATATTATATACAATATAGCACTATACTTTCAACATTCTGAAATATCTTAAGACCTCCTAGTAGGTTGACATTCAGATGATGAACATAGTGCAAGGAATTTTGGAATCAGTTTGTAGTACACAACTTTTTCTATCGTAAGCACTACTTCATCTGTATTTAGTTCCTTAAGGGCTACATTAAATTTATTCCTCATCCTCATAAGACATTGTCATAAGACTCTCCTGAAAATCAAATGCTGTCCTTCCCAAGAGCACTATGTTGCATCTGTACTCCAGCACAATAGTAGCAACCTCACACCCATCACCCTTTCCTTTTTGTATTACTGTGGAGGAGTTCGTGGCAGGCAAATGTTGCTAGTCTTGGTACTAGCATGAATGGTATGGCACAAGGGCCCATTGTTTGGCCTCTGACTTTGCCCTTCAGAATTGGGAGGTACTGAGCACTGCATGTCCTAGTCTGTCTTTAAAAGATGTAGCTGGGCTATTACCATTCATATAATCCATCTGCCTCTTGCTAAGAATTGCTCCTGTTATTGCCCTTCTTCCAAGGACACAACCAGCAAAACTATGTGCAACAAATTTGTGGGAAGCTGGAAACTCATCTCTAGTGAAAATTTTGATGATTACATGAAAGAATTGGGTGAGATTTATCTTGTTGATTTAAATAATGTTGCAGATTATCTGTTGTTGATTTCTTATCAGAGTTTTCCAATTAGATCATAAACGTTTCACTTAATTCTCTTCAAAATAAATGTTAGAAAACATGAGGATTTTAAAATTTCTTCTTTGGAATCTTTTACTTAGCTTTTATTAGATGAATATGCTACTTGTTGTTACTTTCAAATAATTATTCATTATTCATGATGGAATAATGAAAAACGTCATCTGAGTCCATCGAAGCTAGGTAACTAATCAATTTAAATAAATAATCCTAAATTTCCTCATAACCAGTTTTTACTATAAATAAAATTATTCGTTGCACAGAAATTGTAGGCATAACTCTTTCTATTCATTTGCAGAATTACTCCATCAGTGAAAGCTTTTAACTGATGAAGTCAGTCAGATAAATTTGGTTGTTTATTTTGTCCAAAGAAGTATGTTTTTAGGAAGCTTAGTTGCGTCAAATATGAAAGTTTGCTGTTTATGTGTTCAATATGATATATATGTTATATATATATATATAAAACATTTTAACTAAAACTGTATTGTATTGTTTCTGAGCACGAAGTAAAATATGGAAGAAGAGAGAACTATGTGCATTTGTTTTTCTACAGAATGCTAATTTGGTTTGTTGTAAGATATACTTAAGAAGATGTGCTTCCAGACTATTTTTAACCCTATGAAAATACATTTTTGAAAAAAAAATGGAAACTATGTGTGGTGAGGTTACCAGATCTGGGCTGCAAATATCTACATGGCTAATAAATGGCAGCTGAGCATTAGAGTTTCCTATACCTCTTTGCTGCCATCAGATAGTCCTCTGCATTTGTATAGCCACCGTGTACTT
This sequence comes from Vipera berus, assembly GCF_964194415.1. Lineage (NCBI taxonomy): Eukaryota > Metazoa > Chordata > Lepidosauria > Squamata > Viperidae > Vipera > Vipera berus. The sequence goes on along the minus strand of NC_138204.1, from coordinate 186,782,950 downwards.
TATTTCTACATCATCAAGAAGTACTGTCATACCAAGCAAGCATTCATCTTTGTAAATGATCATCAAACATCAAAGAATGTGGATATCACACTTGGAGGTAATATGCGAAATGCCATAAGTTTCAGCCAGGTACACACACATTGTACACATACAGATGCACACATCTGGTGCAGAAGACTCAGTAACTAAAATCATACCTTGCATGTTGATGTAATGGTAGGCGAAAGTGACCTTATGAGATAGGAGGGATAGCTGCAGACTGCACAACCAGCATATGGACGATGTTTCAGCCCACAAAAGGAGGGAGAGTGTGGGAAATGTTTCAAAAGGGAGCCTCCCTAGTTTTCCAGAGAGTAAAAGTAAAGGAGAAGAGAAATACTTTCAGTATTGCAAGACTCTTTTAATGGGGCAATAAAGCTACAGTTAGTACTCCTGGTTGTGCTTCCTCACAGGACTAAAATTTCATCTGGAAACTGACTCTTCATATGGAGAAGATATCACAGAAAAGCAATTCATCCTGCTTTGGCATCCATTTTTTATTTAGTTAGTTTTATTATTCATATGATGCTACTATTTTAGCTTTTCTCGATCAGGCACTCTATAGACTTATTGGAGCACAATTTCCATTGTCCCCTGCCAGTTGTTCCTTACCATCACTGTGGAATACGGAAATTCTATCCATAGGGAGGGTATTGGGCTATGACTATGTGATTCACAGCAATGCATATTTGTCTTACTAGGAACACAAATAAATGCTGTTATTTAAATACGAACCTGTGATGAGTGCAGGTACATAATAATACTATGGTATCCTCCATCAACTATATTATTTCTTTTATTTCTGCTTTTCAGAGATAATTGATGTAGATAATTGTGTAATCCAACCCCCCCCACACACACATACTCTTTTTGTCAGATAAGTAATGAAGACTGTTTTCTTGCTTTTCCATAGGAGTGGGATTGGCAACTAGGAAACTTGGTAACTTGGCAAAACCTAAAACCATCATCAGCATGAAGGGTGATGAGGTCACAATCAGAACAGAAAGTGCCTTTAAAAATACACAGATCACATTTAAGTTGGGTCAAGAATTTCAAGAAACCACCGCTGATGGCAGGAAAACCAAGGTGAATAAGGTGTTTGGTGTTTGCTTGTTTTTTACATTTTATCTGAGGTATTTTGATGCTCTTAGAAATAGTATGAGAGTTTCAGATTACAGAGGAAATTAATAATGGGTCATTCAGATAACAGTTGATTACCGTCTACCATATTTCCTTAGAGTTAAGTCCTGATGAGAGAAATTCTCATAAAAGTGTTGGATATGTTTAAGATATGTTTCAAAAGAAAAGGAAGAAAAACATCTTGTAATTGAAAGGGTTTGTAACTTCCTTTTTACTACATTAGAGCTGCTATATGTTGGCTGCAAAAATTCAGATGACTACAAGAGGGTTGTAAAGAGGTAGAGAAAACTGACTTTGTTGCCAACTAATGGGTCCCTGGATTTTCCACCTTAGATTAGGCAGACTTACATAAAACTATGGCTTCTATACAAATAGGACAGAATCAAGAAGGGCCCCAAGGATTATACAAACACAAATAATAATTTAAAGGAGACAAAGCAAACAAGGTCCAAACCAAAACAGGCATGTAAGAACTGAGCATAAATCATGTGGAAGAAAAAGCAGAAAAATAGAAAGAGGACCCATCAAGAGGAAAATATACTAGAATATATATTTGTTTGTGATTCAATAGCAGAAAAATAATAGGCATCTTATTTCTAATAAAACTGTAGCCATTTAATATACAGTAGCAAAGCTCAAGATTGCAAGTGACTGCTTATGATGGAACAACACATGCATACGATTCAGAAATAGCAAAATGGATATAGGGAACAACTTGACTGGTGACTTCATGGACTCATCTATATTGTACAAAAGTAGTTTGTCCTGGTTTTTTTCCAGGGTGCATTTTGACTTCTTGATTGCGTCTCTTGCCCTGCTGTCTCTTGGTAGCCCATCACTCAAGTTCTACTTAGCTTTTTCAAGATCAGCCACCATTGTCGGCTAAGTACTGCTATCCATTGTGACAAGCAGGATATATGTGTCTCTTTTTTTCTCTCTCAGCTGATTATTCCTAAGTGTTTGATGATGATGATGATGAAGATAGATGACAGACAGGCAGACAGACAGACAGACAGACAGACAGACAGATAGATAGATAGTCTTTACACATGAGAATGGTTTAATAGTACTTCACATTTTTATTGTACCCAATCTGTGTAAAAATGATAATTTTTAGAATTAATATTTGGATCTACAGACTATTGTAACCTTAGAAAAAGGAGCACTGGTTCAAGTGCAGAAATGGAATGGCAAGGAATCAACAATAAGGAGGAAACTAATTGATGGGAGAATGGTGGTGGTAAGTAGCTCTTCTTAATCAAGAAAACTACAGGATGTTCACATGTTTAATTTATTTATGGTAATCTTAGGAACTTTTGAACAGCAAGGGATATATTTTGATCACAGCTGTATACATGAAAACAGTACACAGAAATCTGTTGAAAACATATGTTTAAAATTAAGGAATAAAAATGTGTGGTTTAACAGGAAGTGCATTTTTATTTGCTCAGAGAATAATTCATGAATGGATGGATTTGAATATATTCTTCCATAGCTGTCCAATTTAAGGCAGATTTTAACTTTGGCGTGATGTTCATCAATTAAACCGTATGTATGGGCCAATTTGATTAAAATCAAGACTAGTTTCAAAGGGCCCAAATGAATAAGGATATTTTCAGCTTTTTACATTAGACAGACATAGCAAAAGAAGAAAATTATATAATGAAATTGTGCATGTGGAGTGGTTAGGGAGATATTTTCTCAAAGTGACAGATATAAATACAGTGAAGCTGAATAGTAAGAAGGTTAAATCAGATTAAAGGAAGTTAACAGAATTTGGTATACCATGATTTAGCAATGGTCAGTAACTGGAATGCTTGTAAAAGGGCAACAAGCAAATGAAAGAAAGATTGTTTGTAGTTATTACACTTGATAGCTGTATAATACTTACAAAACTGGTAAGTTCCTCTGCCTTATCTCCTAAAAAATGTAGTTCAAGAGAACATGGTGTTCTTATCCTGCTTTTTTTGGCTTTCCTGCTGTAGACAGGATTGGTTCATTAGGCTCTTTTTACGTTGTTACTGTAAATTTTTACAACCATCATTCAGAAACTATGCTTCACCCTCTCCTAAAGCTAAATTTAAGACTGCTTCACTTATTCTAGATTAAAATTATACATACATGTGCAAATTGTAGGGAGAATCAGTTTCACATCTTGATCATTAGCATTCAGAGAAAGTTCTAGGCATATGCTCACTTATTTGCTCCTTATTAAATCTTGTGTTCCTTAGAATTAAATAAAAGCATCATGGATTTTGGTATTGACTTTTTATAGACAGCAGTACCATAAGAGATACTGTACACGAAGGCTGGAAAAGAAACCAAAATCAAAACCAATATAAACTTGCTAGCTACAATATTTAAGATAAGCTTTTATTATTCATTTTTAATAAAAAAAATAAAAATATGAATTCCCATCTTACATTTGTATAAATATATTGTATAATAGTGTTGAGGCTAATTGTGTGATTATAACTTGCTTTATATCTCAAATTATGTTCCTCTTTTTAGGAATGCATCATGAAAGGAGCCTTGTGTACAAGAGTTTATGAAAAAATGTGACAAAACGCGAAGTTTATACCAGATGAGACTAGTTCTTCAATCCACATCATTTCCTTGAGTGGCTGAGGAATTGCCATTTCTGTTCACCTTTTCCCTTTTTGCCTTTTACAGGAGAGCAACTAAGCTATAAGTATTCATTTTTAAAAAATTAAGAAAGTAGATCACATTTGAGACTAAACACATACTTACCATTGTATAAATGTGTAATTTCAGTGAGATTAAATGGTTGCATTCAGTCTTCCTGAACATCCCGTTAATGAGTTGTTCTTATTCCATAATGATGCATAGAAAGGGGCATATTTATATTTTCTTTAAATGGCACATTATACAGTCCAGGTGTGCTAATCTTGACAATATAAAATAAAATATTCACTATCTCTTAATGAAAGAGTTTGTTTATTTTCCCCTAAAGCTGTGCTGTGAACCTGAGATCTCACATTAGACTAAAGTAGTTCTCAACTTACTTCAAAATCATTTGAAAGTGTCATCCTTACCATGTACTGCAGATGGGAAACACAGCCAGATAAACTACTTCTGCTTTATTATAAAGCTACATTAATAGGACCTTGCAAGTCTTTTCCTTCTCCCTTCCCTTTACAGCCTAATAACATAGGGACGATCCCTTCTGAGCTTCTTGCTTCACCCACTATGCAGTTGTGGGATACGCTCCCCCTTATCTGACAATTGTCTAGGCAGCATCTCTTCACCCAGTCTCCCAAGGTCATTCCCACATACCTATTACAAAAAGCAGATCGCACTTTTGGGGTTACTTCCCTGATTATCAGCTTCACAGCAGAAAGGGAAGTGAATGTCAGCATGAAAAAAAATGAAAGGCTTCACACTTTTGGGTCTCTGGTCCTACCTACCCATTCTTTCAACTTCATTCAACGTTGGCAGGTAGATTTGGGTGGGGTAGGTGGGTTGGGTAGATGTGTTAAAAAAAATCATGGCAGCTGTGAACATGGACAATATTTTTGATCCCTGAATTCAGATTCCTCTGTCTCAAATCAATTTATTCTTCTTTAGCTTGGTACCTTCTCGGTGTGTTGGAATAAAGTTCCAATTTACAATACCTCTAATGCATCTGGAAGTGAGCAGATTAAGTAAAGTTTTTAAGGAATATAACATTCAATGATAAAAAGTTTTCTTACACTTAATCAGAAGCAATGTTTTTCCTCTCAGAATTCAACCTATACATGAGGAGATGTTTAGTTCTGCTGCTCATAGCCTTAAAAGTTTTACTTCATTTTGTTTGTTCATACCTAAATTAGAGAGAGAGAAACGCAACTGCTCAGCTCTGCAACAGATCTGCCTGGCACTTTCTCTATAGAAAAATAACCATTAGCAGCTGTGTCATGGGAAGTAAGAGTTTTTCCAGAACAGGAAAAGTGCAACTGTGCTGATAGCACAGAAAATAAATAAATAAATAGATGAGGTAGATGGTACATCCTATTGATGAATAGGCAGCATGCAATCAAATTCTAAGCCTTTGTCTTAGCAGGGGCTCAGGTGGGTGGAGAGGCCCTGAAACTGCTCCAATCTTTCTAAAAATGATCAGACCACACCCTGTGCTTCAATTTAATATAATTTAGGCATGCTAGACACAACTGAATATACCTCTATGATAGAATTCCAGCCACTTGTCCTTATACCATTTCTTTTCTCCATCCAATTCAGCTAGTAACCTGAATGGATCATATTTTGTTTATGATTGTCTCGTAACATTGTCCCTTTTCACAGATGTGTCAGATTACTGTATTATAATAAAACCCAGGCATTGTTCTCATACTCTGCTAAGTAGGAATTATGCACCCTTATACTGCTATTAAAAATAAGATAAGAATACTGTAATGATTAATAATCAGAAGTGAGTATTACAATCAGATTATATTGAAGGCAACAATATAAGAAAAACAAGTATAGAAATGTTTCCTCAAGTTTGTTTCTCTAGCTAATATTACTTATTTTAACCGTTAACAGATTACTAAGTTCAAAACTGGAAATATTTTACAGCATTTGCTATTTGGTTACTTATACTAGAGAAGTTACAGTTCATACCATGTTCAGACATCATACTTACTTTAAAACTTCAATTAGCTATGTTTATACATTATGTTAAACCATAATATAAAAACCTTGGTGCACATATAATACTAAGCCAAAATCATGGCTTAATAAGGCTTATTAGCATGGTTATTCTTCACCCTGATGCCCTCCAAATGTGTTCACAAGATTTCCTGGAAATCTGCATATCTAGAAGATGCTAGGATGGAGAATGCTGGCTTAGCAGAGTATGAAAACAAGGCCTGGGCTTCTGACAGTTGTCTGTGAAAGGGGACAATGTTATGAGACATTTATAAGCAGAGGTTGATCCATTCAGATTCTCATTAAAGACTAAATATCTACTGTGGTCTTCTCGTAGTCACAGTTGTTGATGTTTTTCTTCCATAAGAACAGTATGTAGGAGATTTTTTTTAATTGATTGTATGATTGCTGTTGTTAGTTGCGAAGTTGTGTCCGACCCATTGTGACCCCATGGACAACATTCCTCCAGGCCTTCCTGTCCTCTACCATCTTCTGGAGTCCATTTAAGCTCACACCTACTGCTTCAGTGACTCCATCCAGCCACCTCATTCTCTGTCGTTCCATTCTTCTATTGCCCTCAATCTTTCCCAGCATTAGGCTCTTCTCCAGTATGGTTGTAATCATTATTAATTTAGACTTAGTAGATTTGAATGCACTATAAATATAGCACCCTGTAAATATTGAAATAATATCAAACAACTGCAGTGAGAGACACCATTTTGCTGATGTCCTGCTTGTGATCCTTCTGGGTGTGTCTGGCTGGACATGCTGAGATACAAAACTCAAAACAGATAGCCTTTAGCTTAATAGGATGGTTTGTTCACATGATTTTGTTCTCTTGGATGGCACAGTACAATTGCAACTTTAGCATTGGTGAAATTCTTCATGAATTTATTTGACATAAATTTGTAATATACTCCAGACAGTAGGCTGAGGGATATCTGAGGGAACACCTCCTGCCGGCATCAAGCTCCCTTCGTCCAGTGCGCTCCCACAAGGAGGGTCTTCTCAGGGTGCCGCTGGTAAAAGATTGCTGGCGGATAACACCCAGGAGGAGGGCCTTCTCTGTGGGTGCACCGGCCCTTTGGAACCACCTGCCCGTGGAGCTTAGGACTGCCCCCGACCTCCGTTCATTCCGCCGGGACCTGAAGACCTGGCTCTTCAAGCTCTCTGGCCCAGGCTGAGAATTTTAATTTTAATTTTAACTGGGGTTTTTATTTGTTCAGGGATTGATATAATTTTTTAATTGTTTTTAACTCTTGTATTGTTCATTTTAATCACCCTGTAAACCGCCCTGAGTCCTTCAGGAAAGGGCGGTATATAAATATAATAAAATAAATAAATAAATAAATATTACAACTACACTCATATATTCTATTACCCCATAAGTGATCTGTTGGCATTTTGATAGTTTAATACATTCTGCAGACCTAGACACTGTTATGTCATGATGTATGTTAAGATAAACAGTGGTGACTTTGCACTAAAAATAAACCTGGCCACTCAGAGATATGAATAAAAGTGTGTAGATTGTACAGTGAAGTATGTCTACTTTCACAATGACACTCAGATCCACAACTGATACCTTCTAATTGGGTTTTCATTTGACAAAGTGGTTAAAAATTACAGCATTTAGATATCTTTGACAACTCATGGTATTAATCCCCATGTTTATCAAGAAGGAAATGGCGTATCTTGCTACTTAAGAAGCCCTGCACTGGGCAATAGGCCATTGTACCTCAGATGGAAAAATAATTTCCTGAAAATAATACTAACAAAATTTAGATTAAAGTTCAAAACATCATTAGAAAATAAGGCAGCACTAAAGATTTTGCACAACGTAGCTTGTATCACTAAATTGCACTAGGTTTTGGATTATATCAATCTTTCAACATACTTTCCCATATGTTTTTTTTTCTGGTAACAATATAAAACATTTATTTAAGGAAATGAAAAGCTCAGGGGACTTTGAGCAGAATAGCCAAGCTGCATTTGTTAGATGAAGAATCTGATTCAGAGCCAAGCAATTTGACCCTAAAAGTTGTTTCCATATGTGGACAAATATCATGCAGACTACTTTGAGTTAGTTTTTATTTTCTTTAAAAGGGAAAAAGAGAAATACAGATACATTTGTCAGCAGTTGACAATATGTGGACGCTGTCTTTTAGTTTTCACTTAAAAAAATATGTCAGAAGTAAGGAAAATTCACAAAGGTGATCAAAACTTAAGCAATCATTTTCAGTGTAAACAATATTGTCATGGTTTAAATGTTTTAAGAAAAATGCTGGGTTATCTTGAGAATAGCCATGATGGAAATCACCATTTCAATTCAAATAATCATGCTTAAAATCACTATATGAGTTTGAATAATCATGATTTAAATCACTAATTCAGTCCAAAATGATTCCTACTTTATTTTATATAAAGCAATACAACATTACAAAGCTAAAAATGTTAATGGCCTTGCGAATGGGGATGGGAGCTCTGTGATCCTCAAACTGTTGTTGAACCAAAGCTATCAAGTAAAATATGACCTTTAAAGGAAGATGCTGGGAAATGTAGTTCACCAACATCTGAAAGGTCACAGGACTCCCCATCCTTTTTTTTAACATCTGGTTTTGTTCTACACTAGAATATTATACCTTTCCCGAGCATCTCCATCATTTAACTGAATGAAATTAAGTGTTACTACTGGTCCTCTTCAAATCTGCTATTGAGTGTGACAATGTGATCTTCTACTATAGCCTTCTACAAGCTTGGAATCTTCCAAATGCATGAACTTCATCTTCCTGAATACCTGAAGACGACCAATACAGAGATTTTTAGGCTCTGAAGCCTACATATCTGAATATTATAAAGGCTGCTTTGAATTGAAAAGTGTAATATGTGGCTTGGGACCAAATCTGACAACATGTCCCACTCCATTTGTTTTTACAGTGGACAGGATACAGAGATGATAGTGAACATTCCTACTTTTCACTTATGCTTTTTGAGCTCTTTTATTATAGGCAAGCTACCCTCACTGGGAGGAATATGGCCAGTTTCTGGTTTTTAAGGTGAAAGTTGAATTTGCTGTGCAGGAAATTAGAGTCAAAGCTCTATATTTTTCACATTTTTGTTAAGCATCTGGGGAAAGGGTCACGCATTAACAAGAGTTAAGATTGAGAAATAATGTGGTCTGAGAATGCCTACTGAGATCCAGAGTCTGGTAACAACTGAAGAACTGAATAGCTTGTATGGCTTACAACAGATACATTAAAGCTAGGAATTAAATTAGAAATTGTATAAAACTCTACTTATTGAATAAGCAGTGCAGTAAACCTGGTTTTAAAAAATGAAGATCCCAGAAAGGATTAGTTTGTCAGAGCTCAGATTTTCATAAGATAATAAAGTTTTTTCCCCACTTCTACCTTGTACAAGTTTTCTTGTGGCAACATCTCTTTCCTGCCATGTCCACATGCGGGAAAGTGTCATTATTTTGTTAAGCAACTAATACAAACCTAACTCTTCCTTAGTTTTATGGAGTTTAAAGCAATGTTTTTCCCCACGAGTCAAAAAAATCCAATACATCCCTGACTTAAAACCATAATTGAGCCCAAAATTTCTGGTGCTGAGACAAGTGAATTTTGCCCCATTTTACAACCTTTCTTGCCACTGTTGGTAAGTGAATCACTGCAGTTGTTAAATTAGTAACATGGTTATTAAGTGAATCTAGCTTCCTCATTGACTTGTCAGAAGGCCCCAAAAGGTGATCACATGACCCCGAGACACTGTAACCGTCATAAATATGAGTCAGTTGCCAAGCATCTGAATTTTGATCACATGACTATGGGGATGATGCAATTGTTGTAAGTGTGAAAAACGGTCATAAGTCACTTTTTTCAGTGCAGTTGTAACTTCGAAAGGTCACTAAATGAACTATTGTAAGTTGAGGACTACCTGCAGCAGCCACAAGCCACAAAATCTGAGGTAAAATCAGATGATTAAGAATGAGCTGGAACAGAGCAGGGCTTATTGGCTATTTGAAACGATAAGAACATGTTCTCTCCCTTTCTTGTTCAGCTTCATCTGCTGTTGCTTCCCAGATATCTGAATAGTACACAATTTGCCAGTGGTCTAACACACCTGCACAGAGGACTACCTGTATCCAAGGAGTTTGTTTGTTTATATATCATATTTAGAGACTACCCTTTCCCCTAACAAATTTGTTGTTGACAATATTATTTCCATTGCTATTCATAGCACTATTACTTAAAGTAGTATTTATTAAATTATTTCCGTATCATAAATGTTTGAGGGTTGATGAACAATCTGAAACTTCATGAAGGGGTGGATAAGTGGAAGAATTTGGAAACCTCTGCCACTGAAGCCCCATTACCGTAGATTCCGGCGTATAAGACTACTTTTTAACCCATGAAAATCTTGTCAAAAGTCAGGGGTCGTCTTATACGCCGGGTGCTGAAACTTTAGGGACAGGGCTGGCTGGAAAACCTGGAGCGGATCTTCCATTTAGTCTGCGCAGGGAAAGCGGGACCAATTGGAGTAGAAGCTGCAGTCTGTGATTTTTTACAGGCTGGGGTCTGGGCTTCTTTCCTTCTAAAGTTGAAGAGCAACTGTAGGCAGGTGGGGAATGCAAGAGCAATTTGAAAGGCAGGTGGGGAATGCATAGCCAGAGCAGCAGCTTAGCTCTAAGGACACATTTAACTCAGGAACTGGGTGGGCTGGCTGGAAAACCTGGAGTGGATCTCCCATTTGGTCTTTTTTTTAAATCCCATTTATATCCCACCCTTCTCCGAAGACTCAGGGCGGCTTAGAATTTAAAGCACAAATCAATGTGCTTAGCAATAGCCTTCATTCTATGTACATGCCTGCCTATTAGAGCTTTCACACACACCCCACAAGCAGCATTATTACAAAGTCAGCTTATTGCTCCCAACAATCTGAGTCCTCATTTTACCTACCTCGGAATGATGGAAGGCTGACTCAACCTTGAGCCTGGTGGGATGAGAACCTGCACTAATTGCAGGCAGCTGGGGTTACTTAAGGCTCTGCGCAGGGAAAGCTTTAGAGTGAATTAGGAAAAGTGAAAAAGTGAATTAGGAAAATAGGAAAAGGGTTGCTGGAATTGGGTACGTGTAGTTTAATGAAGAGAAGGGTGAGGGGTGACACGATAGCAGTGATCCAATATCTCAGGGGCTGCCACAAAGAAGAGGGAGCCAAGCTATTCTCCAAAGCACCTGAAAGCAGGACAAGAAGCAATGGATGGAAACTAGTCAAGGAGAGAAGCAACCTAGAACTAAGGAGAAACTTCCTGACAGTTAGAACAATTAACCAGTGGAACAACCTGCCTCCAGAAGTGGTGAATGCTCCAACACTGGAAGTTTTTAAGAAGAGACTGGACAGCCATTTGTCTGAAATGGTATAGGGTTTCCTGCCTTAGCAGGGGGTTGGACTAGATGACCTCCAAGGTCCCTTCCAACTTATTATTATTATTATTATTATTATTATTATTATTATTATTATTATTATTATTATTATTATTATTAATATTATTATTATTATTATTATTATTATTATTATTATTATTATTTTAAGTTTAATCCACTTGCACTGTTTTATGTTTACATGTTTGATGACAAACAGACTTATGTTTATAAATGACAGTTTTCCTACTAAGTACCTGCATGTCATAAGCATTTGAATTAAAATTACCATATTAAAATCAAATCTGATGTTTTTTAATTTTTATTTGGTGTGCGTTGGAAGAGGGGTAGTCTTATACGGCGAGTATAGCCCAAACCCTATAATTTAACAGGAAATGTAGGGGGTCATCTTATACGCCCAGTTGTCTTATACGCCGGAAAATACGGTAACTTTTTTGAAAAGGAAAACTAGTAGGAAGGCTTGAAATATGGTTGCCAAAATGATAATAAACTCCATATCAATAGCACAAAGGCATCCCACCTCATTATACAAAAATAAAGTTCTGCTAATAATACTTGATTTATCTTCACTCCATACAAAGCCCTTACACAGCTTTTTAGGCCTCCTTCAGATCTCATTAATCATGATCTCACATGACCAAAAAGGCTCAGGGCTGCTCATTGACATGACTGGAGTATAAAGGCAAGAGAGAGTTTTCAGAGGGTTGAGATAATAATTGAATGTTTGAATTCCTAACATATCTGAAGGTCAGCATGATTTCTCTCAACTCCCTCTTCAGAGATATTCTAGGGCATTATCAGCCATGACTCCCCCACACACCACAGGAAGAAGAAGAAGAAAAGGAAGTCGCTGAGATGGTCTTTTGTAAGCAACATGAGTTTACATTTTCCAGTGGATGCAAGATCAGTGGTGTGAATAACTGTAAGACTCAGTGAACCAATGTTTTAGTTTTCCATTTTTTGCTATTATCAACCATCTTTACTTTAATATTAAGAAGATATTCCTAGTGTAAAAGAATACCCCTTTAAAATGAAAATCATATAAATTGAACTGGGTGTTATTAAATATTATTAGTGCAGCTGCTAAAGAAATACAGGCGTTTGGGCACACAACCCGCCTGGATTTCAGTTATAAATAGTCTCAGATAAAATAGCCCACACTAAAGGAATGGGTGCATTATGCTCTAAAAATATCAAGATACCAAGTTGTCTACCTCTGCAGTACTATGTAAAATAGTTGTAATATCAATTTGGAGGATAACGACTAGAGCAAAACATTGTTAAAAATAGCTTTTCAAAGGAAAACTCAGCAATTATCATGCAGGGGAAAAATCAACATTCAGAAAAACTTTCAAGCTTCAACTTGAAAGTGGCCCACTAAGCATTAAGGAAATCTAAAGACATGATTTAACAGGAATTGTTGTAAGCATCCTAAATGATATGTGAAGGACATAACAATACACAGCAACAATATAACAATACTGTATCTAAGTAATAATAAAGGTGTACATATATACATAAATAACTGAAATGATAAAATACATCTTATCAGGTTTGGGCAAGAAAAAGAAGTTTGGAGAGATGAAAAGCATGGAAGATACAATACAAAAGATATGACAAAACTCTTGGTGTTACTAGAGGTTTATTCATGGTAGGTCTTTCATAAGGAAGGGTGAACTGTGGGGTCCTTGGAGTTTGGTTGTTTTTTCACATCACCAATGCTAGAATAGCCCAATCAAGGAACTACAAACTCAGATAAACAATAAACCAACAGTAAAAAGGTAAAGGTAAAGGTTCCTCCGCACATGCGTGCTAGTCATTTCCAACTCTAGGGGCCGGTGCTCATCTCTGTTTCAAAGCCAAAGAGCTTAATCAAGGATACTCCCTTGTGTTCATTTTTTAAATGAACACAAGCTAATCTTTAAAGAAAAAGAAAGGAAAACAAATATATATACAAAGAATGTTTTCTAACTTCTTCTTCCAATGTTATAAAGCACACTTACATTTGACTCTTGGTTTAAGACTATAATAAAATGTCCATTTTTGCCCCAAAAAAAGAAGAGGGGAAAGAAAAAGTATTACTTTAAAATTTTTGACAAATCCATATGTCAAAATTCAATTTTTTCCCATCTTCTGCAGAAGGTCCACAAAAGGTCCACTTCCAATTACAGATGAATTTTCTCTCACAAGGACTGTTACCTCAGCCCCTCGTTGTCAGTTCTGTCACTTTTATTAACCACTCATCTATTGTGGGTATTGTAAGATCTTTCCAAATGCTGAACATATGGAAGTCATGCTGCTCTTATCATACATAACAATTAAACACCATGTGATTTTTCCATTATAATTCCATCCATAAATCCTCCCAAAAAGTTTATGCTCTGAATTTTATTTATTAAATTTATTGGCTGCCCATCTTATCACATGGTAACCCTGTTAGGTATTGTTTTTATGCAAGTTACTTGCCCTGGCAGTGTTGGTGGGAGTATTTTTGGTGGAAAAAAAGAAAAAGAGCTTTATATGACAAAATACATTAAAGTTTGGGGGAAGGTTCCTGTGTTGGAATAATTATCCAAGCAAATGACTTCCTGAATTTGAAGATCTATTTCACATTATTTAAAAGCTGACAGACTCCTTCACTGAAAACTGTTAAGCAGAATCCGCACAGTCACTTATAGGCAGTCTTTAAACAGGATCTACTACTTTATCCCTAAGAATCCTAAGATCCCCAGTAGGAGCTGAAAACAAAGTACTATAAATGGCTTAGTAAAGGGTCCAACATGATCACATTTGGGTATGATGCTGGTGAGTGAGCATGAGATGTAACTGTTCACATTTGCTGCTTTGATTGATATAACTCTTGTGTCTGCCCTTTCTATCCTCTGCCCCCCAACCACTTTTCATGGCTACAAAGAGCTGATATTCTTTAATTTAAGGTTTAGTTTTAGAAGCATGCACTGCCAGCAGGAAAGAAAGAGATCACAAACTATGGTGATGTGAAAATATTTTTATATCAAAATAACTTTATTCTGAAACCTTCCCATTAATATAGGAAGTTAGTCTCCGCAAATGGCAGAGACTAGAAACTATGTTGCAAACAAAGGTAAATACATCATTACAAAGGATTGCTAAATTGCATTTCTGCAATTAATAGCCAAACTGAAAATAATTAAATCAAGGAAAATAACAAACGAGGAAAATCCTTTATACCAATATCCTTGGGCCCAGAATTAAGTCATCCAGACTTAACCCACACATCAAAGAAGATCTGCAAGCACAAGTTAATTAAAACATTTGCCCCACTAGAGTTACGTATTCACCAAATTACAAAATCACATAAGGTACATATACACTCACCTTACACCCCTACAAAGACTATCTTCCTTATAAATAATTCTGCTCTCTATACCCCCATTTGTAGCTATCTTTGAGAGCAGATTCCTTGCTCTTGAAAATAAAATACATCCTTTCCACACAGCATGTTTGGCATCTTTCTTGTGAAACCCCAGCTCAGGTCAGGAGCCCAAATTCTCTTGACAGTAAAATTAGGTTTAGGTTTTAGGTTTTAGGTTTTATTTGATTTGTATACCGCCCTTCTCCCTAGGGACTCAGGGCGGTTCACAGGGCATATATAAATAACGATACAAAAGTTAAAAGGAGATTAAACCAGTGCCCAGTTAAAAAAACAATAATACAATACTAGAAACAACAATTTAAAAACCCATAATCCCCCATCAGGCCAGACCAGCTAATTCAAATAAGTGGGTCTTCAGGCCGCGACGGAAGGTTCGGAGGTCTGATGTCATCCGGAGCTCCACCGGCAGTTGGTTCCATAATGCCGGAGCGCCCACAGAGAAGGCCCTCCCCCTGGGGGCCACCAGTCGGCATTCCCTGACCGGAGGCACCCTGAGGAGGCCCTCTCGGTGGGAACGCACAGGGAGGAGGGGAGTTGACGCCGGCAGCAGGTGGTCCCTGAGGTAACCCGGACCCATGCCATGTAAGGACTTAAAGATCATGACCAAGACCTTAATACATCAAGTGGAATGTTTAGTCCTAATGTAACCAGCCACAGCAATATTTCTAGCCAGGAAAGTTGAAATGGAGGTAGCTAGAGAGTGCAAGTGGAAGCAGATATGTTTCACACTAAACCACAGTATGATATAGCAAGCACTCAGTCATTTAAGGTTATCTTTTATTCTGTGAGCATCCCAATTCATTATTTGAATTGTACTGGAGATTCTGACATCATTACCAGCAGTTTTTCCCCTAGGTTAGCTACTACATGTATTTTCTACTTTCTTCTCCTATGTAGATCTACTTTTCAGAAGAGGCATCTCTCTCCATCTTGACATGCTATTAGAAAATGGTATAGGAGGAGGAGTGCTATTGTGCTATTAAAAAACTTGAAGTAGCGTTATAATTTGGCTAACATTCGTTCGTTTCGCCAGGACCTAAAAACTTGGCTATTTGATTTAGCCAGCCTGGACTGAGGGGTTTTAATGGTTTTAAATTTTAAATTTTAAACTGTTTTGGGGCTATTAATTTAATTTTATTTTAATTTGTACATTGCACTGTTTTAATTTGCCCTGTAAACCACCCTGAGTCCTTCAGGAAAAGGGCGGTATATAAATTGAAACAAACAAACAAATAAATAAATAAACAAATAAATAAATAAATAAACATTAAAGAGAGTAATAAAGAGAAATGGGATTGTGGATTCATTACTTTTTGCTGTTATCTATTCAGTAATAAGGCAAAGCTCTCCTTTTTCTTCTTTGCATCTGAATGATATAATATGAACAAGAATAAATTAAAAATTTAAAAGCCTCAGTTAGCATATGTTTCAATTAATTTCCTAGCCTACAAAAAATATCCATCTCATACAGTATACCTAGGGCTTTTTTTTGTTATAGAATGCACCAGAACAGAGTTCTGGCACCTTTTTGCGACGGATTTTCCACAGTTGTGTATTTTTCCTATTGTTTCCCTTCCTATCCTCGTTTGTTTTTGAAAATGCCCCGCTGGCGGTATGGTGCAAACAGGGTCCCCTCCGGTGCTGTCTGCCTCCTCTAGGAGGAGCCATGCATTGCCGGAGCACCACAGCCAGAGCGTGGCTTGATTGGCTGGGTCTGTTGTGACTCAGGGCCAGCCTGTGGGTCCGGCAGCCGGCTCAGATGTCTCGGATGACTCAGATGAGGGGGAGGAGGAGTGTGTGGAAGACGAACCGGATGATGATGGCTTGGAGGCTTCGCAGAGCCCCCAGCCGGGGCCCTCTTCTCAGCTGCGTGAGCCCGATAGTGCGGAGGATGATGACCCACAGCTGGTCCTGTTCAAGGACGCCCGACGCAGGAGGCAGTCGAGCAGGACCAAACAGAGAAAGGCTGTGGGACTCCTCGGGAGGAGGCACAGGGAGGCCACGCCCTGAACTCTAAATAAAAGGAGTGTTTGGGGAAGGGCTGGTTGCTGAAAGCAACCCTTCCATTTGAGGATTCAAGTTCCAGTGTTTTTGTTTCTTGTTCTGTTATTTGAGTAATAAATCTTGGCAGACGCTTTCCAGCCTTAGACGCTCTCCAGTCTCTACTGTTTGAACAGGGGTTTGCCTTATTGCAAGGCCGGTAGCAGGCTGGTTCAGAACAGGGTCGGACCATGTGGTGTGGAAGCCAATGGTGGCAGTGGTAGATACATAAACATGGAGGCCATCTTTCATGAGAGGGTGAGTGAGCCTTTTGCCTTTCCTTACAGAAGGTGGGATGTGAGGTTAAAAAGAGGCGAAACGAGAGGAAAGAAAGGTGGCTGGTGTAGAAGCTTGCCCAACAGCGAAACTTTGCTGTTTTGGTTCCTTGGGTAGTTCAAAGGCTGGGATGTCTACGAAAATCTCTTTTTAGTCTTTTATACTTTATATTCAAACTGCAGAGGAAAAGTATAAGAATAAAGCCAATGTCGTGATTTGGAGTTATTATTATTAATAATAATATATATTAATTATGTATTGGTCAGGTATAAAGGTAGACCTACAGTATAAGGTTTAATCAGATCTATTTATTAAATTGGGTTTAAATAAAAGGTAAATTAAAAGTAATTTGTTCACTGACGAAGTATCAACTTTAATTTGTTTCAAGTCAATATTCATATTAAACTCCAAATGTAAATTTTTCCACCTTGTTTGACAACTTCTTAAAAACAATTTAATCTTTTACAAGCAACCAAATTTTGTTTTATTGGGCTGATTTCATTCCACATAGAAAGCTGACATTTCCATTCATTAAACTTAATGGGTATGCCAGTGGTAAATGTCCCAAAAGATTAATAAAATGCCTTCTTGTAATTTAAAGCCACACTGTTCATGGTAACATTAATAGTATTAACTTACCTTGAACAAAATCCTAATCTTTTAGATACACTAAAAATTGAAGGATTTTTTTTCTACTACAAAGGTAAACCTTGTAGGGTAGGCAAGGTAGGTTTTATGACGTGTGTGAGTTCCGGCACTTTTTTTTTACAAAAAAAGTACTGAGTATACCTAGTTTGTGGATATTCAAAGACTCATAATAGGAAAATAGGAAACTAATTACTATTGAAATTGCTGTTGTAGTGTCATTATAGTGTTTGCTGTGTCTCCACTTCCTATAGTGAGAAAACAGTTGGAAACAGCAGCTGCTCTTAAGCAAGATTTTCTAATATATAAAAACCTCATGTCTCCTAATTGTACATGTTATCATTAAAAAACATTATCTGTTTTTCAGTCCTTCAGGTTTCATACCCTAAGGCCATACTCCTGCTTTACTTTTACATATCTAATCAGAGAACTTACATGAAAGCAGCACATCTAGACATAGTAATAGTTAAAGCTAATTTAAATATTTTATTTTCGACTATAAAGCCTGTTTTCAAAAAACAAGTGACAGAATCCTACATTCTGTGCATGATGTTGGAAAGCCCGGACTAAACTCTACTGATTAAAATCATGTATTAATTTGTCCGTCTCTCCTTCTACCCACCATGCAATCTGCTAAAAATAATGTCGCAGTGGTATATGCAGTTCCAATTAGTTTATTTAATTCATCTTATTCCTTAATAGAGTAGATGATCAGTTCTGAACTGGAAGATCATTACACAGCTGACTCTCAGGGCTCACCTTCATTTTGCAACTCATTTTTAGTAAAAAAAAAAAAAAAGATGAGGAAAATTCCCTCCTGAGACATAAGTTCAGTCATATATTACAGAAGGTCACCTTTTCCTCATTTTTTTTTTGAAATGACAGAAATCCAATGGAGGTCCATCTGTCATCTCAAAAATCTCTCTTGACTTTCGTCAGCTTAGTTCAGGGGTAGGCAACCTCGGCTCTTTTATGACTCATGGACTTCAACTGCCGGTAGAGCTCCGGACGGCATCAGACCTCCGAACTTTCCGTCGTGGCCTGAAGACCCACCTATTTGAAATGGCTGGTCTGGCCTGACGGGGGATTATGGGTTTTAATTTGTTGTTTTAGATTTGTATTACTGTTTTAATTGGGCATGGGTTTAATCTTTTTTAATTTTTGTATTGTCTTTTTTATATATGCCCTGTGAACCGCCCTGAGTCCCTACCAAGGAGAAGGGCGGTATACAAATTAAATAAAACTTAAACTTAAACTTAAACTTAAACTCCCAGAATTCCTGAGTCAGCTATGCTATCTGCTATGTGGGAACCATTCCTTGCTAATTGTTTTCATTTCTAAGCCCTCCTTCACTATACATTTTTTCTTCATTCTCTATTCACCATTTGAAAGTTTTTATTATGCATTTTATAAGCTAGAGTGGAAATACAAATATGAAAATCATAATGCTAATGACAAATGAATATTTGTACAGCAATTAAAAAAACCAGGAGCAAAAGCTCAATTTTTTTATACAAAGATGTCTGAGTAGTTTTGCTTGGCAGACAGTAATAAAAAGTGGTTTGACATTCCTAAGGCCAAAGACCACACAGCTAAAAAATCAACCATGTCCAGTCCTTTCTTTGCTTTTGCCTAATGGACAGATTCTTGCTAAACTAAAGCTATAAGCTTCTAACCTACTAGATATATACAGAGAGATTCTAAACTGAATTACCCTGAACTTCTTCCACCCTACCCCACCCAGCTCAGGATTGTGCAGTTTCTTAATCTGGGTCTCTTTCTGGAAAAACTCTGTGTTGCCAAAACTATCCCTCCCTCCATTTCTCCAGGTGCACATTCCATTACAGCCAAGCTTCTTGGATAGAAGCAAAACGTTTTGTTCTTCTTTCTCAAAGAAAAAGACACAGTCCAGTTGCCTTTTGAAAAAGCATCTTTGAGACTACCTCTAGGATGTTTCTTCAAATTCCCAGTCTTGTTTTTAACCCTGGAATTTCCCGGCTGTCTTTTGTCTTAGTACTAACCAGGTCTAACCAGACTGGCCCTAAGGTGGACACTTCCTTATGGGAATACCCCTTCCCCCCCACACACACACAAACAAAAAAAGTAAGCAGCCTGCTTTGGAGCTGGCACTGGATATGCGGATGAGCCTGTGACTGGCAGATTCTTTTCTCCTGATAGTTGATGAAATGCTGAACAGGGAGGAAAGCAAATTGAGGACTCAACAAATTGCTTTGCCCAGTGCATGCTGAACATACAAAACCGGGACTGCAGCATTTGGCCATGACTCAGAACAGAGACTGATACTGCAGGAAGCAAATTTCATGTCAGTATAATTATTGCTGACTCAAATGGCTATCAGATGGACAGCCCTGTTACTAAGCAGGGAAAAGGTCCAAAACTAAAGTTATACTTTGTAGGCTGGTCATGTAAAACAGGATCATCTGGCCTGCAATGGTATGTTCAGAGCTGCTATATAGGATATAGTTATGTCCTATTTGGCAAAATTGCATTGGTAAAACAACATCACAGTGTAATGCCATGAGCAGTTTTCCTCTACTAGCAGCATGGTGAACTTCTCTCCTCCCCTGGAGCTGGAAAACTAATTTAACTACGCTTACATCCTATTATTAGTTTTTATTATTAGTTACTGGTTTCATAAAACAAAACATTTTATTATTCTATTTAGCTGCAGAAATAATAATGTTAATCTATTATGCTTTATGTTTGGGCATTAATCTTTCAATTAAAAACCTATTTCTAATGAATTAAGAAAAAATACATTGTATCACATGGTTGTACTATTATTTAACAAACGGTAATATTCAGGACATTAAGCCATAAAACAGAGTCATATCAGAATCCTGGCAATCTTAATATAGTGGAGGACAATGCGTAATTTTTCAGATGCAATTGGACTACAATTCTCTCAATATTAACAATTTTCTCTGAGTTGCTGTGGAGCCAAAAGTTCATTCAATGCCTATGCTCATTTGAATGACAATGAAGCATATACTTAAATCTAAGTCAATGGAATTTACAAAATCTTCATTTTAATTGACTCATGCCCTAAGTACACATTGCTCCAAAGACAATAATTTAGTTTTGGATGAAAAAATAAATGCAAAGAAGTGTATCGAATACAGAACAATAAGTTTGATGAGTCATGGCCTGAAAATATTCCTGAGACTAATTCACACAAGAATATACAACAAAATTGAGGAGCGTCTAGGTAACACACAATTTGGTTTCAGAAACAATCTTGGTACACGAGATGCACTATTCAGCACTCAAGTTCTTCGCAGAAATACAAAGAGGGGTCAGACAGGGATGTATTCTGTCTCCATGTTGTTCAATACCTACTCTGAGTCAATCTTCAATGACACTGGAGTATATCAGTGCAGGCATCAAAGTAAACAGTGTTTGGATCAACAATTTAAGATATGCTGACGACACAGTCCTGCTTGCCAGTAAGCATAAAGACCTTCAGCTCCTCATCAACAGAGTCATAGAAATATCTGAAAAATATGGCTCTGGAGATTTTAAATAAATAATATCTGTATTCTGTATCCAAGAAAATAAGTGTAATCTTCCTGTTATCACGGTGGAGAATCGAGATTCCACTTTTATGATGGCCAAAACATCATTATGCCCTGATGAGGTGCAAGTTAGAAAAAATCCTAAAATAGGGAATCTATTTGTGTAGACCCCTTTGACTGCACATGATTGGGGGAGATAGAGAATTTCCCATGGATAGAAATCTTCCATTGAGAGATTCATTGA
Source organism: Vipera berus (assembly GCF_964194415.1). NCBI lineage: Eukaryota > Metazoa > Chordata > Lepidosauria > Squamata > Viperidae > Vipera > Vipera berus. The sequence goes on along the minus strand of NC_138204.1, from coordinate 186,761,524 downwards.
GATCAGGGACACAGTTTATTTATTTATTTATTATTTGGATTTATATACCGCCCCTCTCCCGAAGGACTCGGGGCGGTGTACAGGGCAATTAAAACTCTATATACAACACATAATATACAAAAATTAAAATAAATTAAACCAAGCCAGTTAATGCTATGGCTGAACAGCTCATATCTACCTCGTGTTATTATGTTAGTAGGAAAGGACCTTACAAAAACTCAGCTCTGCTCTAAAATTTTCAGTTGCTAATGTATCTGTCAGATAGATCACTACAGATAACTCTCAAACTGTAGAGCATTCTATTGCATTTGATTGGATCAAATCATGTCAGAAATTGAGTGAGAAATTTGGCCCTAGAGTATTACTACATACCTTACTGACATCAGTACCATTTTGGTTTTTTAGTTTTTTCAATTCATTTGTTTGGAAATCATTAATTTAAACTCACCCTGAAAAACTACAATAGGAAATAATTAGCTTAATAAGCTTTCACTTTCAAACACCTTGAAGAAACATTCGTGTGGCTTACCTCTGTCTGGGCCAAATATTTAAAAAATTAGAAAAATCTCCAATGTTCTGCTGTTATTCAAGGGAATCCGTGCCCTGAATACCACATATCTCTGAAATATCTCCTGGCTCAAGAATTTGGGGAACATAGAACAGAATGTTAAGTAATCCATAAACTTCTGCACAGTAGTGAGAGGTCAGCACAAGTAAGAATTTGTGAAAGTAGTTAAAAGCTGAAACAGCAAAAAAGATATGCTGAAAGCAGGAAAAAGCATAAGAGGACTAGGTGGGTAGAAGTTTGGAAACTTTACAAATATCAAACCTACATTTTCAAAGGCAGCACATGTTTAGGAATTCAATTTCTATTACAGTTCAGAAAGAAATACTAGTGGCTTTCATTCATCATTCATTCAAATCTGCACTGCTTGAAAAAGCATGCATAAGTGCATGTGCAAGTGGGCAGAACAAGCTCTCTTTCATATTTCTTAAATGGACTTTATAATTGTTGAACTTGCATTTAAGCGAATCAGTGCAGTCTAGCTGGCTCAAAAGAATGAAGGTTTTTGATTGATCAAGAAGGCAAGAACAAACAGAACTACACCTATTTGTAACTCTACCCTATTTATTTTTACTTTGCTTGCCCAACTGAATTTTAGTCATTTATGAAAAATCCACTAACCTCCCTTCTCATCAATTCATAGCTCCAACCAGCTCAAAAGGTAAAATGGTGGTAGCATAATGCCTCAGCTCAATTGTGCCTTTCTCTTTCAAAAAAAATAAATAATAATCTGATAACTTTGGTGAAAGAAGTGAACTGGGCAGTATTGTCTGGAGAGGATTACTATCACAGGCTTTACGGATTAAGCATAGAGATAAAATTTTCCATGCCTTACCTAAAACCTCAAAGACAGGTCAGAAACTACCTAGTAACTTTTATGACTACTACATTCAGATGTTTCAGATCTGTAAAAAGTGTAAGATCTCAAATACTGCAGATTTGGATTAGTTACAGCAAAACACATCTGTGATATACATCTCTCTTGAAGCAGTAGAGACCAAACAGTCTGCTAGGACTGATCCTGATCCTGATCCTCCCATTCCAGCCACAACAGGCTCCAGACACTGAGAGAAGACATTGCTTGGGTGACCAGAGGTTGAAATATGCAGTTGGGAATCATCAGTACTCTGATAATACCTAGCCCCATGTTGCCAGATGAGCTCTCTTAGCAGCTTTCTTAGAGATTAAACAGGAGAAGGAGTGAGTCAAACCTACAGCACCCCACAAAGCATGGGCCCTAGATTAAACCTCTCTCCCTATCAACCGCCATCTAATGGAAAGGAAGGCCACCACAACACTGCCTACCACTTTCCTCATGCTCCTCCAGAAGGATAGCATGAAAATTAAAGTTTAACATTGAAGATTACAAAAAACATGTTTGTCCTTGTATCACCAATTATTTCTGGCGGGTTTTGTTACTTTGGAAAACAGATTTTACAGATCACTCAAGGGCTAAGTGTTATGCTTTGCCAGGAAGAAGCCATGCATCTCTGCAATACATATAGAGAGAGGGACACTACATACACATATACGTATGCATATGCATATACATATAGATGTGTATGTATATGTGTACACACACACTAACATATGTTCCTACCATATAAAACATCTGCATTTGTCAGGTATCTGATAGGGAGGGAGGGAGGGAGGGAGGGAGGGAGGGAGGAAGGAAGGAAGGAAGGAAGGAAGGAAGGAAGGAAGGAAGGAAGGAAGGAAGGAAGGAAGGAAGGAAGGAAGGAAGGAAGGAAAGCTAGAGGCTTGGCTATCTATACTGATTCAAGATCTAGAAAAGTAGATCACAATATGGACAAAGAGAATAGGATTGTCATAAAAATATAATGAGTTGAATATGGTTTGGATAAAAATACTGATAATGAATGGAGAATGAATCCAATCAGGTTCCTAGCACACTGGAGGTGTTAAATTAGTGTTGCAAGGCCATCTGTTAGGATGTCCAATTCTTTCCTGGTCAACGTAGCCTAAACTTTGAAACTATGCAAGGTTGGACCTAATAGGTACTTTCCAAAGAATGCCATAGCTGTAGATTAGACTGAAATATCCAAAAACATCCTGGAAGAAGGCAATAGCAAACCATGTGGGTATTGCTGCTAACAAATGTATGGATGTGGAACTCATCAGAGGTTGAGCTCAGCTTCAAAAAGACTATACAGTACATTTACAGGAAAAGGGAGGCTGGCAATTAGCACCTCCTCCAATAAGAACATAAAAGATCGGCTATATTATTAGTTCCAAAGAATATAGTTATTATGTATGGGTTTTGTTGTTTTTAACCTAAGATTTTCCTAATAAGCTCTTCAACCATTTGTTTCTAGTTAGTCAACTGATCTTATTTCCTGAATGATTACTCTTTGTGGCTAATGAGGAATACAATTCTATCATTTACATACAAAATTGGATAGAAATCTGCAATTACTGTATTCAACTGTATCAGTTGGAAATTCACAACCAAATATGGTTGGTGGAGCAGTAGGCTAATGCCTCCTTAAGTAACACTAGCTGCCTGCAATTAGTTCAGGTTCGCATCCCACCAGGCTCAAGGTTGACTCAGCCTTCCATCCTTCCGAGGTAGGTAAAATGAGGACCCAGATTGTTGGGGGCAATTAAGCTGACTTTGTAATAATGCCGCTTGGGGGGGGCGAAAGCCCTAATAAGCAGGCATATACATAGAATGAAGGCTACTGCTAAGCTTGTAAGCCGCCCTGAGTCTTCGGAGAAGGGCGGGATATAAATGGAATTAAAATAAATAAATAAAAAATAAATATGGTTGTAGAAGAGTTTTATCAAATTATTGATAGTTGGAAATCATTAAAGCATAGAAAAATGATTTTTTTTTGTTCCAGCTATAAAAAAAAAGAAATAACTGGCACAGACTGTGTATTTAAGGATTCTTCCTATATCTAGGTATGGTATCTTTAGATGGAGAATTTTTTCAAAATTTTATTTTAAATTTTTTGAACATTAAATATCATTTCAGCTGTAATATGATAGTCCCAACTAAAGAGGGGGCAGAGAGTGGTTGTGATATTCTTTGTAAATCTCTACTTCTCTGACATAAAAAGACTTGGCCAAAATATACTTAATATGCCCTGGGAAGAGAGAGAAAGAAGGAGGGAGACAGGGCGGTAGAGAGAGAAGGAGAGAGAGGGAAAGAAAGAGGGAGGGAAGGAGAGAGAGAGAGAGAGTTGCAGAGGTAACAGGGACCTTAGAGTTCTTTTCCAACTTCCTCCTCATACATGACAATTTCCTTCCCATACTTCCTTCCTACAGATAAAAATAATAGCCAAATCATAGCTATGAGTTGCAAAAATTGACATTTTCAGAAAAAAACCTCTTTCAGTCCTTGAGGTATGGCATGAATCCCAATTATTGTTTTTATGTTGGTACATGTGCTTTTGTAGGTTTTTGGTATTCGCTCTTGAATTTTCCTTTGTAAAGCAGGAGAATGGGAAACGTCATATACTATTCCCTCCTTTCTTGTTGGGACTTTGGGACAACTTTTGTCTTCAACCAGCGGAATTGCTTTGTAAGTACACCACTCTACCTCTTGAGAGACATGCCTATCTCATGTATCTCTCAAACGCTGCAGAATAATCTTATAAGAATATGGGTAAATACATTTTCTCTGTAACAGGAATGAGTTGCCAGCAGCCCCGTGCCATCCTTTCTTTCTTGCCCTCAGAGCCATGATTTGTGAGAACTGGCAACATTTTCAGAAAAAAACACCTTTCAGCCATTGAAAGGAGGGCATGAACAATAATATTTTTTTAAGTTGTTATATGTGCTTTTGTAGGGTTTTTTTGCATTTGCTCTTGAATTTTCCCTTGTAAAGTAAAGCTATAAACAAACAAACAATTTTTTTATCCTTATGAACCTCTTTCAGATTTGCCTCTTTCAAGTTTGTCCTTTACTTTCTCCAAGAAAATATGATTGTTGTATATAGTCTAGAACGCTTCTAGATATTCCCTGTAGATTCTCTAGTATTAGATCAAATTTTGATGTTGAGTAATCCTGACCCCTAGTGGATCCAAGGGAAATCCATATAGCATTTTGAAGAATAAAGAGGCAGAAAAGGAAATAAAGACGTAAGAAAAACATTAAAGAAAGCATTAAGAACATCAGCATTGTAGACTTTTTGGGTCATTATATGATGATCTATGCTGAGTTCGTTCCCCTCTCTCCTTACCTATCTATCCATTTATATACATCATGTTTGTAGCTCTTGAGCAAGTATTAAGGTAAAGGTAAAGGTTCCCCCACACATGGGCCGGTGCTCATCTCCGTTTCAAAGCCGAAGAGCCAGCGCTTGTCCAAGGACATCTCTGTGGTCATGTGGCCGGCATGACTAGACGCCAAAGGCGCACGAAACGCTGTTACCTTCCCACCATAGTGGTCCCTATTTTTCTACTTCCCAACTCACAGTGACAACAAACCTCCATCTTATTACACCATGTGAACTAATTGCCCCACACACTGGCCTCGCAAGTCACATTAAACTTTAATTTCCTCCCTGCCTTATAAAATACCTTGGTGGTGCACTGAAGCTCAAGTTTATTAGAACATTTGCTCATTGGAAGATTTAGGACATTTGATTAAACAGCAATTAAATGCTTTAAGCTAATTATTCCTACCAAAGCTTATTTATTTATTTATTTATTTTATTTAGATTTATATACCGCCCTTTCCCGAAGGACTCAGGGCGGTTTACAGGGCATTTAAAACAGTCAATACAAACGTTAAAACAAATTAAAAGAGATTAAATAGAACCCTGAGAAAATTAAAACCCAGTTAAAATTAAAATTAAAAATATTCTCAGCCTGGGCCAGAGAGCTCGAAGAGCCAGGTCTTCAGGTCCCGGCGGAATGAACGGAGGTTGGGGGCAGTCCTCAGCTCCACTGGCAGCTGGTTCCACAGGGCAGGCGCACCCACTGAGAAGGCCCTACCCCTGGGTGTTACCCGCCGGCAGTCTTTAACCGGTGGCACCCTGAGGAGACCCTCCCTGTGGGAGCGCACTGGACGAAGGGAACTTGATGCTGGCAGCTTCTCCTGTATTCCCAACTGGGTGGAAGCTCTTAATCGATAGGGGTTGCTTTTTAAGTAAATTTGATCAGATCTGGTTTGAATTTAAATGGAGAGTCCTCAGGAGATCCCAGACTATCTACTTCCATCTGAATTTCCTTTGAACAAAAATCAAAAGAAAATTCAGAATTGAGTAATACCAATCAAAATAACATACTTTATTTTGGATTAAATATTTTTAGAAACAGGAACTAACTATCTCCAGATATAAACAGGAATTTTGCCACTAATTGAGCATTTGTGTCTGCGCCTGTGTGTATGCTTGTGTCCTTTTCACATGGTATGTGGATACAGAACAGGAAAGTCCAGGGGGATAAGTAAGTTGTGATGCAGTCCAATCCCTGATCTCTTTTATGGGACACATCTAAAAAAGAATGGGACTCAATCCCACGTTGTGCTCACCATCTTGGTTTTTTTTCCCCATCCCCATGGATACCCAAATGCAAAAAGTGGGGGGAGGGGTCAACTTTTTTTATGCAAAGCCTTTCGGGGAAGCATTAGACATACTTTCTCCTCTGTGTATTAATTTTGATCAGGTCACTAAACATTTTCATGTCCAAGAAAACAGACAAATGGATTGTAGAACAAATCAATCCAAAATTCTCACTTGAGGTAGGAATGACCAGGCTCAAATGAAATTATTTCGGATACATTCTATAAATACCTAGTTCTCTTTAAAAAAAAAACACCTCTGCAATGCTAAGAAAGAAGCCAAAGAGGACAACCAGCAGCAAAGTGGAGGGACTCTGTTACAGTGACAATGGGAAAAGCTGAAACACCAGAAGAGCTGAGCCATTGGAAGGGCTAAAGGACCAGTTTACAGGCAGATTATCATGGAGACAATCTATTACGTGGTGGCTAAAAGTTGTTACCAATAACTTGATGGCCCAATCAATCAATCCCAGTTCATTTACAATACAATAAAGTACAATCTATATGTGAAGCAAAAAGGTAATACTTCACTGAAGTATCTAACTTAACTTCAATCACCTAGTGGATAAGACATGAAAAACTATATAGTTGAGAGCTGTTGCACAATTCATTGTGACAATACCATTGCAGTGAATTTTTAGCAAAGCTCCCATTTCAAAGCATAAAATATCCATAACATAATATATAATCTATCCTTACATGAGTATAAGTTCAAAGGATTTTATACAAGCCTTGGTAAACTATCCTTGTCCCATTATGAAGATATTTAGGAAAACAGCTATTTCAAATGAGGTCTATGTAAATATGGTAAAATCTATGAAATGACGTTGGTCCCAATCCAAGACAAATATCCTTGCTTTCTCTAAATGCTTCCACAGCCCAAAACTATACTTATTGGATGTTATTGAAAAAACCCCCATGAATGATGGTTACGTGTCAAGTGTAAGGACAAAAAAATACTTAGCCTGACTTCCTTTCTTGGAACAACTGCAAAAGCAATTTACATTTTCCTAAGAATTTTTTTTTTAAAATAGAGAGACATAAGCAGTTAAGTGTTTTGACAGCCACCCGTTCCTTTCTGCCAGAAAGGCAAGACAAGGTCATCTATTTCCCATACACATATCTTGCTTTTGTTGTATCTATTATCTTTCTGTTTTGTACAAGTGTGTTTTCCCCTTGGTTGTGGAACAACTTTGCTTTCACTATTTTCAGGCTTCTTATTTTAATTTTATCTCTCTACAGCTGCCTGATTACAATATTTTGACAAATGGTGGTTCATAGTAGACAGTCTGAGATTAGAGTTACAAGAGGCCCCATGGAGAAATTGTGAGGCAAGGTCACGGCTGCAGTTCTGTTCAACATTCCAAATATACAAAGTTCTATAGTAGCATTCAAAGTCAAGAAGGGTAAGATAACATGGAGTTATCAAGTCTATGTGGAGAAAGAGATTTGCAACTAGTTAGACAAGGCACAGCTGCAGAGGGATAAGCTGACAGAGAAAGTGCTATAGCAGCTACATGGTCTCAGAAGCTTTTACTGCAGAAGATCCCATCTTCCACCCAACATTGTTGACATGACTCAGCCCAGATTATACTGGCCTATCGAGATGTAATAGCTTAATCAGAGAATTATTTAAACTATTATTCATAGTAATGTAGCATTCTTCATTCCTCTCCTCTTTAATTTTCAATGCAACAGCAACAATTATTTGTCTGGAATGTATAGGGTCTCCTGTTTGAGCAGGGGGTTGGACTAGAAAATCTCCAAGGTCCCTTCCAATCCTGTTATTCTATGTTCTATCTCACTAATGGGATATTTAGGTTTCTGGGATCTCAGTCATTTGATTGTGGCATTAGGCATTATGGTTGAAATTAGGTTTGCCTTCTATCTCACCTGGATATTTTTCTGCCTTTTTCAGATTAAACATATTCATAAGATGGTAATGACTAGCAGGGTAGACAGGAAGAGGACATATCATTTCTAATCCTCTCTTTGCCATGACCTATGATGGGTGCGTCATTACCGCTAAATAAAAGTGTATCATTGCTATAGGCTTACATATTATGAGATCCCTTTGTTCTGTTTAGTGTTTGTACTTTCATGCCTTCTCTTTCCCCCTGGAAAAATCTTCACCAATCAGGAAAAGTAGCGTCGTGTCCTTTATATTTCCATTTAAACCGATTTTATTCCAGCAGCTGTTCTTTTCCTGCATTCAGTTAATATTGATATTATTTTGCAATTGAAAATGCAGGCCACCAAAACTTAGCCTAACCTGTAGTGGGAAGGGGAAGGGAAAAGAAAAAGAAAAAGGGAAAGGAAAAGGAAAAGGAAAAACATCCTGAATGGAAAAAGCGTTGAAACTACTGAAGGAAATCAGTGTTTGGATAAGTGATTTATTAGGTTTGGCAGCTTTCTTTGGCTAGTATATCAAACAAGCATCTATTAGTATTTTAACAGAATCAGTAAGTTCTATTCCTGCTGCAGTCTGGAGACGTTTCCATAACAATAATATTCACAAAGGAACTGTGACAACATTTCTGCGTTCTAATAAACAAAGTCTGCATTTTTGTGAAAATGTCCAAATTATACGCAGGGTGGTTTTATATATATAAATAAATGTGTCTAATTTTAACTGACACCGGATTTAGGGTCTGCTAATGCTAGAATAAATATTTAAATGCGGGAGTGAGATTTCCTGTTAATTCTATATCTAGTTATGGGCATGAAAAATTCCCAAAGACCTAAGCACAAACTGAATTATTTAATAAAATGACTATAAATGAATATTTTTACTACTACTATAAGTAGTAAACAATTTATCCAGTTCTAGAAACATAATTACCCCCCTTTTGTCTAATTTTGGTTGGGAGCTTAGATTAAGTCTTTGTTTAATTTGCAATTGCTAATATCTGGGATACCCACATTTGTAGACAAAGTCTAGTTTACACTCAGGTTCTTTAGAATGTTATGAGAGCTAAACTGCTGCAGCTAAATAGCTAATTGAATTCCCCAGCATTTTTCTGCCAAACTTTAAACCTCCCTCAGTAAAGCTATAGGGCAGACTCCTCAGCACCAGCATCTACTTTCTGAGATAGCTGCCTCTGTGGGACCATGGTAGCTACATGTGGATGGGAATTGCTCCTCAATTAGTTTGATGAAGTGATGGGAAGACTATGGCTATATGAAGACACATTCTTGGTCCATCTCATTTAGTTTTGTCTGCACATTGGCTGTCAATAATTTATCCATAAGCTGTAGCTGCTTTTATTCTTCAGAGTGTCCATTAAGAATATTCTGAATATTAAGTTGCTGATCAGTCTTTCTTAAATTTGATAGGAAGATTTGGAATATGCTAGCACTGACTTACACTAATATTACTCTTCTTGCTCCCATAGTCTTGGCTATTTTCTGAGAATACTCTTGCAGTATGATATGGTTTCCAGCTGAATTATCTTTTTCATCAGCTTCTGTGATAAAGTGGCCACTTTCCCTAGATGATGTTTTTCTGCACACTAAGAACGTATGAAGTAGGTTTGCTTTGAAAAAAATGCAAGACATTTTGCTAATATGATAAAGACTGGGCTGTCTTTGTATCAAATGCCCAACTGAAACTTGTATGAAATGTGTCAAAAAGATGTAAGCCTCCTATTTGTCCTAGTATATGGTAGACAGCAAATTTCTTTTCATAGACTGCATTTTATCTTTCCATTCATTTTTTGAAGCTGGAAAGCATTAGGTATGTTCACTTGCTGTTACTTAAGGAATATGCATCTGCTATTTTCAAGGACAGACTCATAATACAATAAAGACAAATATGAAGAAAATAACACGAAACACACATTACCCTAATGCAATTTGATTTTTGCAATAATGTGATTTGATTTTGGGTTGGTATGTTGTATGAACTAAAAACATTTGGCACATTTGCAGAATTAAGCCTTACTTCCTATAGATGCTGCAGCAGATGGAAATGACATCAGCTTTGTTGCTATTTCTGCAATAGATGTCCCAACCAGAAGTAGTTGGTGGAACTTTTTGTTTTGATTATATGTTTGTATTTTTAGTGGGAAAACAGCTAGTAAAGGAATGTTAGCACTTCTCTTGTGAGATGAGGCTGAATTTCTCTCTTCTGCTTTGTTGTTCCTATCTCACGTGCACATACCTCATGCCTCTGGTAGGATGTGGAAAAATTTTTTTCATCAGGGTCCAATCCAAGCTGGAATAAACAAAATGGAGACTGCTTTAGAAAGAAGGTTGGAGTTTATTGAATGGCAAAGCCAGACAGAAGCGTGGCTCTGGGAAAATTGACCACATGGAGCAGGGAGTGGTGGGTTTTCATACCTTTTTGGGCTTTTGTGTTAGGAGTTGTTCCTGTTTGAGGCTTCATATTTCCTATGTCATGTACTTTGACCTGAGTCTGAGTGCGCCTTTCTTATATTCTGAAGGTGGTGGGTTAATCCTATTATGTCCTTAAGGTCATATCCTGCTTCCCTGGGGCTGTGGCTGATGGCTATGTCCTGTGTTGGATTTTTTGGGGGTGAGGGGTTGTTAGTTCTAGGGATCTTTGTCTTTCTAATCCCATCAGCTCTACATTTCCTGGTACCAGTCTTTCTGAAAGGATGTTAATATCTGCATTTCTACAGAGCTGGTTTCTGCTTGGGGGAGGGAGATTTGCGGCTATTAAGAAAAACTGGGCATGTTTTTCTGCCTTTTTAAGATCCTTTGAGGAAATATAATATTCTGCCTTTTTAATATTTCCTTTTCTGGGGGAGGGCTGACTTCCCACAAGGATAATGGAAAAAAGAAAGAAAAAAGGAAGCATCAGTGGGACACTGCCCTACTTGGCAGCTGTTTCTGCCTTACCCTCTTAAGAATGCCATAGTGAGTTGTGTGAACCAGTTCATTCTAGTTTAAAAATGATAAATGGGTCAATGCAATGTGTAAATCAAGCCAACAGTGTCTAATTTAATAAACCATGGTTGGTTTAATAAGGCAAAACAAATAATTACTTAGCACTATTAACCCAGTTATCTTTCTTTACAAGGTGAAACAGGATTTAAATTTGCTGCTAAATTTGTATTATTCCATATAACCACCTATTGCAGTACACTTAAAGAAGTGTTGCAATATACTTAATATAATATTTTAATGACAACAATATTGATGAAAGCTTTGAATTCAGATTGGAACTGTAGGATGAGAATTTCATGGGATGTTTAAGCTAAAATGTTTGTCCTTTCTTAAGGTCCTAAGGAAAAAATTAACCTTCCTTAATTCACAATTTTAAAAGATAGAGAAACTTTTTTTAATCTTTCTCCAGAATTGAAGAAGCTTCTTGGATGAGAAGTGAAACTTTTTCAAAGGAAAAAAAATCAAGAAAATCTATTTGCTTTTTGGAAAAAGCACCTTTGGGACAATCAGGGCATGGATGATTGAGAAACTTCATTGACATCTGTCTGTATAATTTGGTTAACAATTTGAAAAAGACATTACTAATATAGTCTTTTTCTTTTTTTATCTTTTGTAAAGATGTCTGAATTAATTGTCTTAATCAACAGAACAAATCTGTCAAATCTTTTAATAACAATAATGGAAAAATATTGCTTATTTTTAATCATTTTGATACCTGTAAAAGAGAATATTTGTGCCTTAGGATTGAATTGTGGGGTCTTTGGTGCTCTCTGAACTTGGTTGTTTTCTTGCAGACATTTCATTACCTAATTAGGTAACATCATCAGTTCTAATAGGGAGTGGGGTTTGCTCTTATTTTATATACTAGTGGCTTGCTCTGTCAGAGTTGGTAGGAGCGGTTTTGATGGCTGAAACCAAACCTATTTTTTACTAGCATTGATCATGTTAACTAATTTAGTAATGAAACATCTGCAAGAATATAACTATTCTGAACTCATGGCAATCTAGGATAAAAAGGCAACAGAAAATTAATTCATGTACATATTAAACTCTGCTTTGTTGATCTTATGTTTCACAAAATCTCATTTTTTTGTTTCTTCCTCCAATTGTGACCAGTTTCATTGTTATGTGATTATTTATTATTTTGTATGTTGATTACAAAGCTATTTCCCTCATCCTCTCGATCAGTCTCTATTCCTCAAAAGATCGCCTACAATGCAGCAGAAGGAACTGTCTACAATTGTCTATAGGCTACAGATCTGTCTGGAATAAAGATATTTGATGTAAAAAAGTACCATGGTTTGTATTGATAGTCCAATCTACCGAGAATGTGATAGGGAGAGGGCTATCCTAAAGTAACTGTTTAAAAAGTGCAAGAACCAAATTCTTTTCAATATAAATAAATCTTAGAGGAAGCACTGTCATTATTTTAAGTTTTTATCACTCTAACTACATTATATTCTAACATACGGTATGTCCTGTGTGTAAAATTAGCAGATCAATTCATTAGCTGAGAATAAACATTTACTCTGCCACATTAGCTTATTGTCATACCAGAAGAATTAATTTTTATATGAGGAATCTGTTCTCAATATTGAATCTCTGTATATATCTGATTTGCTACAATCTGGAAGAGAGAAAATCTTCCCATTCCTTCTTTCTATGTATCTGAATATACTGTTTAAGAGGATTTAACACTGAGTAAAGATTGTTTAGATTCTTGCACTGTATTTTTCTAAATAAACATCATAGGCTCTTTTTTCAGGTTTTCTAACCATGAAAGATTATCCTCACAATTTTCACAAAATGAAGTTCTGGAAGAACCAGTATTTTATTCATAGAAGCAGGGGAGAGATATATATTGATCAATGTGCTGAAACAAGACTGAGGGTTCAACTAAACAGCTATCAGTTATCTATGAGCCAAGAAAAAAAATTAAACAGACATGAATTTATTCTAATTCTGTTGCTTTCCCATCCCCATCTGTTAGCCACAGAAAGTGTTCACTTTCTGTGACCACACTTGGAATACCACATCCAATTCTGGTCCCCACAATACATAAGGTAAAGGTAAAGGTTCCCCCGCACACGCGTGCTAGTTGTTTCCGACTCTAGGGGGCGGTGCTCATCTCCGTTTCAAAGCCGAAGAGCCAGCGCTTGTCTGAGGATGTCTCCATGGTCATGTGGCCGGCATGACTAGACTCAAAGGTGCACGGAACGCTGCTACCTTCCCACCGTAGTGGTCCCTATTTTTCTACTTGCATTTTTACGTGCTTTCGAACTGCTAGGTTGGCAGAAGCTGGGACGAGTAAGAGGCGCTCACTCTGTTACGCGGCACTCGAGATTCGACCCGCCAAACTGCCGACCTTCTGATCAACAAGCTCAGCGTCCTAACCCACTGAGCCACCGCATCATATGTATATGTATGTATGTATGTATGTATGTATGTATATGTGTGTGTATATATATATATGTATACATGTATATGTATGTGTGTGTATATGTGTGTGTGTGTGTGTTTGTGTGTGTGTGTGTGTGTGTGTATATGTATAAGTATGTATACTGAGACACTGAGACTCAGAAGTGCAGAGAAGAACAATGATAAGGGATCTGGAGGCTAAATCATATAATAAATGATTAAGGAAACTAAGTATATCTAGTCTAATGAAGAGAAGGATGAGGGGGTTATATGATAGTAGTTTTCAGTGCTTGAGAGGCTGTCACAGAGAAGAAGTTGATTTATTCTCCAAAGTACCTGAGGGCAGGACTAGAGGTAATACAAGGAAGATCATCAAAGAGAGAAGCAACCAAAACTAAAGAGAAATGTCCTAGCAGGGAGAACAATTAACCAGTGGAATGCCTTGCCTCCAGAAGTTGTAACTGTTCCATCACTAGAGATTTTCAAGAAGAGATTTTCAACAGACATTTGTCTAGAATGCTATACGGTCATCTGCTTGAGCAGGGGTTGGACTAGAAGACCTCCAAGGTCCCTTCCTTCTTGTCATTTCCTGTATAACAAAGATTACCCCTTCCCTTTATAAACATCTCCAGTAACATCTCTAGTGTGTTTTGTGATGGTTTTGCAAGATGGCTAGACATCGGTCAGGGTTTCCCTGCCCCATTTCCAGCCTGGGTCTCAACAGAGGCAGAGGAGACTCTTTAACTGACAGGACTACAAGCCTGTCAGATACCTAGGTCACCTTGAATATCTGGTAGCACAAATAACTCAAAAGTTCATGGCATGGAACTGCTTCTCAATGTAACCCCACCACTTGTCAACTCTTTTTTGAGTTACTTCTGAAAAATGGTTTATTGCTCTTACAAAAGAGAGTTGTGGTCTTTTTATGCTGTTCTGAAAAAGCAGCAAAGCCATCTTCAAAAACAGCCCACACAGCAGCTGGCATGTGCAGTAATGGGCAGAGGGTTGCACTACGAATCATCCAAGAGGAAGGGACGGAGGGAGGAAGAAGAGAGTGGGGAGGGAGGGAGGGAGAGGGAAAGAGAGAGAGAGAGAGATCCTCTATTTACTCATGAAACTCTTTATCAAGCACTTCTGGTCATCTTCTATTCTAATTTATCCAGATTTCTAACATGAGATCTGTTTAAACAACTGGACTCTCCTACTCACCAAAGCAGGATGAGTGCAGGGATGTAAGAGACAACAGATACACAATTGACAAAATGTCAAGTGAATAAAATGGTACCCATAGTAAAACAACTGACATTTTTGCAGTCCTTTGGGGGGAAATGCCACTTTAATTACAGAATAAGTAAAGAAAATGGTAAGTTGTCTCAAGAATGGATTGGGGACAAGATGAAGGCAATGGCATGGGGACAGTGGGATCGCAAAAAAGTGTTTGCTGGAGCAAATCCTTGGTGTGGTCATCTGCAAGTGGGAAAAGACCTGAAGAATACTTGTCCCCAAATAAATTTAAAAAAAACACAAGCAAACAAATGACACTTGGCTAAGTTTATATGATCATGCCCTTATATTTGGATGCATTCTAAATATTGCATATGATGTGGTAGGCCAGCGGAAATTTGTAATTCAGAATACATTTGACTTTTGGGAGCTATTCTTGTAGATGCAGGAACTAAACAGTCACACCCTTCTATATCCTGATTTAATCACATCCAAGAGCATACAAAGGCTTGATTAAAATAAAGAGAACAGCGTTGGAACAAAATTTACAGAGCAATGGAATAATTCATTTTGTTAGGACCAAACATTGTTCTCATAATTAAAGATATTATATTTACTGTAGTGATCAGTGCATTAATTGGTAATTGTTAATTCTTTTAAAGAGGATTAAAAATACTTCAAGGATTACTTAAGCAGAAGTGGACTGGTGCCAAATAGGCAATATCTTCAATTCAAAGTCATTGGTTGCTGAAAAATAATGCCAACCTTCTACCTGTAATGAACACAGCTTGCTTTGACCTATTTAACTATAATTGTTTGAATTACAGATTGTTCTATGTGCTATTGCTATTTATGTTGATTCAATATGAAGTACTCAGAACTGTCTAACATGGAAAATAATCTGTTTCTTTGTCAAATGAAAAACAGAACTGACATTTCTGGGGGGGAAATACTGGAGGAGGGTTATTCTGATTTCTGAGTATCACAGAAAATATCAAAATCCCAATTCACTTTTAAACTGAGGTAAAGAATTTTAAGAAATAAAGAGAATTTTTCCTATATGCTAACTGCCACCTAAATACCTGTTTTTAATAGTTTTTACATTACCTAAGATATGGCATTTCAATCTGAATGATATGAATGGCCCTTTGTTCAAAATGAATAATATACAATACTTTGGATTCACTTCCCAAAGGTGCTTTGGCATATACATAGACATCTATGTGATTTTGGGAAAAGATGCAGCTATTTTAAAGAGTTTCAGATAGATGCTATGTTCATAACTACATGTTCCTAAGCATCACTAAGAAGTCATATCTGAACATCTTAAGATCTTTACTAAATATGTTCTAGCAAACATGGTGTGCTGCATGAATTTTGGACTGGCTGGAGATATAACTATTTAGAAGTAAGCCCTATTGACTTCAGGTGAATTTAGTTTACTAGAAGATGAATAGAATAAGATTGCTGGTTAAGCTTTGTCATCTAAAACCATCATAAACCATATCACAGATCTTGTGCTGCAAATTGCTCTGAGTAAAGAAAATGAGACATCGGAATGTACAAATTCTCAATTAATTTGAAAATAGGGGAAGATAACATGATCACTGGTGCTCAGTTCTAAAATAAGGATTAGAAAATGTTTATTGCCCTGGAAAATAATTAGATAAAAAAATTACAAAGAAAATATCTGGGGAGAACACTTAAATCCCTCCAGGTTTCAAGAGTAATATTTTTTTTATTATAAAGATAGGACTTTAATAGATCAAAGAGTTGGAATACACTGATGTATGTTTAACCTAAGCAATTATGTTTCAGCTATCTATTCTGAGCAACTTTAGAAACTGTAAGATTCCATGAGCATGGTTAAACTATGAAATTAAGTTTTGTGGCTTTACTGGAATCATTTCTTCATGGGAACTGCCTGGGGTTCTAGCATTTAAAGCTGTAGCACATTTGGAACAAGAAAACATCCTACAGGTTTTTGCATCAGAATCGAGAACAAAGCTGGATAATCCCTCCCCCGCCCCCCACACAAATGTTTTCTTCCCACAGCTGCATGGAAGAGTTGTGTGAAAAAGAACTGAATGAAAGACTACAATAACTGACCTTCACTCAGCAGACTTTCAGTTCTTTGATCCAGAGATTTCAATGGTCTTGTGTAGTTGTATAAGGCAAGAATTGCCCTCATTGGAAACTGACTACCTTTCCCAAGCTCTGCAAACCTTCCATTCTCTATGGAATCAATCTTGGTGTTTCCTCTTGAAATGCAGCAGATTCATAAATAAATTGGCTCTGTGTTCAAAAAAAAAGGCAGCACTGGGATCAAAGCAAATGCTGTAGGCACAGTGTCTGCCGTGTTGTAGTAGTCCTCTGATCTGGTGCAATTCCAACATGATAGATCTGCCACTCTGAAACTGGTTTGGAAAAAGACTGCTCTACAGTATCATAGCCACGTCCATTTTTTTTTTACTTCTTGTATGGTACTGCTGTTCCAATGATAGCTGACTGAATTTCAAGTTTCCAGCAGTTCAAACCGTTTTTCAGCTAAATTGCATACATGGAAGAGATTTTGGTGTTGTTTTTTTAAATAGAATGAATAACCCACAATGGCAGGTTTCAGCATCATATTACAAATAGAAACAAGCTATGTAATTACTTAAAAGGTAAAGGTTCCCCCGCACATGTGTGCTAGTCGTTTCCGACTCTAGGGGCCGGTGCTCATCTCTGTTTCAAAGCCGAAGAGCCAGCACTTGTCCGAGGACGTCTCCATGGTCATGTGGCTGGCATGACTATTTATTTATTTATTTATTTAATAATATTTCTATACCGCCCTTCTCCCGCAGGACTCAGGGCGGTGAACAGGGCAAGAATAAAAATACAAATTACAAAAGTTAAAACTAAATTAAATAAATGCCCACATACTAAAATAGATATTTAAAACCTAATAAATAGCCCCCGATCCCCCCATCAGGCCAGGCCAGCTTGTTCAAAAAAGTGTGTTTTTAGCTCGCGGCGAAAGGAGCGAAGGTCGGGCGCCGTCCGGAGCTCAACCGGGAGCTGATTCCATAGCTCCGGGGCGCCCACAGAGAAGGATCTCCCCCTGGGGGCCACCAGTCGACATTCTCTGACCGGTGGCACCCTGAGGAGGCCCTCTCTGTGGGAACGCACAGGGCGGAGGGAAGTCGATGCCGGCTAGACACCAAAGGCGCATGGAACACTGTTACCTTCCCACCATAGTAGTCCCTATTTTTCTACTTGCATTTTTACGTGCTTTTGAACTGCTAGGTTGGCAGAAGCTGGGACAAGTAACAGGCGCTCACTCGGAATTCGACCCACCAAACTGCCGACCTTCTGATCGACAGGCTCAGCGTCCTAACCCACTGAGCCACCGCGTCCCTATGTAATTACTTAGTGCAGTGTATTAATATTAACTAAGGAAGTCTGATTTCAGGGAAAAATAGATGTTCACATTATATTTGTGCCCAGAATTCTTTTGTGAATATATCTTAACACTTTTCCTACTATTTGATATATCTAATTTCAATTTCCTAAACTTTCTTAAAAGGGCAAGGGAAATATTTCACAAATAATAACACATTTACAATATCTCTTTTGAAATTTGAAAATTTAATCATTGTCGTCAAAGACTTTAAATTGCATACAACACTGTTGCACATGATGATTTCGGTTTTTTTTAAAAAAAATCTAGTTTAGGAAGAAAAAGAAAAAAAAATATGGACTAGTCCTCTTTCGAGAATGATCTGCCACTCTCCAACATAGACATCAAGCTCTTCATACTTTTTGATAAACACGAGTACATTTGACACCGTTCAAGACGCATTCCTGGAAAATAAAAAGATACATTCATTCTTTTTTTTATAAAAGATTATTCTGAAGCAGGATAAGGTAGGTGGGTATTTATGATATTTGAGGTAAGTTACATTTCATTTATAGTGTACAAATTTAGCATAAAAGTCAGAGAAAATTCTACTCACAACTATCAGTTTCCCATCTTCTATCTTCCTTGTTATTGTGGTTTCTTTGCCATCCCACTGCTGGACCTGGGTCAATACATTGTTATCATCTAAAGTGATGAGGGTCTGTAAAAGACGACATAATTTTGGTATTGTGCTCCTTCTTTCAAGTATTGATTTTTAATTTGTCTTGAGGCTAAAGGAAATGAAACTATGTTTTTTAGGCTTCTGGTTCTGCAGTGTGATGCACAATCAAAATCAGAGGAAAACTATCCAGACACTTCATGACTGCAACATCTTTCAAGAACTTTAAGATTTCTTGCTTCTTCTCCATCCACTGCTTTTTATAACATTCTGGCTGATGAAGAAGTCTGGGGAACTGACAGTGTGCCCAGTGTTATTTGGCTTCATTCTAACAAAAGAACCACTCAGCTATGCATTATATATATATATTTGTTTAAATGATTACTATCCAGGGAAAGGCTTGCCTAAATACTGCCCTTCCTGTTCATACAAAGTGTTCTTCCTAAGTGACAATTTATTTCAGCTTTATAACAGCTACATGGTTAATCTAACCTTATGCAATATTTGACTACACATTGAGGAAAATTTCAGCAGGTGCCAAATTTGTAACTATGTGGAAAGTTCCTTTTATCAGATCAAAGAAGGCAATACTCTCATACCACTTTAAAATATCTGCTATCTCCTGTTTTCTGCTAGGTTTTTAGTATTATGGCATCTTGCCAAGCCTGCATCCAATCTAATTCTTAAGCATAACTTGATCCAAGAATTCCACACCCTACCGACTGACCAAGTTCTTCCGCCCTGAAGACAAGGGCAGAAAGACAAAACATTTTTACAAATTCTCCATGAGAACACCACCCTTGGCCATTAGTATATTATCGGAAACACAAATACAGTTTTAAAAAAATCAGGGGAAAAACTAAACATATTGTAGAGGCTCTAAGCAGCTGTACATTTTTTAACAGTAAAACCTGCAGCAATCTTTACCAGTAGTTTGAAGAACAGCCAAAAACATTTTGAGCCAAAGGTAGAGTATTAAAAGGATGCACAGAACACCAACAACTCAAAACTAAGCTAATAAATACTAGAAGGGTTTGATCACTGGGGTTGCACTGTGAGAATGTCTCAGTTTATTGTTCCATGATGGACTTGACTATGTTGTCCCCATTCCTACTGTTAATAGCATCCCAAATTGTGTTCCTTTGATTCATAGTAAAGTCATCTTTGATCATTATGATATATCTACTCTCAATGTTCTACAGTTCCCATTTATTTTATTTTTATTTATTTCCATTTTTTCAACAGAAAAACATGTTTGTTTTGTTGTTGCTGCTGTTTAAAACAATGGGTAAATTTGTGGCTAATCTGGAACTCTTACAATAATGCTACTCTATTTTGTCCTGCTGTGGTTGCTGTTCCTGAAGTTCCATGATGGTTGCAGGCTCTAGTGAAACTGTGGTCCCTACTCCAATAATTCTTTTGTAAAAAATACTGTCCTGCTAGCTTCCTCATTGACTTTGCTTGTTGGGGATTTCTGGTGAAGTACACAGTGTGCAGCTAGGTTTTGTGTGGGTGTGTGATGGACATATGATATTTTGCCTTGCGGTTTCTTTTTTGTATTCTTCATTTGGTGCTTTTTTGTAGGCTAGTTTGCTCTCTGAGGTATTCAGTAAGTCTTCTAGTTTCACTGCATCTTCTTCATCACCCTTCAAATATTCTTTCAATGCCCTTTTTTTTCTTCAGCTGTCTGTAGTACTTGCACATTCCATGCCCACCTATGCTCCATGTTAAGTCTGTCAAGCAGGACAAGAAGCAACGGATGGAAACTAGTCAAGGAGAGAAGCAACCTAGAACTAAGGAGAAACTTCCTGACAGTTAGAACAACTAACCAGTGGAACAACCTGCCTCCAGAAGTGGTGAATGCTCCAACACTGGAAGTTTTTAAGAAGAGACTGGACAGCCATTTGTCTGAAATGGTATAGGGTTTCCTGCCTTAGCAGGGGGTTGGACTAGATGACCTCCAAGCTCCCTTCCAACTTCTTCTTCTTCTTCTTCTTCTTCTTCTTCTTCTTCTTCTTCTTCTTCTTATTATTATTATTATTATTATTATTATTATTATTATTATTATTATTATTATTATTATTATTATTATTATTATTATTACATCGCTATGTGGATGAAGAGCATGATTAATTGTCCTGATTTTCTCTGGTCTTCCTATCCAGGACTTTCAGTTCTGCTTGAGTCCAGTCCACTATTCCAGCTGCGGTAATTTCCTTGATGGTGTTTCCTCCACTAAGCCTGGATTTTAAGATCTTCTTCACTTTCATGTATTCTCTTCTAATATTTTTTTACTTTAGTGTGCTTAATGTCAGTTGTTGTTGTTGTTGTTGTTATTAGTCACACAGTCAGTCAGATTTTAGACTGGGTTTGGCATTTTTATACATTATCAAGTCTTTCCCAGAAATCTGGGATAACAAAAGTTCTTTGATTATTAATATTATTATAGACAAAAATGTGAAATCACAGGCCTAGTTCTTTAGTGGTGTTGGTCTTCATAGGTCAAGTTCATCCCAAGAATCTAGGATGTCATAATGTATGTGTGCAGATCCAAGCACTGTGACCTTTTATATTTGACAGAATGATATTTTGTCAATAAGTGCCATCCAAGACTTTTTTGGTATGGTACCCAGTATGCTGACCATCACATGGACCACCATAGTTGATTTATACCATAATCTTTCAACTTTGATTTTTTGATCTTAATATTTTGCAATCTTCTCCCCTTCTTTGCCTTGTATTCTTTCGATCGTCACGTGCCCACTTCTTTCCTTTTAACTATAGTTAAATCTGATGCTTTATGAGCCAAGATTTGGAGATCTCACAATATTTAAATTTGCTCATTTTCAACTAATTTTCCAACTATATGTTCCCATTAATTTCATATTACTGGCACAGGATAACTTTTACAGATGTTCCAGTGAATCACTCTCACAATTGTTTTATTTTGTTTACAGTCAGTTTGTGTAATCTTCTGACACAAGATGAATATATGATGTACTGTTTCTTCTGATTCTTTGCACTTTGAATTAGATGGTGATGATATTTTTTTTAGGGCTACCATGTCTAGATTGCAAAAATCCAGGCAACCACTAGCTGGCAGGAAAATACAAGCTACAACTTTTTGCTGCCATTGGTGATTATTTATAGTTTTGATAGGATAGTCCACTTCTTTCTAAACAAAAGAAGTATCCATTAAGCTAGAAATAATACAGTGGGATGCATGCCAGACCATTTCTGTTTTTCTTTTTATAGCTTTTCTTTCTTTGTTGGAACTCCATACTAAACATATATGTTAACAGACACAAACCGTATCTGGATCTATTTAACCGCTATACCCATGTAAACTCATCTGCATTTAGAGTACAGATCATAAGGATGATTTACCCAACACTTGAAAGATAGCAAATTTCAGAAAACTACAGAATACTAATAAAAAAATAAACCTACAATACTAGAAATTGATGCATGATGTGGAAGTATACACTGTCTAGAGAAGTTCTTTATTCCAGTGCCAAAAGGAGTTTGGCATTTTTCCATACTTGTAAGATTTAACTTTTTATGGCAATGGTGGCATTATTTTGTGGCCTAGAGCCACATTTAATGGTTTTCAGGAGCAGGAAACTGCCAAACTAGGTTTTGGAAGAAGGTAGATTTGTTAAAACAACTGGGACAAATGAGTCTTGATCTAAGAACTGAGACCAAACAACATCAACCGATGCATGAAAAATTTTACTTGAGCATAGATGCACTTTTCTGCTATCAGGAGAACTGGCAATCAATGTTGTTTGTGGTGCAAATGGTTCTGCTGGTTCTCAGTGGGCATTCCTAAGCATGCAGGCCAAGCTTAAGAACTTAAGCTAGTTTCTTCATGTTACAAAGTTCACCAGCAGTATTCAGATCAAAACAGCTTAGCACACAGTTCTTACACGGGGAGTAATTTGGGTATATCCTAGGAGTAATGGGCTAGTTTGTAAGTCAATGATCTAATTTGGCACTGCTACTGCTGAGATGTTTGAGTTAAAACAGGGGTCTTCAAACTTGGCCCTTTTATGACTTCTGGACTTCAACTCCCAGAATTCCTCAGCCAGGCACGGTGGCTGAGGAATTCTGGGAGCTGAAGTCCACAAGTCATAAAAGGGCCAAGTTTGAAGACCCCTGAGTTAAAACAACAGAGTCCATATTTTTGTGGAGGTAATGACATTATGTGACGTCAAGAGTCATTGAGTCAAATAGTTAAGGAGCTTAGCATGTCATGTACTTGGTGTGTTCCTGGGTTACAGTCATTTATTTACCTGGGTTTTTCGGCCATCTATTGTGTTTTCATTAAATTTTTCATTTAATTTGAAGCTGAATTCTGAGGTCTTGAAAGTGCTTTCAGTTTTGACTGTGAAAATATCATCATTCCTGGTGATGATAACATCTGGCTTGGCAACACTTCCCATCTTTCTCATCGCCATACCCACACCTGTCAGAAGGAGAGAAAATTTACTTTTATATAGGTTCAGCCAAGCACAGTCATTATATAGACACTCTCACGCAAGATTAATTATCTTTTTAATTATCTTGCCTGAGAGGGAATTTTCCCATCAATGAGCTTCCTGTCCCTTCTCATTAAATTTTAATTACACATCGCTCTTGCAAAATTCTGTAAAACTCATCCTTACCTAAAATGAGTTCTATTCAAAATTAAAATGCCTGTGTGGAAGAAAAGCATATTCACAAGTCTGCAGTAGGACTGGAACAAAATCATTCTACAGTATGTCAGTATGTTTCTTCTCACTAGGATATATTATGGCAACTTCTGGTAAGGCAGAGAAAAATCAATACAGAGTAATTATTTTGACTCCCATAAACATGAAGCTTGTGTCAGGAGCCTGGGTTCAACAGATTTGCAGGCCACAAAATTGCAACATTTCAGATTGGCTTATATTTCCTGACTGAGTTCCGGATTTTCCCATGTCTAGTCTTAACAGAGGAATATTGGTTAGGAATAGACTTTTTGTATTGCATGTAGCATGGCGTTCCTAGTTGAGGAACTCATTTTTATATGTGGTGTGCAGACCAATGGAAATGTAGTATATTTTAATTTAAATGGGCCCCAGAACTCAGCTCACTGTGCAATATTTTGGCTACAGGAACCCAAAGTATTAACTAATCACTGAACTCTATATTTCAGTGAAATGAATCCACAGGGACGGGGGGGGGGAATCTAATAATATAATCATAAGGATGTTAATTCTGTACTTCTTCTACCTTCTGTCTCAGAAGGAGTCACTGCAAATGTTGACTAAATTCTATCATTGCTAGATTCAGTGTTGTCTTCCTAGGCATGAAGTTATAGGAAATTTGCTCATCTTGCAACATAATGCTGCATCAAACTATTTGAAACTCCTAAATATTAGAACATTCTGTTAATATAGACCAGACCATACTCAGGAGCATATATCACAAAAAGTATAGCGTAGCATATATCACAGAAATCCATTTTTCTTACTAAGTACTCTTCTTCCTTGAGGAAAGTTCAAGAAAAGAGCCACTGTATTCATTTAAAGCCATCCCCACATGCTCAACTCATTCAGTCCTGTCTTCCTTCTTTTTCTCTTACACACTTTTCACATGCAGCCCATCTGCAATCTTAGTTTGCTCATCAGCTCCACTGAAACAATGTTTATTTGTGTGCTCGTAATAAAAGCTATTTGAGAACGCCTTCACAGACTTTGGACAGAGAGCATTTTAAGAGCTGAAAAAAGAGACACAAAGCTCAGAATTCCATATTGCCAAACATTTAAAGGCTTCCAGAAGGGGGGGGGAATATCGCTCTTCTTCATCATCATCATCCACCACTCCAACCTAGGTGACAAAGCCATATGCATGTTTTAGAAAAATAGGGCTGAATGCTCAAAAGCACATTTTGCACAGCAACTGAACAGAATGCCAAGTATTGCATACTGTACATACAAAACAGACAACTACACACACACACACAAAGAGATACAAGTTACATAAACCCAGACCCTTTTTGAGCTACAATCAATATTTCATTTTATTCCAAAGCAGCCATTTTAAACAAAGCCACCCTTCTCTTAAAAAAAAAAGATGATGGGCACAGGGTAGGGTGAATTACAGTTTTAAACATTTTTTGGAAAACTGCACTTAGGGAGACCCACACATTGGGAAACTGCCACCTGCATCTTTGAATAAAAGATACATGCAAGAGTACAAGAATGGAATCTATACGGTATGTACCAAGAAAATGTGACCACTGACATCCCTACAGAAACATTTATCCATGTTGCTATTATTATTATTAATTGCCCTATTTTTCAGCCATTCCACCCACATCCTTTTTTAAATAATTTGCCCGAGGGGAATCCAAGATCTGTAGTGGAGAATTAAGTTTTCTAGTCTTGCCATAGTTCCCTTACATTCTTTTTTTTTACAGCACTCCCAATTCCCTTCCCTCTTACCTAATTCCTTCATATAATCCTCAAAACCTTCACTGGAGACCAGGCGCCATTTGCCTAAGAAAGCTTCTATGTTAGCCATTGCGCCGAATCGGAGATGCTAAGAGTCGCTCCGCTGGGAAAGAGAAGATCCGAGGGAAGGAAGCTGACAGAAAAGCACCAAGCGAAGCCGGAGAACCGAGGTGCGGGCCGGGGTGTCTTTATATAGCTGTCTTGAGCATGTGCTGCCGGCCGGGGCCAATGCAGAAGAGCTACGTCAGCTGTCGCCCTCGCCCTGCGCTTAGCCGGAGAGAAGCTTCGGTTGGCGATGCTGGTGAGCAGCGGGGCTCTCCAAGAGGTCGGTTGGCTTTGGAAGGGACGGTGCGGAGGGCTCGCTAAAAGGAGGGTCGCGGCGTCGCTGCTGATGCTCGGAAAGGCGTCGGGTATCCCCACTGCAACTCCGCCCTCTCTCAGCGGGGAGGCCAAGCTGGGCTCCCTCCACTCTGGCGTAGTTGCGCAATTGCCTTACCTAAACTGCTTGGTTCCCGGGCGGCGGAGGCAAAAGGCTAGCGCAGGCTTCACACACGCACGCAACCCCGCCCCGCCGTCTCCAGACCTTGGTTGTTCTCGAAATGTTGCCCGACTCAGACGGGGTTCCCAGGAAATCCACTGCTGAGACTTAGACGGGGAAGTTGAAAAATTGTCCCCGCCGCATGAGATGACAAATGACGGCTGTAATGGTCGATCGGTTTCGGAGGGCTTCCAGTCAGAGGCCAGCGAGTCTTTATTACCCAACCTTCTACTTGAGCAAAATTGGAGAATGCATGAAGGAAGTTCACATTGTAAAAGTTTTATATTCATCCATTCTTTATATCAGAATGGAGGAAGGAAGTTGACACTGTAAAGGGTTGGTATTGAATTGTGGGGAAGAATCTAGAGAAAAATATTTTAAAAGGCAGAATGTATTTCCCCAAAGGAATAATGGAGAAGATCTTTAAAAAGGACAGAAACCAGCCCCAGCCCTTCTCCCTCAAGCAGAAACTAGGCAGAGGCCAACTTTTAGAAATGCAGATGTAATAATCCATTCAGGAAGGTTGGAGCCAGGAAGCTATTAGGAAGACAAAGACACCTAAAATCTACATACCCCCACCCAAATTCTATGGACAGGAGACATAATAGATTAACCCACCAATACCAAAAAGGGCACTCTCAGGTCAAAGTACATGACCCAGGAAATACAAAGCCTCAAACAGGGACAGGAAATAACCTCAAGAGCCCCAGAAGGTATAAAAAGCCACCACTCCCTGCTACACGTGTTCAGTTCTTCCAGAGCCATCTTTCTGTCTGGCTCTCCTCTTCAATAAACTACAACCTTCTTTCTAAAGCAGTCTCCATTTTGTTTATTCCCAGCTTGGACTGGACCCTGGTGAAGATTTTTTCATCAACAGGATATTGGATGGATCTCAAGACCAGTTAGGAATGAATGAACAATTTGTAACTGTAATCAGCCCTCTAGATATGCCCAGCTTTTTCTGTCCCCCTTTTACTAAAGCTCTCCAACCTGAAGAAGCTGCAGAGGAAGTCAAAAGCTATATGAGTTAAAACTGTAAAACTGGTTACCAGCAGGTACAATAGGTCAGTGTTTTTCAACCTTTTTTGGGCAAAGGCACACTTGTTTCATGAAAAAAATCACGAGGCACTCCGAAAGGGGGGGAGGGGAAATAGACATTTTTCCAAGCTGTCTTTCTACCAGCTCGGTCTAGCTAGCCGTATCAGTTTCATGCCTTCCAAAGGAACCGAATACCCAGCATGCATCTTTCCCCTAAATACCAATTTAAAATTGTATTCGAGTATATTATATGCAGATTGAACAATGACAAGAGATCCAAGAGCTTCCCCTTCAGAGGTCACGTGAACGGAAAAAAAAGTGTGAGCCGTCCCGCCAAGGCCTAAAAGAATACCATAAAGGCCAAGGTGGTCAAACTTCGCGGTATTGGAAGGAAGCGGGGTGGGGGGGAGAGAAAGGGGTTACCTTACGACGTTTGCTTGTTCATTCGTGTTTTGTTTTCTTTAGCGAGCCCAGATCTCCCAACTACCAACCTCCCTCCCGTTTCCTAAGCCACCCCACCCTGACAACCGCATAATCATCTCTTTGCGACAGCGGGACAAGAAAGGAGACTAAAGAGCGAAAGCGAAGCTCGCAGCTGCTGGAGAGCGCGCGGAGATAGGGAAGACACCCCATCTCAACCCGAGGAACTCTCCGCGCCAAGCCTCCATAGGGCTGGCATGACCAAAAAGGGGGAAGGGGGGTTGCGTGCGAGGGGAAACACCCTGCCCAAATCACACTTCGGCTGCTCTGCAAGCTGACGTGGGAAGGGAATCGCTGAGAACTTCCAGGCGGACAAGAGAGAGACTGCCCTGCGGTGACAAGACTTGCAGCCCCTTTTTCTCCTCTTTCCCCCTTCCCGAGCCAAGCCCAAGTCACGGCAATAGCGGTCATGGCACTCGCAAGAACAGTCACCCCCCCACCCCCCCACTCCACCCCCGAAAAAGGGAAGGAGCCGAAAGGAGAGGGGGGGAGGGAAAAAAACACCTTCACCTTGGCTCCCAAGAGGTGTGCGGCCGCCCTGCTACCGGCAGTCAACAAGGTCATGGCGAGCAGCAACCAAACTGGCGTGGCGGTGAAAGGGAAAGCAGAAGCCGCCGCCCTCGCGAGGGGAGAGTCTTTTTTTTTAAATCTTTTGAATTTTTCAATTTTTCCCACGGCACACCAGGCAACATCTCGCGGCACACTAGTGTGCCGCGGAACAGTGGTTGAAAAACACTGCAATAGGTAACCAGTAGTTTAGGTAATTATAGGTTCACGTGGCTCAGATGGCCAAAACCATCTATGTTGATGGATGATTCTGCCTCCTTGACTTCCAGCTTTGGGAGGGGGCAACTATGCACCTTGCTGGCAAAAATGACTTATTACAAAACGCTGAATTTACATTGACTTTTATTCTATCCTTGTGGAAGCTGTTTGCGAACCCACATCCTGTGCTTTGAGAGAGCAGAACTGGTATGACATCTACTGTATTATACTGCAGTTCTTACTTAAATGCAAATGTGAAGGTCATAGAGTTTGTGGCATGATGCTGTTTCCATCACTCTGGCAAAAAGCACAAGCCTGTGGATGCCACAGCTGTGCAAATGTAGGAGACTCTTTTGTAGGAAACAACACTCTTCATTGCCTGAGACCGCCTGCATTGGTACATATAGCAGGATGTGGTGTGGGTGCTTCTTTCTGAAAGATGGCAAATGCCTGCAGCTCTATATATTTCAAAAATGTGAGGAATGTTGTTCAAATTTCTCTGTTGCCTCTTTTAATGTATAAATTCTTTGTTTATCAAGGGGTTGTCCTGTTTATGTTAAAATAATGTTACTTTAACATTTATCATGAAAAAGTGTAGTATTAAAACTAAGGTAAAAAGGGTCAACAGCCACCCCATATCCAGGTAGTTTTCAAATTGCAGCCATAATTGAGCCCAAAATTTCTGTTCCTAAGCAAGGTAGTTGTTAAATAAGCTGCACCCCATTTTACCACCTCTTTGCCACAGTTAAGGAAATCATATGATTGTTAAGTGAATCACATGGTTGCTAAATGAGTTCAGCTTCCCCCACTGACTTTGCTTGTTGGACGTCAGCTGGGAAGGTTACAAATGGTGATCACACGACCCCAGTGCAACCATTCATAAGTACATGCTAGTTGCCAAGCACCCGAATTTTGATCACGTGACCATGCGGATATTGCAATGGTCATTGGCCTGAAAACTAGTCATAAGTCAACTTTTTTCAGTGCTATTGTAACTTTGGCCACTAAACAAATGGCTGTAAGTTGAGGACTACCTGTAGTTCAGAAGTTCTTCAGCAGTGTTAAGGCTGGGATATGAGCTTCTGAAAGAGGCTTAGTCAATGCAAAATGGAGATACTGAAAATGCTGTGTTGTCCTGGAGAGGAGAGTTGCTCTCCTGAGGAACCAGGTTACCCAGTTACCTTGGGAATAACACCTGGATCCATTATTGTCTGTGGCTTGGTGGGGTTTTTATCATCTTAGGCTGATAAAAGATTATGCCCTAAATTGAAATAACTTTGCCTCACACTAGGTAGTATTTCATGTGTATCTGCCATTCCTCATGCATAAGGCTGCAATCAAAATAGGTGGGCCTGACTCTTAACTAAGTTGGCCAATACAACCGTCCATTAGGATAGCTTTCTTTGACACATGCTAACCAGAGGAACGTGAGCTGTGGGAGGTAGTTTGTCTCTAATGGACTGGTTCTTAGCAGCTGGAGTTTAGGGTGTGCTGCCTTGAATTTTGTTTGCTTCATCAGCTTAGAGATCACCTAACTCCTAACAACTCCAGGCAGTTTACAATTTAAAAAACAATACCACAAAAATATTTTTTAAAAAATACTGTAAAAACAATACAATTCATATATGGCCTGGAGAGAGAGAGACAGACAGACAGACAGACAAACAGACAGACAGACAGACAGACAGACAGACAGACAGACAGACCCCTGTCCAACAGAAGCATCATTACCAACCTATTTCAAGGCTTAGGAGAGCAACCAGGTCTTAAAAATCATCTTCAGTTTTCAGTGCTACCAACCATAGATAACTTCCTCCTCAATGCTTTTATCTGGTTTCCTTTTAAAACTGATGACCATTACCACATATTTATTTATAAAATTTATATGGCCAACTTTCTCACAAGCTTTGGGTGATGCAGAACATGTAGTTCCATAGTGTATGTATTGTGTTTAGAAAAACAAAAAACAAGTTCTTACTTGACCTGATTCTTCCTACAATTAGCTTCAGTGGATCATCCTAAATTCCAACATTATACTTTTAGAAGTGCGTGCCATTTGTTGTTCTGTAATTTACTGCACTTCTACTAACTTTATTGCTGATTTTTATCTTGAATTAATTGTGCTGTCTTTATTATCCTTTCATTGTATTTTGATTTACACAAATCAAATACACAAATAATTTTTATTATCAGATAAGGCCATGTCTCAATAAATAAACAAGCCAGAGTGTACTAAAGGTTAGAGTATTAAAGGTTTGAGCAGACAGTATTAAAGGTTTGAGCATACAATTTTAATTGATCTATCAAAAACACATTAAGGAGGCAACCTTTTGACTTTTCGCATAATGGAATCCTAAGTACTAAGAACAGTTACAGGGATTGGGTATGTCTAGTCCAGACATGTCAAACACAAGGCCCAGGGGCCGGATCCGGCCCGCAAAGTGGTTTCATATGGCCCGCGAACCCATCCTGGAAACAGTGAGGGAACAGCCCCTACTGCCTTGGCCCCGGCCTAGGCTGGCTGGGGGCCAATGTACAATTTTGTGGTGGCCATCTATGCTGAAATGCATTCAGTCTTAGTGCCACAAGGCTGTTTGGAAACAGTGAGGGACCGGCCCCAGCCACATCGGCACTCCCCCCTGGGCACACACTGGGGAGGTATCACCCTTTGTGAGGAATAAAGAAATGCACCATCACCTGGAAGTGGCCAGCACATGGCCCTGCCTACTTCGGGCAGGCTAGGTGCTGGGCAGCATTGCGCTTCTCTTCAGATTTGTGCCACCCAGCTCAGCCTCTTGGCACTTTATTGTCAAAGTACAACATGTGTACATTGAGATTAGCTGAGCCTCCCCCCATGCTCTCTCCCCCCAGCACACAGTGACAACAAACCCTCCATCCTACCATACCATGTGAACCAACTACACCACACACCGGCCTCCCAAATCAATTCTGCATAAGTTCACAGAGATTATATCCCATTTAAAAGCCTAACAGCCCACGGATAAAAGCTATTTTTCAGCCTGTTGGTACGGCTGGCTATACTATATCTCCTACCCGATGGTAGGAGAGTAAAGAGATACCGTCCAGGGTGTGAGTCATCCCTGAGAATTTTCCTCACTCTTCCAAGGCAACGAGCCCTGGCGATGTCATCCAGTGGTGTCAGGGGACAGCCCACAATGTCTTGTGCTGTGCTCAGTACCCTCTGTAATACTTTCCTGTCCGCGGCTGTCAGACCAGCATACCAAACCACAGTACCATACGAGAGGACGCTCTCTATAGTAGACCGGTAAAAGAGGGTCATTAGCTGTTGTTCTACCCTGTTCTTCTGCAAGACCCTAAGAAAGTGAAGCCTCTGTTGGGCCTTTCTAGCCACCTGGGTTGTGTTAACTTTCAAGGTCAGATCTTCACAGAGGTAGACTCCCAGAAATTTAAAGGAGGAAACTCTCTCCACACAGTCCTCCCCGATGTAAATATATATGCTGTCTCATCAGGCAGGCTGGGGGCTGGGCAGCATTGCGCAGGTAACATCGACTCTCATGCTGTTCACGGCATCCTCTCCCCAAGAGCCCACCAAGCCAGATATGTGAAGTAGGTGAGGGCCATGTGCTGGCCACTTCCAGGCGATGGTGCATTTCTTCATTCCTCACGAAGGATGACACTTCCCCAGCTGCTTTTCTCCCTCCCTCATCTCAAATATTTTCCCACCACTCGAAGGAAGGAAGGAAGGAAGGAAGGAAGGAAGGAAGGAAGGAAGGAAGGAAGGAAGGAAGGAAGGAAGGAAGGAGAGGGAGGGTCTGAGGGAAGTCCTGCCTTAGACCTTCCCTGCTGCCCTTTCACCATCCCCTTGCCCCCTCCTCCTGGCCTACCTTGAGGGGTCTCCCATCCTACTGCTAAGGAAGCTTTGGATACAAAGCCAGGTCTCCTCATATGGAGAGGGAGTGGGCTTCCCTCTTGACTTTGCCCTCGTACCCATCATGAGCAACCTGGCTAAGGAGAGCAAGCACAGCAGCAGCAGCCTTGAGGAGGAGATAAGTGCAGCTGGGCACCCCCCTTGGGAAATTGGGGCTGGGCTTAGTGCCGGGGGTGCTTGAGGGCTGGGCTGGGCATTTGACCTCCGTGCCACCACCCAGCCCCCCACCACCACTACCATGGCCTGAGAGGAACAGTGAGGCTCCTCCAGTGGACCATGCCTTGGCACTTGCCCCGATCCAATCTCCTTCTGCCAGAGACCCTCAGATCTGTCCCACTCCTGCCCAGGCCCCCACAGGCACCCTTGACACGAATGATGTAGAGCTGGCCATGCCCACACAGTAGGCCACACCCACTCCAGCCACACCCACCCAGTAGGCCATGCCCACCCTGACCACACCCACTTGGCCCCCCAAGGGCAACCGCAATGCTGATGTGGCCCACAATGAAATTGAGTTTGACACCCCTGGTCTAGTCTAATGAAAAGAAGGACTGGGGGGACATGATAGCACTGTTTCAATATTTGAGGACTGCTAAAAAGATGAGGGGGTCAAACAAAAACAGACTGGACAATCATTTGTTTGAAATGATATAGGTTCTGCTTGAGCAGGGGACTGGACTAGAAGACCTCCAAGGTCCCTTCCAACTCTATTATTCTATGTTCCATGTTCATACTACTAGGAAGCCTTCTTGTCTGACATATTTACCAGTTCAGCAGATTAGCCCCTAGAAGGAGGAGAAGCTATAAATGAGTCTCTGATAGTTTTTTGTAGATTTGTGAAAAGAAGAGACCCTTCCATTATTTTGTAGCATCCAGTTGTTCCAGAAAATAATATTGCCATATTTCAGTGTTTAGGGTTTGTATAACAGCAAGCTATTTTTATATACAGTACTTGTTATGCAGGAGACATGTGAAGAACCATATTGCAGCTCCTAGAATTCCAAAGGAAGGCTATTGGTTATGGTGACTTTGAATTCTGGGAGTTTCAACACATTGCAAGAACTCTTGACTGGAAAAGATTATATCTTTCTGTGTCTTCTTTATTCTTAAAATAAAATCTGGGATGTATTCAAGTATCTTTGAATAGCATCAGGTATTATGAAAATATAAAGGGAAGAAGCACAATCAGTACTAGTGAAATTTAAACTCTTTGTTTTCAGGAACCTCTATAAAGCTCCAAAAATTCAAGTCAGATCCTGTGCTCCTAACTTTTACACTCTGCTTATTCCTATAATTTTGGGATCGATTTCATTAACCAGTAGAGCCTAATTTTCTGGTAATATACAGTATGTCAGCATACAGAACAAGGCAAAGTACAAACAAGGAATTATTTTGGTGGGTGTTTTCCCCAAGGTTTTACAATGATTACCTATAGATGAGTATACGTGTGAGATGAATCATATGAAAGGAGTATATGAATAGACTGAAGATCAGTAGATATGTTTTAATTGAGTGTGTGAGAAAAAATGTAAACCCACAAACAATTGTATCCGATCTTTGCTGCCCTGCCCTAATGACTCGGATACACCTGTAATTTATGATGCGAAATAATCTGATGTCATTGAAAACTCTGATATCTATAAATCAGTAATATTTGGCTTATGCTCACAAAAGAGGTAAGCTGGGTAGATTTTCTCCACAATGTCCTATTGCCCGGTTTGGTAAGAGACAAAACAATATTTTTTCTGTAAGACTGCATTTGTGATGGAATAGTGGATTAAAGACACCTTTTTCAAAGCAACCTTAACTAACATCATTGGGGAAAGAATCAAGAGAAGAGGAGATTTGGGCAAATTATATGTGCATCCTATGTGAGGAATGGGTACACACATGTGCAATACAATATATATAGGTTTCTAGCAAATAAAGATTATCTACT
Source organism: Vipera berus (assembly GCF_964194415.1). NCBI lineage: Eukaryota > Metazoa > Chordata > Lepidosauria > Squamata > Viperidae > Vipera > Vipera berus. Next base: position 186,727,664 of record NC_138204.1, on the reverse strand, counting down.
GATGTTAGCCTTGTGAGGTAGTCCTGACAAGAAACACAACCAAGAGTACTTGCTCTATTTTATTATAAGGTGACATTAACTGAATCTTGCAAATTTGAATGTATTCCTCTCGTCCCTCACTTTTACTTTTTTGAAAATTAAGGAGGCATTTTTTGCTACGCCTCCTCTTTTGGACTCAAATTTCATTTATCAGAGTGTTCTCTAGCTGAAGCTCTCCTCTCTCCTAAGGTCATTTTTTATTTTATTTTTTTATTTTAATCCCATCTATATCCCGCCCTTCTCCGAAGACTCAGGGCGGCTTACAATTTAAGCACAAACCAATGTGCTTAGCAATAGCCTTCATTCTATGTATATGCCTGCTTATTAGGGCTTTTACACACCCCCAAGCGGCATTATTACAAAGTCAGCTTAATTGCCCCCAACAATCTGGGTCATTTTACCTACCTCGGAAGGATGGAAGGCTGAGTCAACCTTGAGCCTGGTGGGATGCGAACCTGCACTAATTGCAGGCAGCTGGTGTTACTTAAGGAGGCATTAGCCCACTGCTCCACCACATACATTTACAATTGATGAGCCATATTGCTTAACAAAGGCAATCCCAGCAGCTTCTGTTGCTGTTAAGAGAGAATCTTGGGCCATTAAGTGGAGATCTTGTAACTTTCCAACAACCAAAGTCAGTGGAGAAGCCAGCAAGGAGTTGCAAGTCCCAGGCAGCTCCCAAGCAGGTCAGCAAGCGGGTAAGTGGTGCACAAGAGCAATTTCAGCTTGGCTGTGGCTGTGGCTTTGGCTGTAACTGTGGCTAGGGAGGGAGGGGAGGGATGTGAGGTGTACAAGAGGGAATTTGGGGCCTGGTGGAAGTGCTACTGGATGGGGGAGACTTACTTGAGTAACTTGCAACTTTCCCTGCTGATATCCCTTGACTTTGCTTGTGCGTGTTGTTAGCTGCGAAGCCGTATCCGACCCATCGCGACCCTATGGACAATGTTCCTCCAGGCCTTCCTGTCCTCTACCATCTGCTGGAGTCCATTTAAGCTCACGCCTACTGCTTCAGTGACTCCATCCAGCCACCTCATTCTCTGTCGTCCCCTTCTTCTCTTGCCCTCAACCTTTCCCAGCATTAGGCTCTTCTCCAGTGAGTCCTTCCTTCTCATTAGGTGGCCAAAGTATTTGAGTTTTAGCTTCAGGATCTGGCCTTCTAAAGAGCAGTCAGGGTTGATCTCCTCTAGGACTGACCGGTTTGATTGCCTTGCAGTCCAAGGGACTCGCAGGAGTCTTCTCCAGCACCTTGTTGTGCGTTGCTGGCAGGAAAGGTCACCAGTGGCAATCATGTAACCCCCAGCATGCTGCAACTGTTTGTAAGTATGAGTCAATGGATAAGTGCCCAAATTGTGAACTTGTGACTATGGAGGTGGTGTGATAACTGGAACTTCAAGAACTGGTCATAAATACTAGTTGTTCAGCACCATCAAAATTTCAAATAGACATTCAAAAAATGCTCTGTAAGCAAGGACCGTCTGTACATTCAGGCACATAACCATAAACCGAACTGGATGGTTTACTTTATAGGAACTGTGAAGTGTCAAGATCAGCTGACTTTAACTCAGAACATACTATCAGATTTAATACAAATGAAATGACAGATTCCTTCAATAATCATATTTCTCCGAGGCAGCTTTTGCAAATAGGGATTTGAAGTGAATTTCTTAGTTTATATATTAGTCTTTTAGGTTTAAGAAAGTGCTATTTTATTTTTGAGACAAGTTGTTCAAGATAAAGGGATCAGTCTATTACGAGCTGCTCCTAAACCTTTATACTTTTCTTGCTACAGGTTGAAGCACATTCCCATGACCTATTCAATTCCCAGCCTTATGAAAAGTAACCCAGTCATGGGCTAAAAGAAAATAGAAGAAAGATATTAATTTGACCCATGGAACTGAGACTTTGGGTTCTTTATTTGTGTTGTCATTGTTCTATAGAATAATAACAATATTCTGGGAAATACTTAATATTTGGATACAGTGATTTGCCAAAATATTCTAAATATCATATTTTCTTTAAGAAAAATTTGAAGAAAGTCATGCAATTTGTTCATTACAGTGGTGAAGCACATATTTCTACAAAATCTATAAACAAAAACACCAGTTGTTCTTTGATACAAGCAACTGAACTGGAATAATTACATTATATTAAATTGTGGTGCATAAATTTTCCTTTCCCTGTGTATCTAGGTAAGATACATGGTCATCACATATTGTGGTATTCATCTACAACATTTAAGAAAGCTTAAACTGAAGAGCTAATAGGAATGTCCTGACAGTGTAAAACTCTAGATACATTTTGGTTACAAAGTTGATGACACAGTTTTTTTGGAAAGATTATAACATTTTACTCAGATACTCTTATTCCACTTTAACTTGAAAAGTTGCGTCATTTCAAACCAAACATGAGAGCTACCGCTTCTTGCCAACTTTCCATTTCTGTGTATGTTAATTTTGTTGTTGCTGCGATCACTGTTTCTGATCCTGCTCCTTACATCTCCACAAGAACCTAGACACTGGTTAGGATTAACTATCCTTTAGTCAATTTCATAGTCTAACTTTCTAATATGTTTACTTTATCTAGAAATGTGACTCCTTTAATTGCCACTGCAATAAGACTTTACACTCAAATTTCTTTGTCATCTGAAGAGGAATTCCAGAAGTTGCAATTTGATCAGATCTCCATTTATGTATGTATTTATTTATTTGTTCATTTGTTTATTTATTTATATAGAAAGTTGCCAATACTGTTCATATCTTCCATAGAACCCTTACAATAGTCTAAGGAGAATGAGGAAACATAACTGCATCTCAGAATAACCTTACAAGTGCTTGGTGCTTGTTAGAAGAATATGGATATTGGTACTGCATTGTTGCCAACATCCTCATTTAGTAGGTCTTGTACATTAATCCTTTGCACCTGACAGCATCAAATGTGATAGACCTAGGAGGGTCCATTACTGGGCCTCTCATATCTGGAGCTTTTCCTGCCCACTATGAAATCACATTGACTGGAATTTCATCCCTCTACATATTCCTTTGTAGGAGTTCATATTAACAGATTGATGGACTTAAGGGGATCCTAACACTAGTGTGGGGATTAGTGGTAGGACTATTAAACTGTTCTTCTTGTTAGGAAATTTATCTTACTTGTTCCACTGCAATTTGTCTTACTGTAACTTTTTCAAATTTATTTTTTTCTATTATTGCATTTTAAAAAATGATAAATAATGGGGGAAACCCATAAAAGATAAAAATACATGCATTGTCAAAAAGAACATCTAGAATTTTTTTTTAAAAAAATACAACAAAAGAAAAAATTGTATATCATTTTAGCTGAAAATAATTATAATTATATGTATCATTATCTAATGCAATTATTGAAGTACAGATATGTTTGTAATATTTATATAACTATTATATAACTATAACTATCATATTTTAACCTACTATATTTTCTATAAATGAGTCCCATATTTCATTATATTTGTCTATGTAAAGTCTGTGTCTATAGGCAATCTGCTCATAGGTGGGAGATGCAATCAGGTCTTCAACCCATTGGGTGAATGGGGCCATACATACATCTGTCCAAAGCTGCAATCTCAGTTCTTTAGTCCTCTGCCTTTCTGTCCCACATTCTGAGATGGTGACAGCCAATTCTTCTTCCAAATGACATTGTTGAATAGTGCTATCACACTCCCCTTAGTCTTCTCTTTTCAAATTGAAATATCCCAAATCTCAGTTTCTAGTCTCGTGGTTTTCTTTTCTGCCCTTTTCTAAAACTCTTCTAATTTTTTAAAAAGATTTTTAATCCCACCTTTTTTTTCTTCATATACAATTAAAAGTGGCGAACATATCAATACCCCTTCCTCCTCCTATTTTCCTCACAACAAACATCCTGTGAGGTGAGTTGGGTTGGGTTGAGACAGAATGACAGGCTAGTCAGCTAGTTGTTCATCAGTATGGGAGTAGAACTCATAGTATCCTGGTTTCTAGGCCAGCACCTTAATCGTGACACTAAACTGGTTCTCATTCTTGTCTGAGTCAATCTTAAACAGTGCATTCCACAAGTGTACAAATATTTGGAAGGTAAATCTGAAAAAAGCAGAAAAAATTGTTTTGGAAGCTACACTAGATGCAACTTAAAACTATATTTGCATTTGTAGTAATCACATACTCAATTTCCACTGGTTCTCTCTGGTCTACCTAATTGTAATTTCCCCAGTAGCATATTGGACGCCTTCCGACCTGAGGGGCTCATCTTCCAGCGTCATATCGTTTTGCCTTTTGGTACTGTCCATAGGGTTTTCATGGCAAAGATACTGGAGTGGGTTGCCATTTCCTTCTCCAGTGGATCACGTTTTGTCAGAGACGGCTCTACACATGGACATCACCAGACGGTCAACACAGAAATCAGATTGACTATATGCTCTGCAGCCAAAGATGGAGAAGCTCTATACAGTCGGTAAAAACAAGACCAGGAGCTGACTGTGGCTCAGACCATGAGCTTCTCCTTGCAAAGTTTAGGCTTAAACTGAAGAAAGTAGGGAAAAGCACTAGGCCAGTCAGGTATGAATTAAATCATATCCCTGTTGAATATACAGTAGAGGTGACAAATAGATTTAAGGAATTAGATCTGATAGACAGAGTGCCTGAAGAACTATGGACAGAGGTTCGCGACATTGTACAACAGGTAGCAACCAAAACTATCCCAAAGAAAAAGAAATGCAAGAAAGCTAAATGGCTGTCTGAGGAAGCTTTGCAAATAGCTGAGGAAAGGAGGGAAGCAAAAGGCAAGGGAGAAAAACATAGATATGCCCAATTGAATGCAGAATTCCAGAGAATAGCTAGAAGAGATAAGAATGCCTTCTTAAATGAACAGTGCAAAGAAATAGAAGAAAACAATAGAATAGGGACCAGAGATCTTTTCAAGACAATTGGAGAGATGAAGGGAACGTTTCATGCAAAAATGGGCATGATAAAGGACCAAAATGGCAGGGACCTAACAGAGGCAGAAGAGATTAAGAAGAGGTGGCAAAATTACACAGAAGAACTATACAAGAATGAGCTTAACGTCCCAGATAATCACAATGATGTGGTCACTGACCTCGAGCCAGACATCCTAGAATGTGAGGTGAAGTGGGCCTTAGAAAAGCTGAGCAACAACAAAGCTAGTGGAGGTGACAGTATTCCAGCTGAGCTATTCAAAATCTTAAAAGACAGTGCAGTAAAAGTGCTACACTCAATTTGCCAGCAAATTTGGAAAACTTAACAGTGGCCACAGGATTGGAAAAGATCAGTTTACATTCCAATTCCAAAGAAAGGCAGTGCCAAAGAATGTTCAAACTATCGCACCATTGCACTCATTTCTCATGCTAGTAAAGTCATGCTTAAAATCCTACAAGCTAGACTTCAGCAGTATGTGGATCGAGAACTACCAGAAGTACAGGCAGGATTTCGAAGAGGCAGAGGAACTAGAGATCAAATTGCCAACATACGCTGGATCATGGAGAAAGCTAGGGAGTTCCAGAAAAACATCTACTTCTGCTTCATTGACTATGCTAAAGCCTTTGATTGTGTGGATCATAACAAACTGTGGCAAGTTCTTAAAGAGATGGGAGTACCAGACCATCTTATTTGTCTCTTGAGAAACCTATATGCGGGTCAAGAAGCAACAGTGAGAACTGGACACGGAACCACTGATTGGTTCAAAATTGGGAAAGGAGTCCGGCAAGGCTGTATACTGTCGCCCTGCCTATTTAACTTATATGCAGAGCACATCATGAGAAAGGCAGGGCTAGATGAATCAAAAGTTGGAATTAAGATTGCCGGAAGAAATATCAACAACCTAAGATACGCAGATGATACCACTCTAATGGCAGAAAGTGAAGAAGAACTAAAGAGCCTCTTGTTGCGGGTGAAGAAGGAGAGTGCAAAACTTGGGTTGAAACTTAACATTAAGAAAACCAAGATCATGGCAACTGGCCCTCTCAATTCCTGGCAAATAGATGGGGAAGAAATGGAGGTAGTGACAGATTTTGTTTTCCTGGGCTCCAAGATCACTGCAGATGGGGACTGTAGCCAAGAAATTAAAAGACGCTTGCTCCTGGGGAGGAAAGCCATGGCAAATCTAGACAGCACACTAAAAAGCAGAGACATCACCCTGTCAACAAAAGTGCGTATAGTCAAGGCTATGGTCTTCCCAGTTGCAATGTATGGCAGTGAAAGTTGGACCATAAGAAAGGCTGAGCGCCAAAGAATTGAGGCCTTTGAACTATGGTGCTGGAGAAGACTCCTGCGAGTCCCTTGGACTGCAAGGCGATCAAACCGGTCAGTCCTAGAGGAGATCAATCCTGACTGCTCTTTAGAAGGCCAGATCCTGAAGCTAAAACTCAAATACTTTGGCCACCTAATGAGAAGGAAGGACTCACTGGAGAAGAGCCTAATGCTGGGAAAGATCGAGGGCAATAGAAGAAGGGGACGACAGAGAATGAGGTGGCTGGATGGAGTCACTGAAGCAGTAGGCGTGAGCTTAAATGGACTCCAGAAGATGGTAGAAGACAGGAAGGCCTGGAGGAATGTTGTCCATAGGGTCGCGATGGGTCGGACACGACTTCGCAGCTAACAACAACAACAACAACAACAACATAGATCTACTTGCTTTTTGCATCAAGTTCTACGTTCCCTTATTCTGTAAAATAAACAATAAAGCAATCTTTGCTTTCAGTAACATGGAGGGGAATCATAATAGTCTAAACAGTGTTTGTAACATGTGACCAAGATTCCTTCCCTTTATATGTGTGCTAGCATTGAGCTCCTATACAAAAGGAAGGAGATTGGGCCATGCAGTTGCAAAGAACATTGAAGGTGTAGAACTTTGAACACAGTCACAATCGCCATCTGGACTTTTTGACTTCCTTCAAGGATGCACCTGCTTGCTTTTGAAACCTCTCTTCCAGTTGGGAAATCACTAGCCTGTTCTGCAGTTGTGTAAATAACTCCCTTTCATGCATTTATTAAAAGAATGCCTACAGTGTCTCATAGTGAGGAGCAGTAATATTGGGGATGAACAAATTCATTTTGTTTAAAACTGATATGCATCATTAGCTTAAAGATGGCACATCAGGAAGCATTGAAAAATCAGAAGGTAAAACCCCACAGATATGTATTATAAAACTCTTTTCGATTTTACAAAATAGATTATTTTCTATGGTTCTGAATATATATAAGAATATCTAGTGGAAGTGATGGAAGTGACACGAACAATAGCTATTAATGAATGAAGGCGAATATACATGTCCCAGACTAATGTTGCAGGATCCAATCTGGGTCAGTCACTGGGACTAGAATTTAGTCTTCTGAAAGCTCAGAAGATTAAACCTCCGATCCCAGTGATTGACCCAGATTGAATCCTGCAATAGCTATTAATAATAATCACTCTTTAGATCCACAATTTCTTTGCACAGCAGATCACAGGAATTAAAAGTAAGTTATCCACATTTGATTATCCACTTGTATGACACTTAACTTGATCAGTGTTTGGGGAACTGGTTAGTTATAGTCAATCAAATATATCCCATTTCTAATATGAAACAACATCAGCCTATCCCTGGTCCTTGGGAAGAACTCGATAAGTGGACAAAAATGCCAAATCTAGTCTGAACACTTGGCTGACTGAGAGATGAACCATAATAGTGGAAGCTATTTCACTATCAACCCTATAAATTTATACCACATGTGAATTAAATACATTTTAGGGATTTCCATTAGTTCAGCTGAGAAAATTAACAGAAACAGTTTCATGAGTAGAGTAGATGCATACATTTACTTGCTTATTCTTGGAAGCATTTTCAGGGAATCTGTTTCAAGACATTAGTTATTTTACAAGGCTTTTATCAATATTAAGATCTGTGGATGAGAAGCAAATGGAGATTTAAAATTCTGGCACCAAAAATTCCCTGAATACATTCCATCAATGTAGTTCTCATACCCAAAAAGGACTGGTTTTCTAATTGATAATGGCTTACTTTACAATAACTTTTGTCATCTAGTAAAATCCAGGTGCCTCAGAACTACATTTCACAAAATTCCCAATTTTCACTGTGGGTAGGAATCCTAATTATACTTATTTCTGAGTTAACGTGTATATTATACTAGCATGGTTGGCTAAATTTATTTATTAAAATATTCTCAATATCATGTAACATTTATAACTGCAGACATTTCACAATATAAGCTTTGAATATATTCACAAATATATAAAAAGCTAACTATACACACTTTTTCTATTGAACAACACAGTTATTTCATATTATGTAAAACTACAAGTTCTTTTTTTCTTCTTCTTCCTTCTTTGGGATAAGAAAAATGAATATGCAACAAGTTACTAGTTTGTATGAACCAGAAGAACCAGTACCACGAATTGCATAAGTTTGTAATTTTTAAAGCATAAATTAATATGAGTATAATGAATAATGGCTTAGTAATTATTATTTAGGCAATATCTAGAAATAACAGTATGCCTTCCTTTCTATAATATTAATCCCAATATTTATAATCACTACTGTTGTGGTTAATGAAATGTTAATGAATACAACATCGTGTATTTCAATGGCATGAATTTAGCTAGTTGAAGCCTACTATTTTGGTAGTAAAATTGGACCACATAAGTCTTGTGATTTCCACAAAAGTAGAAAAGAAGGATCTTCCATTAGTATATAATACCATAGAGTATAATATATAATGAAATGTGTACCTTTGTCAATATATAGAAAAAATAACCTGAAGCTGTAAAGCATTACAAAACCTTTGTTCAGAAAGTTATTGGACCTTGTGGTGTCCCAATTCCATTGCTTCTTTAGATTCTGTCCAATTTTACATCAGGTCCAGCAATAGGATGAAAACATTCTTAGTCAGTTTGATGTTGCTTTAGGATGGGAGAATAAACTAGTTTTTGATATTCTTAACCATGATATCCTTTGGACCGTCTATCCAGATTGAGCTTAGTAGACACCAGGGCTTTTTTTCTCATAGAACGCCCAGAATGGAGTTCCGGCACCTTTTTTGGATGGAACCTTGTAGGGTAGGCAAGGCAGGTTGTATGACCTGTGTGAGTTCTGGCACCTTTTTCTTTTACAAAAAAAGCACTGGTAGACACTATATAATGGTGGTTATTACTGATCTTCCATGGGGTCGCGATGGGTCGGACATGACTTCGCAACTAACAACAATTACTGATCTTGGTGGATCAGAGAGAATGCAGTCCAATTCTACTTTTAGTTTCCATCATTTCATCATATGGTAATTATGGAATCTTTGATCTGATATCTGAATATAAACAAGTTGAGACATAATTCAGATAAAACAGCTGCTACTGAAAAAAAATAACTCCTAATTGATTCTAATTGAGGCTTACAATGGCTTGCAACTGTCTCAGGAGGACAGACTATACCAGGCGTAGGCAACCTCGGCTCTTTTATGACATGGACTTCAACTCCCAGAATTCCTGAGTCAGCATAGCTATATATTATAGCTGACTCAGGAATTCTGGGAGTTGAAGTCCATGAGTCATAAAAGAGCCGAGGTTGCCTACCCCTGGACTTTACTTTGTGCATTTGACTCAGGATTAATTAAAGAAGCTAAGACAATGGCCAGCTGTGGTGGGTTTTTTTTGTTTTGTTTTTACTGTCCTAGGCTAATGTGTCAGTGATGACATAAGAAAAAAAATTGCTACAGTAAACTATGCTTTAGATTCACAAACCTATACTAAACATAATAGCTTAAGATCATGTTTGACTGGTGAACCAGTTTTCAATTTGCTGACTAAGGATTTCATGTTTTGATGACTACATTTTTAATTACAGATTATTATTATTATTATTATTATTATTTATTGAACTTATATACCGCCCTTCTCCTGTAGGACCCAGGGTTCATGTCTGGTGGTTCATGTCCTTTAGAAAAGAAACTTATAATTGCTCTTCAACTAATATGAAAAAATAGTCAATAAGGCAGATGTGCACATAACCTCATTACATAAAGTGCAAGAAATAATATTTTTACCTCAATACTCCACCACATCCTGTCCATCCACTTTTTTGTCAATTTCAGTGTTTGTGTGAACTCGTACCACATGCCATTGTTTCATTTTTTATGAGCCCCAGTGGATAGACCACTATTAGCTTATCTACGTATCCACAATAAGCAGGTTGCCCCATAACTAGTTACAGGCCAATGGTCACTTTTGGCATTGCAGGAATGAACACCATCACCTGTCCCAAAGATGCTTTTCCACAAGGCAACTGGACTTTCTTGGGTTTTTTTGAAGACATTTCGCTTCTCATCCAAGAAGCTTCTTCAGCTCTTCAGAACATTTTCTTCAGAACGTCTTCAAAGAAAAACAAGAAAGTTCAGTTGCCTTGTGAAAAATCATTTGGGACAACTATGAGCTGGATGACCAAGAATCTCCATAGACAACAGCAGCACCTCCAAATTCCCTTCAACTACCATGAAAGCAACCATTAGGACCATTTTTTCACTCCTGAAGTGCCATTCAAAGTATTATTTTCATATTTCTGTCACCTAACATGATGTTGATCATTTTGCCTGCAGCACATTTCTTTCTTCTAAGCCACTTTGACCAACAACTTTGCAGAGGCAGGAATATCTCATCCACTATCTATGGATAACATGGTCTCTACAGGTAGTCCTCAGGTTATGACAATGGCAGTAGGGACCAAGATTGCTGCTGCTAAGTGATGCAGTTGTAAAGCATATTACAGGCCACTTAGCAATGGCAATCCTAGCTGTAATTCCACAGCACATGGGTTGGGAAGGAACCAGGTGGGGTTTGCATGGGTGCTGTGGAAGATGGGTGTGCCACAGACAAGTATTAGGAAGGGCAGGAGGACTCATGGAGGCTACTTGTCTGTGGCACACCCATCTCCCATAGCACCGATGCAAACCCCACCTGGTTCCTTCCCCAAAATCGGGTTTAAAACCAGTAATATTCTACATGTTAAGTAATAATTATAATGAATGTCCTGTTGCATGGCTACTGGTCAAGGCTGCTTTAAAAAACATTATAGATAATTATAGATAATCCTCGGTTTACATCTATTCATTCAGTGATTGTTCAAAGTTATGCCAGCTCTAAAAAAAATGAAGTTATGACTGGTCCCCAAAGTTCTGACTGTTCCAGCATCCTTACAGTCATGTCACTACAATTGAAGCATTTGGATTCCCAGCTGGTGATTATGATCACAGCAAGCCATGTGATATAATTGCTATTGGCAACCTTCCTAGACAACTTCCTACAAACGAAGTCAATGGGAAACTGGCAGGAAAAGTTACAAGTTGCCCTTGTAAGTCACCTCTGTCACTTTTTCTCCCAAGGAATCTGCTGTGAAGTAGGTTGCAGCCCACTAGCTTCACTCCATAGTGTGCCCCCATCCACAGGTCATCCATGCCTCCCCTGCAGCCTCTGCTGCCCCTCCCAGGGGCTCTAATGCCCCTTTCACTGTTTCTGCTTTGGGAATTATTAAATATTTTTGTCCCTCCTACTTCTGTATATATGTCCTGCATCTAAATTATTGCTATTATATTAACTTGGTATGTTGGTATGTTTTGGTGTAATAGTTAAGGCTAGAAATTGAGAGACAGTGAATTCTAGTCCTGCCTTAGGCACAAAGCCAGTTGGATGACCTTGAGCCAGTCACTCTCCCTCAGCCTTAGGAAGCAGGCAATGGCAAATCACTTCTGAAATCTTGCCAAGAAAAATGTAGAGACTTGTTAAAGCAGTAAGCAAGGGTCAATAACTAACTTGAAGCTACTAAAATAAGCACTATTAGAACATTTTTTCATTAACAGCATATGCATCAAGTATTAAATGTATAGTTTTGTGTGTAAATCCAAAACCACACTTATTGTGAAAAGGCATTTTATAATAATATGTATTCAAGAGACATTCAAACTTAAAAGAGGAACAATGAGAATTTTCTTGTGCATAGTCACTTATCCAGCTCATAGTTGAACTCAAGCAGGGCAAATAAATGGCCAGAGATCTGAAAAGTTCCTACTTCCCTTTTATCAAATATTCATTAATTGCCTACTCAATTGTGGACCTAACTTAAAAGAATGCAAGGTAGAGAGACAAATCTACATTGTAGGTGGTCCTCCTGATTAAAACAATAAAAACATTGTTTCTTTTGATTTGATTCTTTTGATTAACCTCTATTATTTGGCCTATTTTCTTTACCAAGGAATCTTCAGAATATGAAACTTGGACGTCCTGAATTACACTTTGTTTTCCCAATGTAGAAAGAAGTTTACACAGCTGCATTCCAAAATATTAGATGTTACTGAGAAAATATGTGCTTGCTTCTCAATCCCATTAAATTGTATTTGTTGAATTTGGTTGCACTTCTAAATACACAATTCTAGGAAGTTTAAGAGAACTCAGTAGGACTCCTTCCTGAATAAATATGCATGAAATCTCAGTCCATCCAATACATCTGCTTTAAACAGACAATGTGTTGAAAGCCATAGAGATAAAAAATTATTTTGTGAGGCAAGTTAGATTTCAAAGCAGTTTGCAGATTGGGAAATATATTCACTCAGTCCTAGTTATGAAGTTTGCAAAAAAAAAATTCAGGTTACCCTATGATATTTTCTCCCAAATCTTGATATCTGAAACTGATTCAAAGAAACTCCTATCTAGCAGATATAATATTAAAATAGTATGGTTCTAATTTCATTCAATGATCCAGAGACAAGAATACAGTAATAAGCTTAGCTTCACAATAGATTTCTTTCTACTGTATACGTTTATTTGATATTGACTCGGAATTATCCCTATACCAGTTTTTGCCTTATAGCATTTCCATTGCAACACCACTAAATTTACCTACTAAGTCAATGGTGGAAGGTTTAAAACTTCTCAAAGGAACTTCACAAGGAGTGTGTCCAATCTTCTAGCACATTGTCATAAGAGGGGTAAAATAGACTGGTCTGAATGGTCCTGTAACAATTACAGAGTAATAGTAGTTTATTAATGTCTTACACGCAGTTTAGTAATACAGGTAACTCTAGGTTAATAACCACTGGTTGTTGAAAGTTACAACTGTACTGAACAAGAAAAATTACGATTTGTCCTTGAAGTTGCAATTATTGGTCATATGATCACAACTTGGGCATCTGGCATCTGGCTTGCAATTAGAATATTTGCAGGATCCTGCAGCTACATGTTTACCATTTGTGTCTTCACTGCCAGCTTCCAAGAAACAAAGTCAATGGGGAAGTTAGCAGAAAGTTGCAAAAAACGGTGTGTGAGGTTGTGCTTAATCTCAAGGGATTCACTTAATAACCACATCTGGAACTAGAACTGCTGTCATAACTTGGCACAGTCACATGATATCACATGTGACTTAGTGGCAGAGTTCCCAGTCCCAATTACTATTGTTGACCAAGGACTTCCTGTACAACAGTGAGTGTTTCTATCTTATTGCACATGCCAACGCTTTAAGGTAAACAAGACCAGAAAACCAATGACAGGTAGGTTAGTATAACCTTTATGGTAAAGCTTTAATAACAGAATCTTGCAATGTGCTTTCTTCCTTTTCTCTTTTCTCTTCATATGAATTAGGAAGGGGTTTGTCTGAATCATCATGTTACATTCTTGCTCCAAACCCAACCCCGTTTTATCTGTTGGTACTGATTTTGCCTCTTGCCGTTCAAGGCAATTCTCTCTGCCCTCTACACATGGGCAGGTATGCTCAATTAGTGGCATTTTAGCATACCTGTCTTGCAGCAAAGCAGAGGGAATGATGTTATATGAAAGCTTTTCTCAGAATGGGAAAAGGGACAGGATGTAAATAATTTGCTAGATTTCATATATTCTTAAGAACCCAAATTCTATTGTTCTGGGACAATGTATTTACCTCATCCTGATGTTCCATATCATTCATTGTCTGAGTAAATATTTGCTTAGGCTGATTGTATCTTAATGTCAATAGAAAATGTGCCCAAAGCCCAAATGGTGTAAGCTTCTGCTTTTCCACCAATTTCCAGTTTGAGGCAAAGTCATCAGCAAGAACTAAAGGCAGCAAATGGTTGGGAAGAATTTAATTTTTAGTCAGTAATAAACCATCAGCTTTCAGTCTTCTATTTAATTTTAGGCATTTCTGTCTCCAGAACAGAAATCTATCTAAGCTGGATACTGGCTGTCCTGTTAGGATCAGCAAACAATAATTTTGTTTTTACCTACTCCAGTTCATCCTTCTTGGCATAAATTCCCACCTTTGTGCCACACAGGATTTAAGCCAAAAATTTGGCTTCAAAAAGTTTTAATGCAGCTGGCATTAACTGACCACATTAGTAAAAAAAAGCACACTAAATAGTTGACTATCTTGAGGCTTCACATACTATTTAGTCACAGTATGTGCTCCCAAGTTGCTTTGGAGTGGGAAAGCTCTCCAAGATATTTTAAAAATTTGACCAGGTTAATTTGCAGTCTCCTCTAATATTCAGCTTTTCTCCAGGCAAAAAGCAGCATTTTTTATTTTTTTATATTTTTTCAAAAATTATTCACCAGATGGTTCTGCTTGCTATGTAAAATATGGCTTTTATTGCTCTTTTAAGCCCAGTATGCGTCTGTAATATAACAGCAGCATTGTCTGCATAAAGCATGGGGATCTTATGCCTGATACATTCGCAGTGTGAAAATCAGAATTATATCAAATATTGATATAGTGGTAACATATTAAACAAAGATTGAGGTAAGACACATCTCAAACACAAACATGCCAGAGTGAATTAACTTAAGTGAATTACATCTAACTTTTAGACACTTTCTAACTCATCCAGAAATAACATTCTTAGTACTAGAGACAAGGGTTATTCTAAGCATGAATCCACCTCTAGCTATTGAAATGAATTTAGGTTTTATGAAACCATCCAATAACTAACAGGTATTTATAGGTATAAATATCCCTAATAGGTATATTCTGTTCTTCAGTCTCCCTCTAAAGAACCATTAACTACTCAGTATGCTAATCCAAGCTCCTAGCCATCTGTTTTAACACAAAAATGTTGCCAGGTGACTTCTTAAGTCCTTTGCTTCCTTTACACATAAAGGTACCTCTAACAATTCCTCTTCACAATAATTCTTAAAGTGCATAAGGAGTGATCATTTGACCTAATTCTAGTATCTGTTCTAGATTTGTACTGTTATCTGTAATCTGGGCATGCAAACCAAGTGGAGACATGCATGTACTAGACCAGGGGTCGGCAACCGGAAAAAGTAAAAGAGCCACTCAGAACCGGTTCCGTCACACAAACAAAAAAGTGGGAGCCGCAAAAAGTGCGCGCGCGTGCGTCCACTCCCGCGCATGCGCAAAAAATTTTGCGCATGCGCAAAATGGGAGGCACCTGCGCTGCGGCGGGTCTCCCCTTCGGAGAGGTGCGCACCGTCCCGTCCGGACACCTGCCGCGTTCGTCAAACGGGGCCAGGCCGGCACGCGCAGGGGGGAGGGGGCGACGGGGGCTTTTCTCCTAAGAACAGCGGCTTTTAAAAGTGGGAGGGTCGGAGTGCCGCGGGCAGTTCCGGAGAGGCGGGGGATGAAGCCCCGCTTGCCTGGAGGGGGGGCAGAGAAGCGAGTTGCTGCAGCCCACCTTGGGCGGCTCCCGCCCTTTGTTCAGGCACCAGCATCCCAAAGAAGCCCAGCCAGGAAGGGGAACAATGCCTCGCGTGCGGGAGGGGAACAACGCCTCGCGTGCCCAGCCTGGCCCCTGCGCTCCCCCCTCCCTCCGAGCAGAAACCCGGTCCTTGCCGCTCCCGAGGATCTGCGAGGCTGGGGGAGCCGCCCTTCCCCTCGTTTGCCCTGGCGGACGCTCCTGGTGGTGCTGCTAATGGGTGTGATTCCAGCCGGAGGCGTCAGAAAGCCGCCGCCGTCCTTGGGAGAGGTGCGCGCGCACTCTCCAAACCGCCGCTAAAGGATAACAATATTGTTTAGACTGGTTTAAGATACCATAAATATGGTAAAGCAATTACCTCATTAAAACATCATCTGGAGAGAGAGGTATGAAGAGATGTTTCCAAGAGTAGTAGAAATAAATTATCAACATATTGCATAGAAAAGATATCCAATGGGGATGCTTCTTTTAAAAACAATTTTTAACAATATTTGTCCTTATCCTCCCAGGCAGAACGGAAAAGCGCGGTCATTTCGCAGCTTTCCAGCCCAACTCACTTCGTCCCTCATAAAACCCAGGCAGGAAAGGCCGGCGCGCTTCCCAGAGCCGCGCTCTTGACTCGCCAAAGCTTGCCGGGTGCTGTGCTCGCCGGCGGAATAAAGAAATCATCTCTCCCTGTCTCACGTGTAAATAAATCATCAGCCTCACTTACTTGACCACCGGCAGCGCTCTGAGGGAACAGGGGAGCGGGACGAGATCGGGCTTTTGCCCTTCGGCTGAAGGCGAGGCGCTCGCCTCTAGTTGCAGACCTGGCAAATGGGGGAATAGCCAGATGTTGCGCGGAGGGGGGGAAAACGGGGCCCGCTACGAGTCGCTTCAAGGGTGTCGCGGCACTTTGGGGAAAGGCAACTTTTTTCCCCCGGCTCCGCAAATGAAAAGCGCCGCGCGCCTGAGTCTCAGAGCACGCCTGAAGGGGAATTAACCTCCCCAGCTGTCTCCCGGACTGGGTCCAAGAAGCCACCCCACCCCCCTTGTATCTCATTTGGTGAAAAGAAACAAACAAAAAAGGGGGGGTGGGGTATCGTGAAAGTGTCAAGAGGCGGACGTGGCAACCGGGGGTGGGGTGGGGGGGGCTGTCTTCCACAAGACAGCACTACCTCACGAAGACCAGAAAGGGGTCTCGCCTATTCTTCTGTGCTCTCCTCTGGCCACCTTTCGGGCTGAGTCTGGCGGCCGGGGACTCTGCTTCCACTGTTTGGCGGAGCGGACTCGCTCGCTCGCTCACTCCATACCGGAGTCTAGCCGAGGCATAGTGGCGTCAGAGCCAGGCTTCAGCAGCCTGCGCGGCAAGGAATACCCTGTGTGGCCGCGGCTCTCGGGGAAGCCCTGGCTGTCCGCTTCCTCGCTCCATGCTGCCATTCGGGGCCCACGCGTTCCCCGGGCAAATTGCGGCGCCCAGCAGGCGAGGAAACACGCCCGCTCCAGTCGCCCCCCCCTTCCCTCAGGAGACGCGAAGCAAGTGACCGCCCGGAGCACGGGCTCTCCGGGAGCCGCCTCCGCTGCCCCAGTCCTTGCGGTTCCCGATTGCTCGGTAGGGATCTTTCCCGGGACTGGCTCGCTGGCTTTTCCCTCTTAGCCAGACATTGTGGAACCGCTTTCCTCAACCTCCCCCCCCTTGGTTCTGCTCTCTCCATGCCTTCTCTGGAGAAAGTGAGGGGAGGGGAGCATCTAACCTTAAATCCTTAACCCTCCCCATTGAATCCACCCAATAAGACCCCCGATCGGGGGAGGGAGGCAGCCGTCGCCATGTTAGCTCCCTTCAAAACAACACTAGGTCCCAAGGCAAGCGAGCCGTGCGGGAGAGTCAGCCAGCCCAGCCAGGCAGCGGAAAGAAGCAGGCAGGCAGGGCGTTTTGCTGTGGCTTCCTCGCTGTTGGGGAGCTCGCTCGATTCTCTCCTCCTTTACCGCCACGGGCAAGCGAATCAACCGGGCCTGGAGACGGCGGGGAGAGGTGGAGGGAGTGGGGTTGGGGGGGGAAAGAAGCAAAACAAAATCCGGAGAATTCAGTAAGCGATCCTCAAGGGCGAGCTGCAATGTCAGAAAAAAAAAACCAAGGGTTCCCGAAAGTTTGGCTGCCTGGCGCCGGTTCCAAAGCTTTGCAAAGCTGCCGTGCAGATGGGCCGCGGCAGCTTTCGCAAGAAGCGGGGCCGTGGAGACCTGCAGGTTTGGGGAGGTGCGCACGCACCTCCGCCCTTCGGAAAGGTGCGCGCACACCTCTCGGAACGGGCGGCGCCACTCTCCATTTGGAGAGGTGCGCGCGCACCACTGCCCGTTCAAAGAGGTGCGCGCGCACCAGGCAGCTGGGAGCCGCAGGAGATGGCTCAAAGAGCCGCATGCGGCTCCGGAGCCGCGGGTTGCCGACCCGTGTACTAGACAATCTGTGACCTGTTGGGTCATTCTTCTTTCCACATATAATATAGGCTTGAGCCTCTCATCACCCTCAGGAGAACCCCAGTGAAGCAAACTCCTCTCTTCCTTGGCTGACCCTCAGGGCAGCATGCCACTTTGCTGGAGGGAGGGGCAACCAAGGGAGATGTAGGACTGCAAGGAAAATTGTTCCCCTTCTCTCTCTATTGGTGTGTCCCCAAGGGCCCTGTCCCTCTAGGGAGGAAGAGACTTTACCTGTTGACTGCTGATGGCCCCCAACCAGCATCCAAGTCACTCCCTCATTTTTTTACTCCACCAGCCACACCATTAAGAGATTTCAAATTTTGACTTTGATTCCAAAGCAGCCAATGGCTGCTTGGCCTTTGGGCTTTTTTGCCAGCTGAATGGGTATAGGGGCACAAGAAGATGGGAAAGAGGGCAGGGATATACCCTTCCATCTTCCCTTGCATCAGACAACCTATGCATTTCTGGGAAGTATAGTCAGAATGCATGGTAGTGCCAAGTGGTTACAACTTTGCCAAATTTTAGTCCCATGGAAGTCATGGGTCCCGGTTGTTGTACGCATTCTGTACCTTACCCTATCAGAGGTGTTTTGATTCAAAAATTATTTCTCTATGTTGCACCATTTTGCCCAATTGAAGGTTTCAAAGTATCAAACATATGTGAGTTTTAGTAGTACATAGATATATAGAAAAAAGTGTCAGATTGAGACTCAACTGAGAGACTAATACCAATGACTCTAAAGAAGCCAGTAGATGGTCTTGACTGATACTGAATTACCTCTTGTTATTAAATGGGGCCATCTCACACACTGAAGATGTGCATAACATGGATGAGTAGTTCTCAAGTATAAAATATTCTGCAATTAATTGGTAAGCAAGAACACAGTAATTTCAACTTGGTCATCAAAACTGCTTATTTCATTTCTTCACTCTTCTTGGGAATTGATAGAAGTCTGTAGCAACTTTGTTGTGTTTGAAGGATGTATGGATTATTCAGTATTTTATCATAGGGAGCAGTGTTAACAGGTGTGGGCATTATTTTGCACTCCCACTCCATGTTGACATTTTACCCAAAGCTTGGAAGACTGTTAGGCAAGATGCCAAAATACTGTAGAAACAATCTGAGTCTTAAGAGCATTTGGGGTGTGACCTATGTTGAAAGGAGAGCACTAATTCCTTAACACCATGAAGAGTAAGGAGCTGTATTATCCTCTTAGGTTCTAAGGATCTGCAAGAGACATTTATAATGATACATTTGCTATTGCCATGAAGATGGTTTGATTCTTTTCTATTGACAGCATAATTTTAATGGCAAGTCCTTGTCCTTAATATATCTTAATGTTTGTTTGATGATGAAGAAAAGTAATATACTTGTCAATGTAGGAATTTGTTTTTGTTTTGTAATCCACATTAGCTACCACTATTTTTTCAGAGCAAGAAATACTTTTTTTTAAATTAAGGCTTTTAATTCCTCTGGCTTATTAGCTTCTCACAGCGGTTCAAAAACAGATACTGTTTTGTGTAGAAAAGTTTTACAACCAAGGACAGCTATCTAATCAGTTACTGTTTCATCTTTTTGATTCTTCAATTCTGTATCAACTTCCTCTCCTTTACTTCCATC
The DNA here is from genome assembly GCF_964194415.1 of Vipera berus. NCBI lineage: Eukaryota > Metazoa > Chordata > Lepidosauria > Squamata > Viperidae > Vipera > Vipera berus. Next base: position 186,707,865 of record NC_138204.1, on the reverse strand, counting down.
TACCACTATCTCCTTGGCTGACCAAAATTGTCAACATTTGTCTAGTAAAGAATAATATTTAATAACTATAGATACAATGAGGAGAATTTGTGTGCTTTTTTGGTATTTTGGTATTTAAACAGTTTTATATTTTCAGCTGCTTATCCATTTTTTTGTGGTTTGAATTTTCTTCTGCAGCACTTCCAATGTTATCTTTATCATGCTGCAATGTTCACCAGTATGCTTCCCATTCAATTTCTCATTTGCAAAGCAACACAATAAGCAAGGTAGGAATAAGCATTGAAAAATTATTGGTCTACCCAGGTGGTTGCATGCTAAAGAAATTGTCTTCATTCCCATTCCATGTGAAAGGGAAAGGACAGAGTTTACATACAGATACTCTTTGATTTAGAACTAGTCTTTGAACAATCATTCGGAGTTAAGATGATCACAGAAAGAATGTTTTGTGACCAATAAAGCACTTCTGTCCATCCTAAAATGCTGTGCTATGCACACTTCCCACCATCACATTACCTCATTTTGGGTTCTTGGCAACCACATTCATGACGGGTTGCAGTGCCCCACAGTCATATGACTGTAATCTTTGATATTTTTTTGCTGTTTTCCAGGAAAAAATACCCATTCAGAAAATGGACTTGGGACTTATAATCACATGATTTTCTTAACAGCTGCCATAAAGTCATAAAATTGGGTCCGGTCATGTGGGTGCCTTGACTTATGACTGTCAAGTCCAGTCCCAATTGCAGTAGTAAGTCAAGGACTACCTGTATTGCATTTATCCTTTTTTTCCATAAAGTCTGCTTTTATTGGGTCATATGAAAGAAGAGCCTTGGAGGAAGCTGTAAAACTGGCAAGTCACCTTCTTGTTAGTACCGGTATGTCTAAAAGTCAGGATTGGGGAGTGAAAATAATTTTTGCAAATGGGGAAGCACTTTGCTAATAACTTCTAGGACCACAGTAGTTCAAAGCTAAATGTAAGTGCTATTATTCTGTAGTTTCAAATATACATCAACTGAACTAGAAATACATTGGCTCCAATCTCAACTAATTGGAGTTGAGGAGAAAGGCCAGCTTCAGACCTCCACAGTCCCAACTCCTCAACTCCAATTAGTTGAGATTGAAGCCAATGTATTTTGAAAGGCCTTTCTTGTGGTAATAAATTGGCCACATTTCAGAAGTGGAATCTGGAGCATTCTAAGTGTCAAAAAAAGGAGGGGAAATTCTTATTATGGACTCCCCATCTGAATTAAAAGTGAGGAGAGGAGGGATGAATCAAACACAAATACTGCTCAGGCAGTATTTTTGCACATAATGAAACATGTAAACATCAGCGAACAGCATCTTGCTTCTGAAAGTTAAGATGGAGACATTGGTTGGAAGCTAGTCCCATATGCTGAAGTGAACAGTTTTTACTGTGCTCAAGAAGACAAGTTCCTCACTAAAAAAATACCAGCACAACTTGTAGAGGGAAATCACTACTCCCTCTTGCTTCTATCTTCAATTCTACATGGAAAAAGACCTTTAGCCTGAATTGGATTAAAGTGTCCACAGGAGCCTTCAAAGCTTAGTTAAAAGATTAACTGAATTCTGAACATGTATTTTTATTTCTGCAAATGCATAAATAGAATAACATGGAAAAACTGACTACAAGTCAAATGGGAAGTGTTTCTGTGCAGCAATTCACATAAAGAAAATATAAATATGCCTTTATACTTACTTTTGGCTTTTTTTAATCACCTGCTTCAAGAAGCTTATGCAAGGTTATAAAAAGGTGAGTGGTTTTGTCTAATATATCCTGGATGTAACTTCATGTATAAGCAAATCATGAGATTTATAAAACGTATGCAGTTCTGTGCCATAGGAAAACTTTCATAGTTCAGATTAATGAAACCTTAATAATTTATATTTGTGAATATAATTTTTTATCAAGTGATTGAAAATAATCATGATTTTATGGACTACTAACTTACTTTATTTGAGATACTAACAAAAATATTAATTCAACACTGATAAAGTATTAAGAGTTTAATCTTTAATCAAGTCCAAAAAGCTTTTTTTAAAACCAGAATCAGTTTGCTTCCTCACTATATCCACTTCAGATTTCTTTCAGTTATTAGGAAAGTCCTTGCCATTTTTCTGAAAGTAGTTTCATGCAGATTTTTACGCATTTATATTATTGATGCAAACTCTTCTACTGTCAGTTTCAAGCAGTCTATGGTGGTGGCTATTCTGCCAATGCAAATTCTTTCTTTTGACATCTAGAGTTGAATGCATTTAACATCTCTTTAGTTGTTAAATGGGCTCCTTTCATAATCAATCTCTCACCATCAGCTAGAAAAGAAATTAACAATTTTATTATAGAAGGAAAATAAAAAGCAATCAGTGTTAACAGTTTTATGCTACAAAATCAGATAGATCTTTAGTAATGTTATTTTCAGTATGAACAAGAATGACAATTCCATTCATTTGAGCCTCAAATGATAAATTATGCATACAGATATCTGAGATTCTTAAAGAAGGGGTGGCAATACAAATCTAAAGCTAGGATATGAGCTGCCTTTCACTGAAATAAACCCTGCCACAATCTAGCCCATTGTTTCTCAACCATAGCAACTTTAAGATAGATATGTGGACTTCAACTCCCAAAACTCAGAATTCCTATACTAGCTGCGGAATGCTGGGAGTTGAAGTCAATACATCTTAAATATGCCAAGGTTGAGAAATATGGATTTAGCCAAATAATATAAAAACCAAATGACAGAAGATTCCAGGGTTTCAAGCGATGAATTTTAATATTACCTGGAAATGTCAAGGACAAAATCTGTAATCTACACACTCAGGGTCACCACTGAACTACAAGTTCTTACCCACTTCAACACCATTTCCAAAACCAAAATTGGCACCATTTGGCTTGATATACAATGTACTGTACTGAGTGCTCAAAGGTCAAACATCTAATGGAAAAAGAATCCTCCAAAAAGTGTTTTGCACTCTAGGGGACAGAAACCCTAATAACCATGGTTGCAATCCACATCCAGGTTCCAGGTAATAGATTAGATTAGATTAGATTAGATTAGATTACCTTTGTCATTTTTTTCTGTGGGCATATGGGTACACATTAAAAATAAAATTTAGTTGCTCTCAAAGTGTACATATACATAACACATTTAAACATACTATATACATATCCTTACATATAAGTAACATAATAAGCCCTAATGATCTAAAAAGAACTTGAATAATGAGCAGACATGTTTCAAAGCATGATTTCAATTGTACTCATATTTTCTCATCTGTTTCTGGTAAAATTCTACATTATTTTTTTAATAGCGACAGCCTATTGTTTTTGTTAAAGTAATTTTATCGGTAATTTACAATGGCTTCTAGAAGTTACAATAAGCCATCTAGTGGTAAGAAGATTTATTTAAATAAAAGATACTTGAAACAGAACATATATACTTCAAAACCTTTTTCTAAATAACCACTAATACTTCTAATTCTTTTAGAACTCATGATATTTTGAGCCACTAGACAATATTTCCTGCTATTGGTTACATTAAGATATTTCTTACCAAATGTGATGTCTACAACTGGTTCAGATCCATCATGTTTTACCTCTGTTTTCACATTACAGTTCAAGTTTGATTTATATGCCTTCTTTTCAAATAGACATTGAAGAAAATTTCTGAAAATAAGTTGGAGAGAGATCATGAAAGCCTGTAAAAATGTATGTATATATCTTGTCAACAATTTGTTATGTAACTGTTACATACAAAGCAGCAATATTTTCATGTAAAAGATAAGAGGAGGCCTAGTTAACAGATCTGTGATATATATAAGCACAAGATTGTCTTAATTGCTGAGTTGCTTTATGCAGTATCAATATCCATCTGCTATATTTTAAAATAATGATACCAATGATACTAAAATGCTAAGCTATTCTATAGCCATTGTTCAACATGTCATGTGAATTCAGGCAAGAGTCAAACTGTAGTTAAAGAGAATATTAACTACAATGTGATCATGATTATGTAGCCATGATCTAAACCAGGGGTCTTCAAACTTGGCCTTTTATGACTTGTGGACTTCAACTCCCAGAATTCCTCAGCCAGCATGCCTGGCTGAGGAATTCTGGGAGTTGAAGTCCACAAGTCATAAAAGGGCCAAGTTTGAAAACCCCTGATCTAGACTGTCATCTGACCTGACTTAATCATAAGGAGGCATGATAGCAAGCTTAAAGTTAAATTGTCATTAGCATTCCCAGAAATTTGTTTTAACATGTAGGAATATCTCCTATACAGATGCTCCTGCAGCAGAATCACCGTTTCTCCTATTTATTTTTCACCACCAGCTCAAGGGGATGACAGCTGATCAATATCCTGGCACTTTCAGATGAAACAAATTCCAGGTCTATTTTAATCAGGATTTAATCCTAAATCCAGTACTGAAAAGATAGTTATTACAATACTTTTGCATTTTCTGGACATCTCAGACTCATCTCATCCCAGACATTCTTTTTTCGAACTATTACCATCTGGCAGACCGTACAGGATAATAAAAATAAAGACAAATAGGCTGAAAAATAGTTTTTCATCCCAGAGCTGTAACCATATTAAATACCACAGTATAGTACAGCATTGAAGTGAAATATTAGGGCAGTGCAATGGTGAATAGAATGTGAAGGATGTGTGTATATATGTATTTGTGGTTTCTACTTGTTTGTAGTGTGCACTTAATTTTGTTAATTTCATTGTAAGTTACACAATGACAATGATATTCTATTCTATTCAATTCTATTCTAGCAAAAAAAAAATGCTATTTTCTTCTGCAGGGTGTTCATAAAAACTAAAGATTCTGGCTCGTGAATTAAAACAGAATTTAAATGCAACAGTTACGACTCTTTCAAGATAGGATCCCCTCCATCATCTTTTTTCCCCACAAAGTTAAAAAAAAAGGAACCAACAGGCAGAAAGTCTGAGTATCCTTGCACTTTACCATTTGCATCCAGATAATTTCTTCCTCAGTCCCATTCTATTGTTCAGGATTTAGCCCCAAACGAGCATGTAGCGCGTCCCGAGGATGGGCAGCTCATTCCTTGCAAACGGTGTTGTTTCCTAAGCCTGCAATCCCCATTACACACAAGTCTCCCATCTAAAAAAGCCTTCGCCTTTATACTCCGATCCGGAAACTCCGGGCTGGCTTTGCAAACTCTGGGAACCCTGACTCGCGATCCTTCTCACCTGGTGCTTTGCACATTGGACTCGAAAGGACAAAAAGTGACCAAGACGGTCTTCACCTGCTTGAGCGACACACCAGCCCTCTTCGGGAACACGTACGACATTTTGTCCCACGGGCTACTCCTTAGTAACCGGAAAACTACAATTCCCAGAAACCTATTCAGTGCGCTTGTGCCGGGCAGTTCTCTATGCGCTTAGCTTTCTGGGAAATGTAGTTCTGCTTTATCTTATTACCGAACCGCAGATTCGTTTGAAGTCCTTCGCTGGGACCACGCGCGCGTTCAAGTTTTATTTCCAGGAGCTCCGTACACGTCGTTTTTTAATGTGACTTGCTGGCTTCTGCCATATATTCTATACTGTAGCTGAATCATAAGCAAACAACCGGAGTTGGATTACAACATGAGTTGGCTATTTCGTAGTTTAGTGTATCATGCGAGTTTTGTTTCCCACACCATTAAAGAAAAAAGGCGTCTTTTAATTGTTTGAGAACAATTTCTTTTGGCAAGAAATCCCAAAGCAAAATTAAGCAGCATCCCGTATGTTTACTGTGCATTCAGTCTGTTTGACTTTTGAGGGATTTACTTCTGAGTAAACGTACTCACCCCTTCATGGATTACTGCCTTGTCGTGGCGAAGGGGCTTGCGTAATTCAATGAAGCTATGAGCTATGCCGTGCAGGGCCACCCAAGACGGAAAGGTCATAGCAGAGAGTTCTGACAAAACGTGATCCACTGGAGAAGGAAATGGCAAACCACTCCAGTATCTTTGCCATGAAAACCCTATGGACAGTACCAAAAGGCAAAATGATATGACGCTGGAAGATGAGGCCCTCAGGTCGGAAGGCGTCCAATATGCTACTGGGGAAGAGCAGAGGGCTAGTACTAGTAGCGCCAGAAAGAATGAAGCGACTGGGCCAAAGCCGAAAGGACGCTCAGCTGTGGATATGTCTGGTGGTGAAAGGAAAGTCCGATGCTGTAAAGATTTTTTCTCCATAGGAACCTGGAATGTAAGATCCATGAATCAATGAAAGCTGGACGTGGTCAAACAAGAGATGACAAGACTAAACATCGACATCTTAGGTATCAGCGAACTAAAATGGATAGGAATGGGTGAATTTAATTCAGATGACCATCAGGTATACTACTGCGGGCAAGAATCCCTCAGAAGAAATGGAGTAGCCTTCATAGTCAATAAAAAAGTAGGAAAAGCAATACTGGGATACAATCCTCAAAATGACAGAATGATCTCAGTTCGAATCCAAGGCAAACCATTCAATATCACAGTAGTCCAAGTCAATGCCCCAACCACCGGTGCTGAAGAGGTTGAAATTGACCGGTTCTATGAAGCCCTACAGCACCTTATAGAACTAACACCCAAAAATGATGTCCTTATCGTCATGGGGGATTGGAATGCTAAAGTAGGAAGCCAAAAGATAACCGGAATAACAGGCAAGTTTGGCCTTGGAGTACAAAATGAAGCAGGGCACAGGCTGATAGAATTTTGTCAAGAGAATACGATGGTCATAGCAAACACTCTTTTCCAACAACCCAAGAGACGGCTCTACACATGGACATCACCAGACGGTCAACACAGAAATCAGATTGACTATATGCTCTGCAGCCAAAGATGGAGAAGCTCTATACAGTCAGTAAAAACAAGACCAGGAGCTGACTGTGGCTCAGACCATGAGCTTCTTGTTGCAAAGTTTAGGCTTAAATTAAAGAAAGTAGGGAAAAGCGCTAGGCCAGTCAGGTATGAATTAAATCATATCCCTGTTCAATATACAGTAGAGGTGACAAATAGATTTAAGGAATTAGATCTGATAGACAGAGTGCCTGAAGAACTATGGACAGAGGTTTGCAACATTGTACAAGAGGTAGCAACCAAAACCATCCCAAAGAAAAAGAAATGCAAGAAAACAAAATGGCTGTCTGAGGAAGCTTTGCAAATAGCTGAGGAAAGGAGGGAAGTGAAAGGCAAGAGAGAAAAAGAAAGATATGCCCAATTAAATGCAGAATTCCAAAGAATAGCTAGAAGAGATAAGAATGCCTTCTTAAATGAACAATGCAAAGAAATAGAAGAAAACAGTAGAATAGGGAGGACCAGAGATCTTTTCAAGAAAATTGGAGAGATGAAAGGAACGTTTCATGCAAAAATGGGCATGATAAAGGACCAAAATGGCAGGGACCTAACAGAGGCAGAAGAGATTAAGAAGAGGTGGCAAAATTACACAGAGGAACTATAAAAGAATAAGCTTAACATCCCTGACAATCACAATGAGGTAGTCACTGACCTTGAGCCAGACATCCTAGAATGTGAAGTGAAGTGGGCCTTAGAAAAGCTGAGCAGCAACAAAGCTAGTGGAGGTGACAGTATTCCAGCTGAGCTATTCAAAATCTTAAAAGACGATGCAGTAAAAGTGCTACACTCAATTTGCCAGCAAATTTGGAAAACTCAACAGTGGCCACAGGATTGGAAAAGATCAGTTTACATTCCAATTCCAAAGAAAGGCAGTGCCAAAGAATGTTCAAACTATCGCACATTGCACTCATTTCTCATGCTAGTAAAGTTATGCTTAAAATTCTACAAGCTAGACTCCAGCAGTATGTGGATCGAGAACTACCAGAAGTACAGGCAGGATTTCGAAGAGGCAGAGGAACTAGAGATCAAATTGCTAACATACACTGGATCATGGAGAAAGCTAGAGAGTTCCAGAAAAACATCTACTTCTGTTTCATTGATTATGCTAAAGCCTTTGATTGTGTGGATCATAACAAACTCTGGCAAGTCCTTAAAGAGATGGGCATACCAGACCATCTTATTTGTCTCTTGAGAAACCTATATGCGGGCCAAGAAGCAACAGTGAGAACTGGACACGGAACCACTGATTGGTTCAAAATTGGGAAAGGAGTCCGGCAAGGCTGTATACTGTCGCCTTGCCTATTTAATTTATATGCAGAGCACATCATGAGAAAGGCAGGGCTAGATGAATCAAAAGTTGGAATTAAGATTGCTGGAAGAAATATCAACAACCTAAGATACGCAGATGATACCACTCTAATGGCAGAAAGTGAAGAGGAACTAAATAGCCTCTTGTTGCAAGTGAAGAAGGAGAGTGCAAAAGTTGGGTTGAAACTAAACATTAAGAAAACCAAGATCATGGCATCTGGCCCTCTCAATTCCTGGCAAATAGATGGGGAAGAAATGGAGGTAGTGACAGATTTTATTTTCCTGGGCTCCAAGATCACTGCAGATGGGGACTGTAGCCAAGAAATTAAAAGACGCTTGCTCCTGGGGAGGAAAGCCATGACAAATCTAGACAGCACACTAAAAAGCAGAGACATCACCCTGTCAACAAAAGTGCGTATAGTCAAGGCTATGGTCTTCCCAGTTGCAATGTATGGCAGTGAAAGCTGGACCATAAGAAAGGCTGAGCGCCAAAGAATTGAAGCCTTTGAACTATGGTGCTGGAGAAGACTCCTGCGAGTCCCTTGGACTGCAAGGCGATCAAACCGGTCAGTCCTAGAGGAGATCAACCCTGACTGCTCTTTAGAAGGCCAGATTCTGAAGCTAAAACTCAAATACTTTGGCCATCTAATGAGAAGGAAGGACTCACTGGAGAAGAGCCTAATGCTGGGAAAGATTGAGGGCAATAGAAGAAGGGGACGACAGAGAATGAGGTGGCTGGATGGAGTCACTGAAGCAGTGGGTGTGAGCTTGAATGGACTCCGGAGGATGGTGGAGGAGAGGAAGGCCTGGAGGAACGTTGTCCATAGGGTCGCGATGGGTCGGACACGACTTCGCAACTAACAACAACAAACGTACTCAAAACTATAATAAAGAATACCTTCTGATGCCCCATTTTTTCCTCTGCTGGTTGACTTCTGTTTGCTCTATGCATGTGTGGAGAGCTGCTCTTCATAAGTGATTTGAAAAGTTCAGAGAATGCATTATGAGATTATTATAACACTGGTTCTAAAGCTAAGTACACAAATTGCATAATCATTGGAGCTTTGTTTCATCTTGGCCTTAATATCTTGTGAACACAGCTACTATAGTGTATTCAATAAACTATGGTAAAGCCAAATATGGCTTAATAATATGCCAGAAGCAGTCTTGATTCACTCATTATGCTAAGTCTCAGTGTGTTTATTTCTTACACAAACCCACATAAATCATGATTTAAGCTGTTGTTTAAACTCTTTAAGTTGTTTGGTCTACCAGGTTGGTGCTATGCTCAATTCTAGACATGGCTTCTTACGCTTAGATCCTTAATATCTTGTGAGCTGCCCAGAGTCACTGAGAGTTGGGGAGAAAGAGGAAGATCCTTTTGCTATATCACTTTGATGATTCTTTTAAACCAGGGGTAGGCAACCTCGGCTGGCTCAGGAATTCTGGGAGTTGAAGTCCATGAGTCATAAAAGAGCCGAGGTTGCCTACCCCTGGTTTAAACTATCAGCAGAAGTACAGTGAAAAAAAAATCATATAAATTATAATTGTCCCCTATACTGATTTAGGAGATCACTCTTCTCTTCCGTGCCTCTCATTTGTTTGTTACTGCGGCTTGAGGTGCAGAGGGACACTTTTGTCTCCAAATCAAAAGGTGCTTCTTTCTTTGGGCTTCAGTTTGATTAACAACCACAATCCTTGGAAGAGAAGGCTGTAAAATAGTGCCTTCCTTGCCAGAAATCTCTATATGATGAGGTTTAATCAATCGAATGATATGCAGTCCATACGTAGGTACAGGTGCACAGAAATGCAACAGTGTCCTGGGTGCGCTAAAACAAAATGCCAAAAACTCAGAGAAAGCAAACAATGACTTATGGGTAAAAATGCCAAGAGGCAGGACATGAACTTTCATGATCAAGAACTGCCCAAGAACAGCTAGATTCCTCTCCAAGTCGTCTTTAAATTGTAATAATGTTCCATGACAAGATCAATGAAAATTAGCTGCCCAGAAGCCAAATACGTTTAGATTATAAAAGAGACAATAAATAGAACTCTGTCAGAAATGTGCAGTGAGTATAATAGTGTTCCTCGTGAATATATTCTCTGCATAATAGCTTGCTATTTTATTTGCTGCTTTGATTTGTATATTTTAAAATCTTAAGCTGTAAGCTATATGTTGTCTATCCTTGAAAAAAAAAGTGATGTATATTTAGAATATAGCATTGTATTTTGGTCCTGGCTGAAATGTAAAATTTTTGGCAATCCCACAAATGTGTTGTTTTTCTGGCAAAAGCAATGCATTGAGCAAGTCTCAATGAATATTAAATTCTTCACCTAGTGGACTGAATGTAACAATAAATGAGGACCCAGATTGTTGGGGGCAATTAAGCTGACTTTGTAATAATGCCGCTTGGGGGGTGTATGAAAGCCCTAATAAGCAGGCATATACATAGAATGAAGGCTACTGCTAAGCTTGTAAGCCGCCCTGAGTCTTCGGAGAAGGGCGGGATATAAATGAAATAAAAATAAAAATAAATAAATAAATAAATAAAAATAATTGAAGAATTCTTTTCTATTTTCCTCAATTATATTGTAACTGATGTTATTTAAGTGGCTTCTTATGGAAAATCCTGAAATCTATTGACGCTAACTTTTCATAGATGCAAATCTACTTTCATTGAATGCATATTGAACCTTCATCCACATGATGGCAGCCTTCTCCCACAGCACTTCATATGATACTTTTTTAAAAATTAGTATCTGTATTTTCTAAGCTTTAATTCATATTTTCCCAGTTGGGTAGTTTCCATATGTGTTGAGTTACACCTTGTCCAGTTTCTTTCAGCTAGTTAAAATAATGGGTGTACAGTATATCTGGAGGATGTCAAATCAGAAAAAGCTGCTTTGAAAACTTTCGGAACATATTAGACCTTTTGACCCATGATGTCATCGGACTTGCTTGATCGTTGTAACAGACTAACACACTTCTGCTTCTTGAAATTAATTCAGTAATAGATCAAAATAACTTTCATTGTCCAGGGAACTTTGATGGATATTGAAGACTTTAGGTTTTTCCTCCTACTATATTAAATAGAAAAAAATATGATCCACTGCTATTACTATTGATATAATAATGATTTTCAAGGCTTCTACTACTGGCAATACAGAAGGTAATGCAGAATAGACAAAAATCAGAAAAGTTTTGCCTATACTTTATAATTATGACAACTCTGTATAAGAGGAAAAATTACAATTGTTAAACGGTTCATTACAACTTTGAAAGGAAGGAAAAACTCATGTTTCCACTGCATTTTAAATGCATAAAGTGGAACGTGGATGCAAAAACAGTGAGTGTTCTAATCCAAGGGCTCAAAAAGGTCAAGATGATGGCTGCCACCCTGTGATTGAAACCCCAAGCCATCTAAAGCACATTCTATACATATGTGAGTGTGATTTTGATTACACAGAGCTGCAACCATTTTTTCCTTTTATAATAAGGAATTTCACCAAGTATTTTAAGTGAATCTAGACCAGAATTTTTCAAATTTGGCAAATTTAAGATATATGAATTCTCCAGACAGCACAAATGGACCAACTTTCAGAATTCCTCAGCCAGAATTCCCCCAGTAGGTTGCCTGGGGAATTTTTAAGGTTAAAGTCCGCAATCTTAAAGTAGCCAGGTTTGAAAAACACTAACCTTGCAAATCTCTTTTAGGCTTGCAAAATCTTTTTCTGTTAGATCCTGAATAGCGGTTTTGTGCATAAGAGAAATCACAGAAAAGGCCACAAACAAAACATTTAAAGAAAGACTTTAGAAACTCCATAACGTCTTTCCAATAAACTATAGTTTAATGTACTCAGAAGTACATATGTTGTGCTTTTAATGGTATATAATACCAAGACTTCTTTACCATTTTATAGCACTGCTTTGAAGATCTTACACCTGCGGCATTTGCTTTTATGTATCAGTCACTCAAAATAATAGCAGCATTGCCTACTTTTCTCTATTTTTTTAAAAAAATAGATTAAATAAAACAAGATGCTTCCATTAGCAAATCTTTTTAATAGTCTTTCACACAGTCGCTTGGCAAGAGGCAGCATTAAAATTTGATAAATAAATACATGATTTTGAGTTTCAATCTTTTTTAAAATAAAAGTCTGTGAACATAGCTTCCACAGAGTATGAAATTTTGCATTATTATTTACAAAGTGTAGTGCTTAACAACTTTCCTATTTAGCGACCATTTGTAGTTAACAACAGTGCTGAAAAAGACACTTTATGACTGGTCTTCACTCTTACAATCATCACAGCATCCCTTCAGTCATGTGATTGAGATTTGGGCACTTTGCAACCTATGGGCATATACATAGAATCCCACTGTCACGTGCTTGCCATTTGCATGTGTCACAGCCAGCTTCTAACAAGTAGAGTCAATGGAGAAGTCAGCAATAAAAAATTATGGCCATGTGATGCCATCACATTGCTTAGTGAGGAAGTTGACAGTTGCAATTGTGATCATTAAGTGAGGGCTACCTATATTAGGTCTCTGAAGCTTGACTAATAGAGCTAGAAATTAAACAGGAAAAATAATGCATGTTTGCTTTTCTTTCAGAGTATCTTTTCCCAGTACAACAGACCATCTCTGCAAACTGGTTGTTATGTACTGGGTTCGTTGCTCAATGACGAAGACGAGGCGAGTGAGTTCAGCAAAAATCATTGTTTATTGCTTGCAGGATTTGAACTGAAAAACAGGGCTGCGAATGCAGCAATTTATACCCTGGCCTCTAGGCGGCGGCCAATAGGTTTAAAGCAACCTATTGCCGCCTATTCTGAATCAAACTGCTGTATTGTGATTGATCCCCTTGTTAAGACCCCTGTGGTCTATATAAGCAGATGCCATCACTATTAACAGTCATTTTCAGATAGCAGAACTCATGGAAACACCTTTTATCATCTAGAAATACCTTTATTTGCATGAAGAGTAGATTTCAGCAGATGAGGTGCATTAAGATGATGTTTGGACAGTATTCCCAAGGTCAGAAGACAGTAATTACTCACAGCGTCTGCACATGTGTCTGCCAGTTATGAAGGAGCACACGTGTGTCTCCCAGTTATGGAGGAAGAGCGCCTCCAGGGAGCAAGAAGGAGGAAGTCCATCTCAGAAAAGGGGAGGGGAGAGGAAATACATCATAGGGTAGGAGGGGTTCTGGCTGCCCACATTGTAATTTCTCCAAAACAGCCATGTGGTGGCAGCACACCACCCTAGAGGCAACCAATAGTGGCGCTGGAGACGGATTGTCTAAGGAGCTGGGGGCCATTAGCCAGTTTCCCTGCTCAAGCAACCTTCCAGCAATTACCCACGTGGTGTTCCCTTAACAAAACAAGCCCAATACATTACACTGGTCACATAGCAATTGTTTGAAGTTATGATGACAATTCCCCCCAAAACAGACTTATGACCCAGTTTCAAAGTTCTGATATTGGGAGACCCTGTGCAGTCATGTGACAAATTTTGGGTGCTTAGCAACCAGCTTGCATTTATGGCCATTTGCAGTGCACCAGAGTCACATGACCACAATTCACTACAATTTTGCTGAAAACTGGTGTTTACTTCCAGTTTCTGACAAAAACCAGCCCATACTGAACAATGGATTCACTTAATGAGTGCCATGTTCCCTTAATGACCATTGCATTAATATAATGACCACTGTGGTTACTTAATGACCACCAAGATAAAGGTGGTAAAATCCAGGTCCAGTTACATGGTGACTGGCTTTACGACCATCATGATTTATGACTGTAAATGCCATGATCAATTGTGCTTGTAACTATAGGACTACCTGTAGTATACTTTCACTTGGGAAAACTGAAGGAAAATGAAAGCACAGTCAGATATCATACAGAGTAAGAAAGGAAAGTAACCTTGACAGAGACATGCCAGATCCATTTTTATTTTATTTTGTTTGTTTGTTTGTTTCCTGCTTTTATTAGTTTTACAAATAACTCAGAGTGTCAAATATATCCAATACACCTTCTCCACAACAATGGCTCTGTAAGGTGAGTTGGGCTGAGAGGGAGTGACTGGCCCAAGGTCACCCAGCTGACTTTCATGGCTAAGGCAAGATCTGCTTTCTAGCCTGGTGCCTGAACAATTAGACCAGACTGGCTCCATTCCCATAGTGACAGGGTAAAAAGTGTGACTCAAATCCAAAACAAACCATGAAGGGAAGGAAACATATTAGGCACCTCATTAGCTTCACAAGAATATAAGGGGGTGATGAGGAGGGAAGAAGCACAATCAGACTTGCAAAAATTTTGAGAACTGCAGTCTCAACAGCTTTGAAGTGTGCCTGCTGAAGAAGACTATATTTTAGTTGATCAACTGAGCATCACAACCATACATACAACACAATAGGGCTACTCACAAGGGAATGCAGACATTACAAAATTATTTAACTTTATTTTGTGCTGAAACATCCACTTGTCTTTCTTAAAAGAAATGACCTCACCCAAATGTTACATCAAGATAGCCTTTCAATTGATTTTTTTAAAATAGCAAAATATCTGATAAACATTTCTAAGTGGTATTGATCTTTTACCGACTAAGAATACCCTGGATACCCTGAAATTGTCTGACATATTTTGATATTTTTCTTTGTAATAAGTAAGAAAGCAATTAATTCATACGTTGAACTAAGGCATAGTTTGTTTCACTGTAGATTAATCTTTGGATGCCAAAACTGTGATGACAGTTTTTCCATGGACAGGGTGTGTGTGGTTTTGCAAGCTGCCTAGATCCCACACATGCACAGATGGGGCTTTGCTTGCTTGTGCAAACAGGTTCCTGGCAGGACGCAGTCCACTGCCAGTCCATGGCCCAGAGGTTGGGAACTCCTGCTGAAGAATAAGCCACAATTAACTGGCTTCAGCTATTTCATTATGCAGTAAACCATAGACTGGCATCCTAACACCTCTGAGCAGCTTCCAAGTTCTTTTTTCTTTTACAGCTGCAGGAAAATTTCCTACCACAATTGTGCAAAATAATGGGTAATACTAGCCATCTTTTTCAGATGTAAACTCACCAAAACCATAAGTGTGCTGGAAAAAGAAAACAAAATAGGAAAAGATAAAATCCAACCAACACCAAACCAGGAAAAAAAATCCTAAGTCCACCAAAGATTCTGATCATGGAAACCTTCAGAATATAATGGCTGAGATCACATACCCACTCGCACCAAACCATGGTACAAACATGCTCTGGCAACTTCTTTTTTCGCTATGAAACATCCCCATAATATAGTATTGGCTATCCAATCTTCATGTCACAAATTGGACAGATTTAACTATAGGAGTATTAGTTTTTCTTTCTTCATCCATCGCCATCTAGCAGCAACCTCAAAGTGTATAAATTGTGTAACATTTTACCACCCTTACAATTTAATTTTTATTTTATTTTTTAATTTTAATTCCATTTATATCCCGCCCTTCTCCAAAGACTCAGGGCGGCTTACAAGCTTAGCAGTAGTTTAAGTTACAATTTCAGAGTGCAACTATTTATTTCAAGCACACCCATCTACTCTGGATCCTGGTCAGTCTTTTCTCTTACCATTCTGTTGTCTTACAAAGAGGTTGAATGGAATGGTAGATGAAATGGCAATTACTTGATATTTATTGTCCCTAAGAAAATAGTTGGACGGGTCTATGTGGTCACCAAAATTTGTGCTTGGCTTTCCAAAATCTGTAAACATTAATTGATTAATTAATTAATAATTAAATTAATTAATCTATCTTGATTCATGCCAACTTACAGAATCACAGTCACAACCAAAACATGACTGATGATGTCCATGGTAACTTATCCCTTAGGACATTAAAAACTCCTAGCAAAGCAGATTATCCATCAGAATTTGATACCTATTTTCACTGTGCTTGGTCTGGTTCTTGTACAAGACGATGAACAGATGACTATTCCCAGGTTCACTGAAAGGTTTGAGACATTGTTAATGGCTAGAAGATTCCAATCTAACTTGACAGACTTATCTGAATGAAAACACAGAAATGCAGAGAATATAAACAAGCACCATTCCCCAAAAGCCTGTAGTCCTAGAGATAAGAGAAAATTTAAGTCTTGTCTTCAAAAAGAATGGTGTTTCAGGACAGCACAAAAATATCTAAGAAGCAACTAGTTAAAATTTTGAATAATTCCTTCTCTTTCAGAAACCATTATTATTATTACTATTTCTTAGAATAAGAAAGAGATATTTTTTTTGAAACAGACTGGACTGTGCCATTTTACCCAAAAAATACAGCAATCTGGGAATCACTCAGATCTTCAAAACCTTTATTTTTTCTAATTTGTCAATGTATATATATGTTTCTTAAATACACAAGTGCATTCAAGCTCAATGAATTATACTTTTTTTTCTTCCAGCAAAATTGCTGAATATGGGTATTTTCTTAGTTTTTATTTTATACTGCAATATTGGCTGATGCAATTATCTTTCTAGAAGATGTCTAGCAAAGAGCTTTTAAGTCTGTCTGAAATTACCAATATAAATAATGATGAATCTGCTTATTGGGATCTCTATCAAATCAACTGAAAATCAATGCAACATACATTAAAAAGTGATTAAGGCCAGAGTGGTGGGCTATATTTTATAGAATGAAATTCTTTTCATTTATATATTTCAGCACTGCTTCTAGATCTTTGAAGAACTGGTTCACACAAGGATTAAGCAATGGTTTGTTTAACTATTTATCTATCTATTAGGAAATTGTTTATCTCCTAATAGTCAAATAAATCAGGAAATAATTTACATATTAGGAACTATTAGGAAATAAACCTCAATTTACTGGGATAAAATAAAATTTTAATTTATAATCTGTAGTTTAAAAAGTGTTAATATGGCATATATTAAACATTAAATATTATGGTATATTCATCAAACATTCCTGGCTGTCATGTGGTCTAACTAACAAATGCAGTCTTAGTGCATTTTATAAATTGCAATATATGGCTGGATATGTGATACAAACCCAGCCATTTTTAGCTGATTCAATTTAAGATGACTAAATAAAATATAATTTTATGTGCTGTATGAATCCAGTTATGAGTTAGGGAAAGCCATGACTGGTTAGGGAAAGCCATGACAACCCAAGAGACGGCTCTACACATGGACATCACCAGACGGTCAACACAGAAATCAGATTGACTATATGCTCTGCAGCCAAAGATGGAGAAGCTCTATACAGTCGGTAAAAACAAGACCAGGAGCTGACTGTGGCTCAGACCATGAGCTTCTTGTTGCAAAGTTTAGGCTTAAACTGAAGAAAGTAGGGAAAAGCACTAGGCCACTCAGGTATGAATTAAATCATATCCCTGTTGAATATACAGTAGAGGTGACAAATAGATTTAAGGAATTAGATCTGATAGACAGAGTGCCTGAAGAACTATGGACAGAGGTTCGCGACATTGTACAACAGGTAGCAACCAAAACCATCCCAAAGAAAAAGAAATGCAAGAAAGCAAAATGGCTGTCTGAGGAAGCTTTGCAAATAGCTGAGGAAAGGAGGGAAGCGAAAGGCAAGGGAGAAAAACATAGATATGCCCAATTGAATGCAGAATTCCAAAGAATAGCTAGAAGAGATAAGAATGCCTTCTTAAATGAACAGTGCAAAGAAATAGAAGAAAACAATAGAATAGGGAGGACCAGAGATCTTTTCAAGAAAATTGGAGAGATGAAGGGAACGTTTCATGCAAAAATGGGCATGATAAAGGACCAAAATGGCAGGGACCTAACAGAGGCAGAAGAGATTAAGAAGAGGTGGCAAAATTACACAGAAGAACTATACAAGAATGAGCTTAACGTCCCAGATAATCACAATGAGGTGGTCACTGACCTCGAGCCAGACATCCTAGAATGTGAGGTGAAGTGGGCCTTAGAAAAGCTGAGCAACAACAAAGCTAGTGGAGGTGACAGTATTCCAGCTGAGCTATTCAAAATCTTAAAAGACGATGCAGTAAAAGTGCTACACTCAATTTGCCAGCAAATTTGGAAAACTCAACAGTGGCCACAGGATTGGAAAAGATCAGTTTACATTCCAATTCCAAAGAAAGGCAGTGCCAAAGAATGTTCAAACTATTGCACCATTGCACTCATTTCTCATGCTAGTAAAGTCATGCTTAAAATCCTACAAGCTAGACTTCAGCAGTATGTGGATCGAGAACTACCAGAAGTACAGGCAGGATTTCGAAGAGGCAGAGGAACTAGAGATCAAATTGCCAACATACGCTGGATCATGGAGAAAGCTAGGGAGTTCCAGAAAAACATCTACTTCTGCTTCATTGACTATGCTAAAGCCTTTGATTGTGTGGATCATAACAAACTGTGGCAAGTTCTTAAAGAGATGGGAGTACCAGACCATCTTATTTGTCTCTTGAGAAACCTATATGCGGGTCAAGAAGCAACAGTGAGAACTGGACACGGAACCACTGATTGGTTCAAAATTGGGAAAGGAGTCCGGCAAGGCTGTATACTGTCACCCTGCCTATTTAACTTATATGCAGAGCACATCATGAGAAAGGCAGGGCTAGATGAATCAAAAGTTGGAATTAAGATTGCCGGAAGAAATATCAACAACCTAAGATACGCAGATGATACCACTCTAATGGCAGAAAGTGAGGAGGAACTAAAGAGCCTCTTGTTGCGGGTGAAGAAGGAGAGTGCAAAACTTGGGTTGAAACTTAACATTAAAAAAACCAAGATCATGGCATCTGGCCCTCTCAATTCCTGGCAAATAGATGGGGAAGAAATGGAGGTAGTGACAGATTTTGTTTTCCTGGGCTCCAAGATCACTGCAGATGGGGACTGTAGCCAAGAAATTAAAAGACGCTTGCTCCTAGGGAGGAAAGCCATGGCAAATCTAGACAGCACACTAAAAAGCAGAGACATCACCCTGTCAACAAAAGTGCGTATAGTCAAGGCTATGGTCTTCCCAGTTGCAATGTATGGCAGTGAAAGTTGGACCATAAGAAAGGCTGAGCGCCAAAGAATTGAGGCCTTTGAACTATGGTGCTGGAGAAGACTCCTGCGAGTCCCTTTGACTGCAAGGCGATCAAACCGGTCAGTCCTAGAGGAGATCAATCCTGACTGCTCTTTAGAAGGCCAGATCCTGAAGCTAAAACTCAAATACTTTGGCCACCTAATGAGAAGGAAGGACTCACTGGAGAAGAGCCTAATGCTGGGAAAGATCGAGGGCATTAGAAGAAGGGGACGACAGAGAATGAGGTGGCTGGATGGAGTCACTGAAGCAGTAGGCGTGAGCTTAGATGGACTCCAGAAGATGGTAGAGGACAGGAAGGCCTGGAGGAATGTTGTCCATAGGGTCGCGATGGGTCGGACACGACTTCGCAGCAAACAACAACAACAACAACAACATGACTGGGTAGCCATGATTTGATCTTGAATAAACCATATTTGGCTGGGTCCTTGCACATCAAATCAATCATACAATGGCTTAGAGCAATATGTTTACCCAAGCTGAATCCACATCATACTCAAAGAAATAAAACTGCTTAAGACTATAATGAGTGGAGCATAGCAAGTCCTATTACAGAATAATATATCCTTAGTTCTCTTCTTGCTTTTCTGTTTTTGAGGAATTTAAAAATGTAATAAAATAAAGAGTAAGGTGGACTTCCGGTGGCTCCGCGGCGACGGAGACAGCCTTCCCGGGCTGCCCGCGGCTCAGCTGAGTGTTTTTTTCACCCGAAACAGCGCCGATCAGCTGTTCGGGTGAAATTGAAGCCCCCTCCTCGGGAGAAGAGGAGGGGGTGAGGCCCCAGGTAGGGGTAGAGTTCTCCGGGGCCGCCTGAGCTTGGAGCTTGGGCGGCTGAAGGATTGAACTCCCCCGAAGCCTGGGTTGCTCCCAGCTGGCCGGCGTCTCTGCTCCGGATTTCTTGGAGCAGAGCCAGGCGTCTGCGACCACCCCTGCCTGAAGGAAGGACTATGGATTAAAAGGAGCAGGCAGAGCGGTACAAGAGGGAAAGGTGAAGAGGATTATTTTATTTTACTCTCGAGCTTGATGGACTTTTTAAACTAAGTGAAAGTGCGTCACAATTGAAAGTAAAAGATGGCGGCTAAACCTCCCCCTAAAACTCTTCGGAGTGGTGGATCTTCTCCGGTGCAACAATCATCATTACAGGCGTTGCACCCTCCTGATGTATTGACACCGAAGGACTTACGAGATGCTTTGGATAAACTTTTGGAATCAATTAATCAATCAATGGGTGATAAATTTGCACAGATGGAGGAGAAATTGGAGAAACTGGAGGAGAGAATAGAAGAGAGGATGGAACAGAAGCTCAGCGTGATGAAGGTAGACATTTTGTCTTCAGTGCATAAAGTGGCGGAATGTGTGGATGATTTGGATGAAAAAGTGGATGATTTGACTCAAAAGAATGCTATATTAGAAGCAAAAGTACGGGAGAATGAAGATTTAAGAGATAAAATGGAAAGGGAATTAAGTCTTGCTCAATATTACCAGATGCAGTTTGCTGTTAGAATCAGAGGCTTAAAAGAGAATATTAAGGAAGATTTAAAGCAGCTGATTTCTGAGGCTCTCGAAGTGGTATTGAATCAGCCAGCATCTGAAATAAGAGGAGCTATGGATAAAGTGTTCCGTGTGAATTCATGGATTGCTAGACAGAGAAAGCTGCCTAGAGATGTGGTGGTCTACTTTGTAAAAAGAGAAATTAGAGATGAAGTTATACAAGCTGCCTATGATGCTAAAGTTGTGATTGCTGATCAAGAAGTCTTGGTTTTAAAAGAAATTCCTCCAAAGATTTTAAGGAAAAGGAAAGACTTCACATTTCTTGTGCAAGAGCTTAAGCAACGAGATATAAGGTTCAGATGGGAGATTCCAGATGGGCTGATGGTGATGTATGAAGGCAAAAGGTACCGGCTGATTACTGTGAAGCAAGCGCGTGATTTCTATAATAACGTTTTAAAAGCAACCTCATTAACACTTCTGGAAGCTGCAAAGGGATCTGGAGAGGGAGAACATCAAGAGGTTGAAGTAGAGGAAAACGGTGCTGGAGGAGATCAAGCTATAGCTTCTTTGGATGATCCTAGAGAGCAAAGGGTAACGCGTGCTGCTTTAAAACGAGCAAAGAAAATAAAAGAACAAGACCAGCAAAAGTCTTCGGAATCTTCACAACGTACTCATAGCCAAGCAGTGGGAGGAGCACGGCCTAAAGAAGATAGTCCTATCAAAGCAGTGCTTCAAGAGCTTTGGGAGGATATGCATGGCAACTAAATTTTTGACTTGGAACGTTAATGGACTAAATTCACCACAGAAGAGAAAGAAAGTTTTTCAATATTTAAAACAATTCAAGATAGATGTTATATGTTTGCAAGAAACGCATATTAGGGCTACGGACCAAAAGCTTTTATTGAACTCAAGACTGGGTACGCACTTTGTTGCCTCTGCAATGAATAAGAAAAATGGAGTGGTTGTTTATATTAAAAGTGCCATAACAGCGGACTTAATTGAAGTAGACAAGCATGGAAGATATGTACTGATAGACTTGTTGCTAGAAGGCAAAAAGACGCTTTTAGTTGGACTGTACGCCCCTAATCAACAACAACAACAGGCTGACTTTTTTAGTTTACTTCATACAAAGCTTACCCAGTTGGATTATAAATCTTTTATTTTTATGGGGGACTGGAATGGTGTTTTGGATGTACAGATGGATAAGGCTGGAGCTTTTAAGCGCATTCCAAGTCATGCTAGACTGCCTAAATCTTTTTTTGAAATGAAGGATGACTTGGAACTGCGAGATATTTGGCGTGAGAGACACTTGCAGGAAAAGGATTATACTTTTTATACTGTATGATAAAATGGGCCCGGAATATCCAAGAAGTTATTACAATGGACACGTGGGAAAAGATTTGGGTGAGGAACGTAAAATTTACACAAGCTCAAAATTTAAGAGAAAACTTTTACAAAATGTTTTATAGATGGCATTTAGATCCCAAAAAGCTCGCAAGTATGTATCCGAATTATCAGCCTAAATGTTGGAGGTGCGGTGATGAAGATGCAACATATTTTCATATATGGTGGACATGTAAAAAGGTTAAGGCCTTTTGGATAAAAGTTTGGTGGAACATGCAGAAGATTTTTAAACAGAGGATAAAGTTTTGTCCGCAACTTTTTTTGTTGGGAATAATTACAGATGCTACAGTTGTGGACACTAAGTTGATGTTGAATTTAATTACGGCAGCAAGACTCTTGATAGGTCAGTATTGGAAGAAAGAGGAATTGCCGTCTATAGAAGAGTGGACTTTAAAGGTTTCCGACCTGGCAGAGATGGCGAAGATTTCAGCCTATTTGAAAGATCACTCGCAAGAACGCTATATTATGGAATGGAGAAAATGGATTGAGTTTATCCAGAATAAGTATAGGGTTAAGAAATTTTATGTAGCATTTGAATAAGTCTTCTTTCTTTTTTCTTCTTTTTTTTTTCTTTTAGTTTTTTTTTTATATATATATATTTAATATTACTAAGGTTTGTTTTATCCTATATAAGCTAGAGAGTGATGGATTTTAGAGCTTATAGTTGTTAGTATATGATTGTTTATGATTGGTTTTCTTTTATATATACCTTGTATTTAGCTCTGGGAAGTCGGGGGGGAGGGGGGGAGGGGGGAGAGGTAGGGGGGAGGGTGAAGGGAGGGGGAGGGGGGGTTTTAAAGAAAAATTGTATGTTAAAACTTTTCAATAAAAAAAATAAATAAATAAAGAGTAAGGTAATCCTCAAATTATGATTGTAATGGAGCCAGCAATTTTGGTCATATGTCATGATAGTCCTAAATTAGATCACCATTTGACTCTGCCAGATTTTACAATCTTTTTTGGCAGTCATAAATGGTCATAAAGTGAATGCCTCAAGTGTTAAGCTAGTTGTTTTCTATGGGGAAATTTTTGCTGGAAACCAAAAGTAAACTGGTTTCCAGAAAAAATATCATATATTGTGGTCACATGAGCACAGGTTGTTGCAAATGGCAGTAAATGTGGGCCAGTTTCCAAGTTTCTGAAATGTGGTCATGTGACTATGTGGGAAGGGGCAGATGTTGGATAACTGGAAAGCAAATTTTGGGCTCTCATATTTGGGCTGCAGAATTCCAACCAGTAGGTGGCAACAAAGAATTAAATTGCTGTTTTAACCAGATGCTTCAGGAGAACAGTAAAATGTACAGCTGGTGTGTTCAATGTAAATTAACTCGGCCTGTTGTAGGATTCCTAAGCAGTTGTGATCTTGAATAATGGTAGTTTAAACAATGAGAGTATACAGGGAGACCTCATTTAGTGACCATAATTGGGACTGGCAACTTGGTCATTAAGTGAAACAGCACAATTTATGGCTTTACTTCAGCTTTCCTCTGCTTTACAGAGCTACAAAAGTTGTAAATGTGAGGACTGGTGATAAAATTACTTTTCCATCTCTATCATAATTACGAATGGTTGTAAACAAAGCAGTCACTAAACCAGGGGAGTCAAGCTGCCGGCCTGTGGGCCGGATTTATCATGGCGAAACTGCGCCAATCCCATTGCCGGCAATGGCAAAAAAGTCACATGATGTTGCGAGTTTGACACGCCTGCACTAAACAAAATTTGCCTGTAAAGTATTTGGAAAAGTTTTTGATTTGATAGTTTGATTTGATGGTTTGGTTTGCTTTTTAAAAAAATCTATTCTCTTCTGTATAAACTGAGAGATCTAGTTTTCCAATATGTATGCAGAATAGATTTTTATTGTTCAGTCTATAAGTCACAGGTATCAAACTCACCGTGTCACGTGACGTGTCATGATGTATCATGACTTTTTTCACATTGTGGAGCTGGGGTGGGCATGGCATCCGCATGATGCAACTGGCCCACGGGGCGGCAGTTTTACACCCCTGCTCTAAGTCATGTCTGACTCTTCGCAACCCCTTGCCAGCTGACTTTGGGATGGTCACTCTCTCTCAGCCCAATTCACCCTACAAGACTGTTGTTACAGTATGAGGAAAGTAGGAGGGGAATAAGTATTGGCACATTCGCTGTTTTAAGCTTTATATGAAAAATGAATAATAATTACACATCCTCAATTTTCAGATTGTAATAATTGTTCTTCTCACTCATTTTGAAAAGTGCCTACTAAGAGATTGTTGCACATTGTCATGAGTTCCTGTGAGAGTCATCTTCTGAAAGGAACAAAACAGGATAATCTCAGATTATAAAAGACATCAGGCTTGACTTCACCTAAGGAAGCTGCTACCTCCTTATGAGAGCATGACAACTTGCTGCATGTTTGGGAACATTTTGCATACACCAAAGTCCCTAAGAATTGCTACACGCAGATGTGCTTGGTTCCAGCAAAATGGCTCCTTGACATAAGTAACTTACTTACAAGAAAGCCTTTGCTCATGCACAGCCTGAAAATATACTGTAACACGAGCAAACATAAATACGACTCATCTTCAAATCTCATAGCTGAATAAGTGGAAGTGCTGGAGAGTACTGTATAAGGCTCTTTTCTTTTGTGGACTGTATTCATTATTACAGAGCAGCTTCTATCTGATTGGTTGAAAATAAATGATGACTAGTAAGAATGGAGCCTATTTTATGATAATATCAATTAAGAAAACAATAGCTCTTGATATCAGGTAGGTATAGGACAAATAACAGATAGAAATCCATGTGGTCTTTCCCCCATATTATCTTTGCCTGCGCTCTACCAAGTTTATCTGAAATGTAATTAAATAAAACTGTCATATGGTCTGCATGAGATTTGCATTGTAAATACTTCATTTACTTTGATGTAGTGGAACAAAATAGTAGGATTTTTTTTTAATGCAGTGGTGGTCAAAATGAAAATATGTTTATAATGACTTTGCTTAAGTTGGCCGATTAGTAGAATATACCGTAAATCTTTTTAAACACATCACAACCACAGAAATGCAATTAAATAAAATTAATGATGAGGGAGGAGAAATATGAAACAGAGTTGTTAAATAAATCCATAGTAGAACTCTGGGAGCTGAGTTTAAACAAATATATTTCCCAATAAGATAAACTGCTATCTCAGAATACATTCCAAGGTTAAATTAGAGGTCTTAAGGGAATATTGAGAGGAGCAAATGGAAAATTCTAGTTGTTCTCTAAATAATAACACATTCCTCACTAGCAGATGTTAGTATTCACTGAACTCTAGTAAAGAAAATAATGGATTTATCTTTTTGATAATTCTCAAGAATAGATTTTTTTGGAGAACACAAATTAAGATTGTAATGCATTTAAATTTTTGACAACCATATTTTAAATCTGTCACATCCCCAATATCTAGAGCAAAAGATGCAAAGTTATTTTTTTTAAATGTAGCGTTGTTTGATCCATGGGTAATTTTATTTACAAATGGATATCTTACACAACCATATAAATTGCTTCATAGAATTGGCCCCTCTAGATCATATGATTGTACAGTGTACAAATCAAATTTTGTAATGTAGGATAACGGGTGGAGGGCTACATTTACTTCCATGAGGTAAAGATTCTGAAATTACAGATAGCATCCCAATTTGGTGATTATCTTTATACATGCAATTGGAATAAATATGAAATATGAAAACAGGTACCTATAGACAATAGCTTTCATACAAAAATCCACATATTAATTTTAGGCAAGAATCTGTACATCATTTCATGGGAACAAAAAACACACAAAACATGCAATAGTACAGATATAGTTTCAAAATCATAAATTTGATATTCCTCCTAATAAATGCTTTATTTATTTCCAAAGTTAAAATACACAGTCAAAAAAGCAAAAAAAGAGTTCATAACAACAACAAAGATTTTTTTTAAAAAAGTGTATAAAGCACAATGTCAAACATAGTTATAAAATATCCCACTGGTTGAATACTGATAAATAAGCTTCAGCAATAATAATTGATATATTTATTTATTTATTTATTAGCACAACACTGAAAAAGAAAGAAAAGGGTTTTGAAGGATGTTACAACTAGTTTTGATGGTTTTACCATCTAACTTCCCAGTCCATACGAAAATAGTGAATGGAAAGAATATTGAAAATAAATGAAGACCAACTATCATCTCAAAAACTGAGGAATTAAGCCTCAGTACCAGAAGATAAAATACATACTTGGACCCTATCACTTTGGATCCTGATGTGGAGAACACTGAATTCTAACTAGAGGCAAAATAAGTATTTCATGTCAACCAATAAGACTAAATGACAGCAAATCAAAGAATTAACCCTACAAAGAATTAACCATTTGGAAACAAAGTACCTGATGGGAGCTGAAGATTGGCAGAATTTGATTCAAGGCTCAAATGTTTTCTGCTTCAGCTACACCTGAAAGGAGGAATAAAAGGTAAAGTTTTACATTTAGGCAAGAAAAACCAAATATTTGGTGGTATTTGGTTCAAAAGTAGTAACCGTGAGAGGGATCTTGGAGTCTTAGTGGACAATCACTTCAATATGAGCCAGCAGTGTGCTGCAGCTGCCAATAAAGCCAACACAGTGCTAGGCTGCATTAACAGAGGGATATAATTAAGATCATGTGAAGTGTTAATACTACTTTATAATGGCTTGGTAATATTGCATCCAGTTTTGGTCGCTACAATATAAAAAAGATGTTGAGATTCTAGAAAGAGTACAGAGAAGAGCAACAAAGATGATTAGGGGACTGGAGGCTAAAACATATGAAGAACAGTTGCAGAAATCAGATACATCTACTAATGAAAAGAACAACTAAGGGGCTGCCACAAAGAAGAGGGGGTCAACCTATTCTCCAGAGTACCTGAAGGCAGGAAAAGAAGCAATGGATGGAAACTAATCAGGGAGAGAACCAACCTAGAACTAAGGAGAAATTTCCTGACAGTTAGAACAAATAATCAGTGGAACAGCTTGCCTCCAGAAGTTGTGGGTGTTCCAACACGGGAGGTTTTTAAGAAGAGATTGGACAACAATTTGTGTGAAATGGGTTGAACTACTATAAGACCTCCAAAAGTCCCTTCCAACTTTGTCATTCTATTATTCTGGACTTCTCAGGCACCTTTGGAGGAGAGTTCCTTTATTGGACAGTTCATAGGACAATTTCCTTTGTATTCCTGATCTTTGCGCTGGACTTAACAACTACAACCAATTTCTGTTTTGGACGTGCCCATCCTAGTCACTCCGTTGTTAAGTTTTAACATCTAGATTGGTTCAATTATAACAAATGCCTCTCCCAGGCAACCAGACAATGAATTAAAGCCCAATTTACAGTTTTATGAGCAGAAATGTTGTAAATTAAGTTTCATATATATAACCAACCTGTTTATTTTCTACCTGAGTCTAGTTAGGCTACGAAAATCATATTAATGGGATATACTTGTTTTCTGGACCGTGTCCAGGTCATCTGAAAAATAAACTACTGACTAGAGGAGAGAGTACTTCTCACAAGGACTGTCATTTTGCCGTGTGTTTTATTAATGACTTGAATTAAAGGTGGAAAGAACACTTACCACAGCAACAAATTAAAATCAGAGTGGTCTTGTTAGTATAGAGAAATGGGCTGAAAATAACAGAATGTAATATAACAAACATGAGTGCATAGTGTAGGTACAGGATGTGGAATATCTCATTTTATAGAAATACTTATTAAAAGATCTTGGAGTGATAGTCAATTGCAAACTGAGTATGAGTAAGCATGATGTGGCTACAAAAATGGGAAATGGACTTTTAGACTGCATGATGAGAAGTAATGTTTACAAATCATTGGCATTCCAATTTTATTTGGCATTGGCCAAATGTCAACATATTCAACCCAGTTTTGGAACAAATTTGGAGAAGCAATACAAGGACTGGAAATTAAATCAGGGAATAAAAACTAAAGCCTTGGAAGAGAATGGAGGAGTGTTTAGCCTTGGGGGAAAAAAGAAGATAGCCTTCTTCAGCTACCTGAAATAATATCTTACAAAGATTGGGATCTATCTATTAAATCTAAGAATTGATTTAAGTCACAGAAAGGCAGGTTCCAACTGAAATTACCATGAAACCAGTTGCTCGGAGAGATGGCAAGCTCCACACTAATGGAGGCTAGTCATCTCTTACAGTTGCTTGAACTGGATTCTGAGTATTATTAGGCTTGGTTGCAAGATCAGCCAGATATTTAGACTGTATTTGGTATTTTTGTCCACCAATCGAGGACCTGGGATAGGCAGAAGTTGTGGTTTAATGGTTTTAAAGGTATTGTCCCAGGATGTAAGATGTTCCAAATGCTCCAGTAATTGGAAGCTATTACAAGTAAGCTTGTTCCAGATGTTCCGATTATTAATTTTTAGATTTCTGAAGGATTTTACACAATAATTAAAGCAGTAAAATTTTTAGGAAAAAGAATAAAGAAACATAGTGAATAAAAAAGAAAGGAAAAATAAAGAAAAATACAAAGAAGCACCTTCCAATCTTCATTACAGCAGTTGCAAATATATTTATCATCTGTTCTCTTTAAGGTTGCTTAATCTGGATTCCTCTATTGAGTGGGTTGGGTTGTGGTGGTTGTGATTTCATCACCTGAGTGGCCCATTCCAGTTCAATTATGACAAGATCCTTTTGCTGCCTCTGACTGTTAATTCTGTGGAAAAATTACAAAAGAATTATACAGAAGAATATACAGGGTGGATAGTTCAAGTATCACTTATTTAAAGTGCCTGCTAATTTTTCAAGTCACTTCTGCAATAAGTTGTAAATGCTCTTTATGTCCTGAATAAAAACCATAATGATAATGTAATGAATGTTCAAGTGCACAGTGGTAGCTTTCTCAATATATTAAAATCTATCTTTTCATAGTTAAATATAGGAGTAAGCTGCTAACTTTCCATAAATTTCCATTCCTTTCTGTAAAAATGCCTGAGTAATTTATTCATGAATTCAGTGAAGCATTATAAGCAACCACCAGGCTTTGGGACAGTACAAGAAGACCTTGAGAAGAGCCCTTTAGCAGTTTTTAAACTCAGTCACAAGCCAGCTGTTACCATCTGCTAATGAAAAGGGATTGGCAAGAGCATTTTTCAAATGTTTGCCAAAATCCAATCCAATCCAATCCAATAGAAAATGGTCTACTTTAATCCTTTGAGACTGTTTTGTCAAATGGATAAAAGTTTACATAAATGATTGTGTTAGATACAGTTTCTTCACACAGATGCATTTTGTAAAGGTAATCAGACAAGAAAAAAAATGTAAATATGATCTCATGTAATGTGCTCCACAAAAATAAAGGGAGGGGGTTGGGAGTCGATGAGAAACCTCTTACATTTTAAATCTCTTTGCATTTTCCCCCCTGCAAACTGAATACTATTTTTTATAAAGAAAGGTAGTAAGAAATATATTAACCAAGAAATCCATTTTCATGGCTAATGTAACTATACTGAACACAGCAAGCTTTTACAGTTATCAATTTATTTGGTTTATTCGCTAAATTTATTTTCAGCTATCTCTCCACTCTGATAACTCAGGATGGCATGCATACCACTTCTTCTTCCAATTGCCTCCTGTGAGGTCATACCTATGAGTTAGTGTGGTTGAAAGAGAAGGGTTGGCTCAAAATCATTCAATGAACTTCGATGGCTGAGAATGGACCTAATCACGAATCTTCCTGCTGCAGTTTTTGTTTTCTCATATTGTTACCAACATATCACGTTTGCCACAACAGTCTTCTGTTCATGGAGCCCAAGTTCCTGAGTAATAATAATAATAATAATAATAATAATAATAATAATAATAATAATAATAATAATAATAATAATAATAATAATAATAATAATAATAATAAAGTTGGAAGGGACCTTGGAGGTCATCTAGTCCAACCCGCTGCTCAGGCAGGAAACCTTATACCATTTCAGGCAAATGGCTGTCCAGTCTCTTCTTAAAAACCTCCAGTGTTGGAGCATTCACCACCTCTGGAGGCAGGTTGTTCCACTGGTTAATTGTTCTAACTGTCAGGAAGTTTCTCCTTAGTTCTAGGTTGTTTCTCTCCTTGACTAGTTTCCACCCGTTGCTTCTTGTCCTGCTTTCAGGTGCTTTGGAGAATATGTTCCTCATGTTTCTCTAGGACAGAAGTCCCCAACCTTTTGGGCACCAGGGACCTGTTCCATGGAGAGAGGTTTTTCTGCGGACCGGAGGGTGTGTGGTTTTGTGTGCTGGCTGTATCTCACGGATGGGGCTTCGCTTGTTTGTGCAGCCCAGTTGCTGGCATACTGCGGCCTGGTACTGGTCCACAGACCGGGAATGGAGACCCCAGCTCTAGGAAATAATGAACTGGTGAATGTTAACATTCTGCACAGTAACCCTTCAGAAAAATTCAAGTTAGAATGTGAGTGCCTCCATATTCCTGAACAAACTTTCCCAACACTCTGAAATACATCAGACACAATGTATCACATTTCCAATGTGTTACTTATAACTGCAAATTTTGTAAAAGTAAAATCATATATTTCTTAGCTATTTTTATGGATCTTCTCATTCTTTTGACACTTATTACTGCAACTGAAAGAATTAGTTAATTCATTGGGGAATTCAGTTCACTAAAATGTGTAATTCCATGCTGTTTATTTTAGA
Organism: Vipera berus; assembly: GCF_964194415.1. Classification (NCBI taxonomy): domain Eukaryota; kingdom Metazoa; phylum Chordata; class Lepidosauria; order Squamata; family Viperidae; genus Vipera; species Vipera berus. The sequence goes on along the minus strand of NC_138204.1, from coordinate 186,677,019 downwards.
AAGTTCTTCTGTCCTAAACATTAGTGATCAGTTAGTTTGGTTTTACCATAGTTTTGCACATTGTTCTCATATTGTTTGTGGCATGTAAACAAATGTTTCTTACTGTATTCATACATATTGTATGAATCTGGTCAACTGGGATTTATTCAATAACCAAGTTTAAATATACCACATCTTGAAGAGATAGGTCAACCTGGTTAGTATGTCAAGCCGAGCAATAGATTGTCAGATATTTTCAAGTGGTATAAATGTACCCTTGGATATCTCCCAGTAATTCCTGTTCCAGAGAAGAAGATATAATTGTTTCTCTCTTCATTTTTACTTACCAAGGGTTTTGACAAAGCCCCAACCACGTCCTTTTCTATGGGTTCCCACAGAAAATCTTGAAAGCAAATACTGTTACAAAAACTTTCAATCCATAATGTTAACACTTCCACATAATTACTCCAAGCAACTCCTGTGACTCACTGTAGGAATAATTTAATTTCTCTGGTATGGTCTTTTGCTTATAGAATAATGTGTATGGCAAGTCAGATCTTTCCTTCTTTAGTATAGTTATAGCTCATCGTTGCAATGATAGGAAAGTTTCATACAGCTGATACAAACAGGGAAGTGATGTTGGAGTTCCCCAAACTGCTGTTAATGTGGGAATTCAACTTCCTTTCTCTGGATAATAATCAAGAGTGACACAGAATTTCATGATTATCATGACAACTCAAAGTTGAACTTGACTTGACCCAAATTATGAAAAGCCTAGTGCAGATAACACATCACAAACCAGATCTGGTTTTGTTTCAGGGCAAACACAAACTGATCTGAAAGTAGAAGTATCCAACTTAAATTCTTGTGGGCAGATCAATCTCTAATTGCTATGGAAGGTCATGGTGCAAACCCTCTATGAAGTGGGAAAGGCCCTATTTTATCAGTCTGCCCCAGGCACCTAATGTATCCAGTGATCTTTTATAGCAGGGGTGTCAAACTTGCTGCATTACATGACATGTTGCGATGTATTGCGATTTTCCCCCCCTTGCCAGAGCTGGGTGGACCTGGGTACCATGTGACACAGCCAGCAGTTTGACACCCCTGTTTTAGATGATGTTTGGGCACTTTCTCAAGGATCTGGTTTAATTAAGACTCTGATTGCCCAATGGAATAAACTACAGAACTTGACCAAGTTGCTAAGGCAACAGAAGATTGGATTTCAATAATACTCAACTCTTCTTTCAGTGATGGGGTGTTTTCATTAACTCTGAAAAAGCTCTAGTATGTCCCCATTTCAAGAATTTTTCCATTAACTTATCTATCTTGGATTATTTTAGACTGGTTTCCAATAGGTAGGGGAGATAGTGATAGCCTAGAAACTCAAGAGAATTCTAGATAAAGTAGATTAATTGGACCCTGGCAGGTGGGCTACAGGGCATGGTATAACACAGAAATACATTTGTCACACTTGTAAATAACTTTTGGAGAAACTAAGATTGGGGAAGTACAAATTCCCAGTCATTCTTGATTTCTCAACAGGTTTCAATACCATTGACCGCTGGTATCCTTTCAAACTGGTTCTTCATGATTGGAGTGGAAGCATTGTTTACCAGTGGTTCTTTTTCCTTCTTCCTGGGGAGAGGGAGTCAAGAAATATTTCTCCAGGCCTATACTTTTTGGAATGTCTTAGGACTCCCTACTCTTGCCACTTCTTTTTAATTAAATTCTGCATTAGATCACTACATTAGTCCTGGGCCAAACAGTTGATGCAGAGGGGTATTGCTTAATGTCTGGAAACTCTTGAAGTCTGTAAAGGAAGAAACAGATTGAATTCCAACCAAGATGGAAAGATGATTTGTGTACTGGACAATTCCCAGAAAATACCATCTTTCACTCTAAATGGAGCTGTAGTCCCATGGTCCCTGTGACCATGAGGGCTTTCCTACAGTTACATCCTGCATGCTAATTATGACCATTCCCAGATCAAGATGCCCTGCTCATGGTCATTTCTATCTTAGACATCTCCTACTTGGCTTATTGTAACATGCCGTACAAGGGGATTTTCCTGAAAAGCATTTGGATGCTACAGCTGCTACAAATTGTGGGAGCCCAAGTTGTGATGAGTGTATCCTGGTATACCTGATATACTGCTTCAAGTGCTGCATTGGTTGCTGATTGGCTTCTAGGTGCAATTCAAGCTCTTCCAAGAGCATGCCAGATGACGGTTGTCATCTTTAAGGACCCACATGGCTGCAAATTGGCTTAACTCACTTGCTCACTCTATCAGGTCAAACATAGTCACTTCCATCCATGTCCCCATCTATATGAAAATGCCATCTGGCATGGCCCTGGAAATGCTTTTTTGATCACTGCTCCCATCCTCTGGAATTCCCTCTGACAGAGAAGGGGAAAGGCTGATAGAATAGTCAGGTCTTACCTGCTCTCCAGAAAGCTAGAAAGGAAGTCAAGGACTGGATTTCTGAAGAGTGTAATTCAGAGGGCTAGTTTACCTTGACTAATTCACAAAGCTTTTGGGAATTTTGTGAAGTTTACTGAAATGCTCCCAGTGCCAGAATATCATATTAGTTTTAATGTTTACCATAGATGTTTACCATTGGTTGTTTCTGTTCTTGCTGTGGTTGTTTTTATAAGCTGTATAGAATAGTTTTGACTAAAGTAATTTATCAATTAATTAAAAAGAAAATACCATGTCCACTTCTAATGGCTCTTTTAAATTCTATCAGCTCTGTGTGTCTAAATATAGTGAAAGCCCAGGTAGGAGTTGCCAATGATGAAGCAGTGCTCGGTATTATGTAGTAAACATCTCTCAGCAATTTAACAGCACTTCTTTCATTCATTTGCATTTGCATGTGTGTGTGTGTATGTGTGTGTGTTCACAGCCTTCTTCCCACTGCACACCCAGCTTTCAGAGTGTCTGTCTCTCATTTACACTTACTTCTGCATCACTGGAGCACAGGGATGCTACTTATAATCTATGTAATGCTGGTGAACGAAGATTGTGCCACAATCTGTGATGGGTATAAAATACTATAATACTGTAAGTATTACCACCTAACATCTTTCTAACATGCCATGAGAAATACAGATAAAAGAGCTTTGTTTTCTGTTGTTGCACTGGCATTTGAGCAAAAATTTTAAAAACTAATTTCTTTTGCTTCTGTGAAATTATTTGATTTCTATGAAACCAAACACTCAACAGCAGCAAAAAATTTTTTTTATCAGCAGGAGAATTACCCATAAGCCAAACCTCTCCCCCTTCTGTGGTCCTTGCAATGCTAATCTATTTGCAGAAAACAAACTGAATATTTAAAGCAGCTTATCTTGAAACAAATTACTTCCTTTTCCCACACTTTCTTTAAAAGGCCTTGGCTGCAGCTTGAGATCCCATTTAAGAACAGCACTGACTTATTTATTGCAACTCTTTGCATATTTTAAAGGGACTTTCCATATGGTACGAATACAGGAACCTAACAGTGTAGCAATTAAATGACAATGAGATTGTCTTTACAAGGCCTCCCAAAAAGAGGAAAGATTACTTAACAATCTGAAATAGTGAACTCTGGATTCAACCACTGGAGACACCACTGTTTCTTAGTGTAGAGTTTAATCAGCTGAATTTTCAGAATGTTGGGAAGTGCATTGTAGAGACTACATTATACTGAAACAGAACATTGCTGGCAACCATGGGATAATCAGCTGTCTTCTTTCAGATCCATTATCTTTAAGCCCTCACTAAGTATAATCTATGAGCTACATTTCCATCTTAATCCAATGTTTGTTGCTTCTTTGGTGCATGTATATGTTTTCTTCCACTGAACGGCCTCTTTGAACAAAGAGGAAATCACATTTTGCAAATGAAAATGACAATTTTAATCTTACATTAGCTAAACAAAAAGTAATATCTCTACCAGCAAAGAATGATTATATAGTACATGTGGTGTTATGCAACACCCTGCATTTGTTTCTAAGACCAAATTCATGCTGGATGCACAGAATTCTGGATAATTGAAGCTTTGGTTCCTATCCAGAAAACCTTGATTCTTGTCCTTATTTGTTATTTGGACTTCTTAGAAGCCAACACTGTTCAGCGCAGTTACTCATGTACTTACAGCTATATTGGTGGCTTCCAAATTCAATGAATGCTTTGGAAATTTATCTGACATTCCTTCATATAATCAGTAGGGTTAATGTTCTGAAAATATCTTACCCAAAACTAATGAAAGTGGCCCAAAGAATACATCAGTACTGGATGATCTATGAGCCTAAAGATGTATAAAGGTTCAAATTCCCATTTTTTATACCAGTTCTGGCTATGATAGCTGAAAACCTTCATTTTATGATAGGAAGGACATTAAATTTGTTGTGTCAGCTTTAATATGGGTACAATATAGTTTTTTAAACCCCTTCCCCAAACCATTGCAAAATCTCTGTCCTCCTACAGTTATTATATGCATGGAGATGGAAGACTACAGAAACACTAATAATGGAGGAAGGGATTATAAAAATGGCTGAATTTGCAGAAATACTAAATGGACTTTGATCAAGGAGAGAACTACAGTTATTTTACAATAGGAGGTGTCTAAGAGAGAAGACTGCCAACCTAGCAGTTCGAAAGCACATAAAAAATGCAAGTAGAAAAATAGGGACCACTACGGTGGGAAGGTAACAGCGTTCTGTGTGCCTTTGGCATCTAGTCATGCTGGCTACATGACCACGGAGACGTCTTCGGACAAGTGCTGGCTCTTCAGCTCTGAAACGGAGATGAGCACCGGCCCCTAGAGTTGGAAATCACTAGCACGCATATGCAGGGGAACCTTTACCTTTACCTTTACCTTAAGAGAGAAGTGAAAACCCTTCCCAGAGCTTTTGCTGAAAATGAATAAAAATGAACTGCTGGTTTTAGGATTTATTGATTAAAATGTTTGTTTATGGAAAGAAGGGAACTATGATATGTAATCAGGGAGGATGGAGGTAGTAATTGCTATGTTTCTAACTACTGCATAGAAGATTGGAAGGCACTTCTTTAAATACCTTTCTTTTTCCTGCTTTTTATTATTCTTCACTTTTATCCTTTTTCTAATCTTTTTCTATTTCTTCTGTGTTTCTACAGGGTTTTTTTTAAAAAAAATCTTTGTAAAATCTTCTTTTAATAAAAAATGTTTTTTTAAAAAAGAAATTCTCCAACACAAGTGTGATGAAGCTCCACCCAGTGTAGCTCTTAAGCTTTTCCTTCAAGTATCAAGAAAGTATATTCAGCTGTTTTTAATTTATCTCCAGACCATACTGGCTGGAGATAAAAAGAAAGCCTGATGGTTAGATCCATAAACATAGATAGTATGCTTTGCTTCAGGAGTTTCTCTAAAATGCCAATATTCCTTGATTTGCCAGAAAAGAATTATCTGGCAAACAATATGATAAGGAAAGGATTTCCTAGGGTCAGAAATGCTGATTATTCAGTATGGTAAGCATTCAAAACTATGAAATATTTATATTTGATAGTCAGTGTGGTATAATAAGTAATTTATTTATTTGAATTTAGAATAAGTTTAGGCAGCTACAAGTTCATTCTCAGCCATGGAAATCCCTAGGTAATTTTGGGCCAGTTATTTCTTTTCAACAACCTATTTCATGAGTTGTAGGAATGAAACGTTGAGCTGTTGGAGGAAAGATGGGTTATGACAGATGTCTCCAACCTTTTTTGTTGGCAGACCAGAGGGAAAGGGAGGGGGAAGCATTTTACACATACATGCACACACAAATGGGGCCTTGAGCATGTGCAACGCAAACCGGGCAGTGCTAGCGCCCATGTGACACTAGCACCACCCTGTTTTTGCTGTGCAGGCACTAGCACCACCCCTTTTTCACCATATGGTGCCCAGTTTTCACCAAATGGTGCCCATTTGCGTAGCAGCAGTGGTGCCAGCACGAGTCGGGGCGAGTGCGCACATACACAGGCACATACTGGCCAGCCTGTTCTGTGGCCTGGTGGCCAGCAGGCCATGGCCTGATAGTGGGCTGCAGCCCACAGGTTGGGGGCTCCTGGGTTATGACACATACTTTAAAAAATAGAATAGTTGGTTTCTGGGAAGCTTTTCCTGGACCGTTTGGGGAGACCGCCATCTCTCCTAAGTCCCTGGGATTTCCTTCATTCATTCCAGCCCTTCAGGGTGGGTTCTGGCCCCTTAGGGTCCCCAACAAAAAGAAATTTCAGCCGAAGGGTTCTGCATTCCGAATCTTCTGACTGCTCCACTGGAAAACAGGAACCGGAAGCAGAAAACAGAAGAAAAGGCTGGCTAACTCCATGTCCAGTCACAGCTGAAAAAAACAGAAGTCATAAGCTTTTATGACTTTTCCTTTACAAAAGGAAACGTATGATAAGCGGCAACAATTTCAAAGGACAATGATTTTAAACCACAAAGAATTACAGAACAACCTTGAGAGTATGAATCAACTTATCTCCAACTTAATTTCACTCCAAGAAATTTCCTAGGAAAATACAGTAGAGATGACTGAACATAATTCTGAGGAAAGAGACTTAAAGATGGAACCGTATAAAATAAAAAATCATGATTTAATTCAGATGGTAAATATTTCAACATGTCCAAGCAACTTTGAAGATAAGGAAAAGAATAAGAAAAAATACTTTACAGGGAAATGAATGATGCAGCAAAACATACTGATTAAGAAAGGCAATGGCCAGAGAAAAAAGATTAAAATGGAAATCAAGAAAATAGATTATGGGACTTATCAGAGAGAATACTTAAAAAGAAACATTTGTTTGAATATGGCTAAAAATGGAAAAACTTTGGAATATATTACTCTTAAAGAGATGATTTTTTTGTTAACTAATACAATAAGAAACATTTGTGTGAATATCGCTAAAGAAATGGAAAAATTTTGGAATATATTACTCTTAGAGGGATGATTTTTTTTTATAATTAATACAATATGTTTTTTCCCTTTCTGTAAAAAAAGTTGAAATTATTTAAACAAAGCAAACATTTTAGTTATTTAAATGTGACAATAAGAAAAGCATAAAAACGCATTTTGAATGAGAGTTAAAGGATTAGATGATTAGATCTACTGAATGGAATGCTTAAAGTTTAAATAGATTAAATAGATTCTCAGCTATGGTCAAAAAGAATAAGAAATTGAGGGAATAAATATATATTAAATTAGGAGGGATACATATCTTCAGTTGTATGTTATTTTTTGTATCTCAGTGCTTTTTGCTTTTTTCTTTCTTCTTTTTTTCCTCTTTTTTTTGTCTCTCTCCTGTTTTCTTTTCTCTTTCTACTTTTTTACTAATTGATTAAGAAATACAAAAGTATGAGAGGGCTTATATGGAAAAAAATAGAATTAAATCCACCAATGTAAATGTCGTTAACTATAGAGAAAATTGTCACTAGTAAGAATATTTAGAATTTGGGGAGAGAAATAAGCTGAAACAAGCATGGTAACAGGATTTACGATAAGGCAACTAAAATGACAAATAGGAATATTGGAAAAACTATATACTTAATTGTTGTTTATCAAAATAATGAGAATTGTTTTAATCTAATGTTTTGCAAAGAAAGATACTTTGGGGAAAGGGGAAATCAACTGAAATTAACATATTGAATATAGATTATAGAAATCAATTGTTAAAGATTGTCTTATAAATGTTACCCAGACAACATACTGTTTACAAATTACTGAATGATTTATCTTATGTTAAAAAATACCAATAAAATATATACAAAAAATAATAATAGAATAAATAATACTGTGTAACAAGAAACAAGAACAAGAAACCTACCTTTATCTGTCTTTAATCATTTTTATATTCAAATAATTTTCAAACCTTTATGTTCCAAAACTTGCTAAGATCCCTTGTTATATATTAGTGGAAAGCAAAGGATGAGAAAATAATGTCATTATAAATATAAAAACAATTGTGAAATTTCCATTTTAAGGATTCCTGATTCTGCTTGATCCTTGATGAAAGAATGTTATGACTTCTATTACATTAGAAAGTCTTTAAAGTCTCACTAAAATGTGCCAGAATTGCATTTTGTGATTTTATAATCTCCTATTATATAATTATATGTGCAGAAGTAGATATTTTATTTGCTGTTCACACCAAAAATAGAATGTTCTTCTCAAAGAAATATATAACATGCCATAGACTCTCCAGATATATTCACTAGTGACAGGCTAATTACAACTCATAATTTTTATCCAGCAGATATATTTTATTTGTTCATCTGCAAGCTGCATAAACATTATGAGATGAGACAGGATTTCCATTCTTAAATAAGTAAATTAAGATATGGAATACTTTCTTTCTTTATACAGAGCTATATTTTTATCCATGGATATTAAAATAGAAATGCCAAAGTGAACTGATATGTATTTTCCCCAAGCTTATATAATAAGTGAAATCCTATATGCATAAAAAATGTTTCCTCCATGAATAACAGTATTATGTCAATGTTTGCCATGAAGTGTGATATAGAGATATGCATATTAATCTTTATATATATCAAGGAACAAATGAATTTTAAATGTATAATTTATTCCATGTAGAAATAAATCACAACCTTTCAAAGCTGTGGACAAAGCTGAAATCCCTCTAAGCTTTGCTGTCAACATATAATTTTAGAGTAATAGAAGACCAACATTAGGAACTATATAAGGATTAATCATTGTGACACTACTGTTAAAAGTGAAATTACATTCAGTTATTTTTCTATTTTCCCTACCTTATTTTTACATACCCTCTCCATTCCTTTTCCAGAAAAGCACTATATCACCTTCATTTTTTGCCCTTTTTTAGGAACCAGGGTGGTGCAGTGGTTAGAATGCAGTATTGCAGGCTAATTCTGCTCATTGCCAGGAGTTCGATCCTGACTGATTCAAGGTTGACTCAGCCTTCCATCCTTCTGAGGTCAGTAAAATGAGGACCCAGATTGTTGAGAGCAAAATGCTGAATCTGTAAACCACTTAGAGAGTGCTGTAAACCACTATGAAGCAGTATATAAGTCTAAGTGCTATTGCTATTGCTACTATTTCAAGTGCCATGCAAAAAGATCAGTTGCAGAACATCTCACAACAGTATTAAAAGTAGACATTTATAAAAATAAAATGTATCTTCATGAAAATGAAGGGGATAGAGAGAAGAATATAACAGAACTAAGGAAAAAAACCTCATTGCTTCATGTAGAACCAAACTCAAAAGCATCATCAGTGAATTTTTGCTAATTTTAAATAATTATATTGCTCTTTCACAGACTTTGGCTTATGATGATTTATGTATTGATTTTCAGGTGGTTGCCCAGCCTAAGAAGTAACTCATCACTAGTAGGAAGAAATATACCCAATATCCAGACACAGTGACCGTGGCCTACAGCAGATTCATATCTACTTTACTGCTCTTCCCTGTACTCTACTCTGGCAATACTATTACAATTATTTAAAAATAACTGCATTCATACTTTATTAAATTAGAAGTATTCATCAGATGAGCACTCCCAATAAGTTCCAACAGTGGCAATATTGTGCAGGTATGATCAGACTTCAATCATGAATCCTGAAGAGTAAAAGTCTTTACTCTGTGTCAGGGGTGTCAAACTGCCAGCCCATAGGCTGGTTGCATCATGCGGAGGCCAGGCCCACCTCACCTCCGGCAATGCAAAAAATGTCGCGATATGTCACAACACGTCACGCGTTTGACACCCATGCTATATTCACTTGAACCACATACCTGACAATGAAGAAAACAGACACATTTACTCAATATTGGGCTTGCCAGACATATTTAGGTGGTGGCTATTTTCAATTATGATGCCTGAAAATGGCTAATCATATTTTCTTCCAAACATTTATATGCCTTCCTGCAATCTGATACAGAAACAGGTCAGTTTCTATTCTGAACAGTTGTTAGTCAGAAATGTAAGATCTGAGGTCCCAAACAAAATTAAAAAAATGTAAGCTTCCCAGGATATTCTGAACTCTTCTTCACATGGCCATCCTTGAAGAAAGCTAGTATTTCAAAGGAGACCATGATATAAAACTATACTGAGCTGGTCAAATATGTCAGCTTTGGCTTGTGTCAAGATAAATGCTCATTTCTTATTTATCTTTCTTTAGTTTTTTAGGTTTTTCTTCTGGAAAAAAACATAGATGCACATTCACAAACATTCTTCTGTGCATGGTGGCTCAGATTCAGTTGCAGAAAGATGTTTCAAAGTATGAGGAAGTATAAACCTGGCACCTGCAACTCTTAAAAGCAGCTGCTTTGTTTCCTGCTGGAATTGCATAGATGTTCTTTTTAAAAAGTACTGTTATTTTAAAGAGTTGCATGCAGATTCTACATGTGCTTTCCTATGAACTTTAAAACCTCTTTTGCAGTGCTTTTTTTGTAAAAGACAAAGGTGCCGGAACTCACACATGTCATACAAGCCACCTACAAGGTTCCATCCAAAAAAGGTGCTGGAACTCCATTCTGAGCATTCTATGAGAAAAAAAGCCCTGCTCTTTTGGAAACTGAATGTGAAGTACCCTACAACCCTAATATACAACCACTGAGGGGGGAAAATGGTATCTGTCCCTGTCCCTCAGTTTATTTCTTGTTTTAAGATGCCATGACACATTTTCTTTTGATGATTAAAAACTCTGATCAGAATATTTGAATATTTTTCTTGATAGAAAAGAATATCTATTTTCAACAATTTACAAATTAACTAGACAAGTATCAATTTTAAAGGGAAGTCAGTACCTTTTAGGGCATGGGTGTCAAACTCGCCACATCACGTGACGTGTCACGACGTACCACGACTCTTTTTGCAGTGCTGGCAATGGGCTGGACACAACTTCAGTATGATGAAACTGGCCCGTGGGCCAGCAGTTTGACACCCCTGTTTTAGGGGGATTTAGTATGATTTCTTTCATCATCAAAACCTGTCTTGAGTTCCAAAGAACTAAATCAATAAATAAGTAAATACAATTAAGGAGGAAGCTAACTGAGATAAAAATCAGATAGTATTAAAGGTGGATCAGAACACTTTAGCCTGTTATGAAGACCAAATCTCAGCTTAAAATCACTATTTTACCCCCATAGGAAAAAAAGCATTGTCTGGATCAGCTAATGCCAGTATTCCTAATGATATACCTTCGCATTTATTCATATACCTTCTCTATTATTCTCTCCAAAGCATAACCTACAAGTATGAGGATGATGGGGTTGTAATCTAACATAGGATGAAACCATTGAGGTGGGAACTTGGTAGAGCTGAAACCCAGTACCGGTAATTAGTCGCTTATATATTTCAACTGTCTGGGCTGGATCTCCTGACGAATGTCTCTTCCTGAGGTTTAACTGTCTTTCTTGATGCCAAGAATCAGTATGCCATTCCAGAATTGCTTTTACTTAATACAGGTATGATTTTCCAGCATCATCTAGAAGCCTTCTTCCAATTTAGATATATAGAATCATGTAAAAAAATCCCCTTTGTAATTTTTTTTTTTAAAAAAAACATTTATTGGATTTGTTTGCTGCTCATCTTGCATCAAGGCAACTGATTACATAGTTGATTAGGGAGATGAACAGATCCTTGGAGAGTCTAAAAGTCAACTCCATTATTCATTATTGCTCAACAGATCATACCCTTGTGTTCACTTGCCTGCTTTCAGTGGTATGCTATTTATCACTCTGTAATAATAAAAAATTCATCTTTAGTCTGGCTTCAAAGAGGGTTACTTCCTGCAGTTGCTAGCCAGCTCTTCAGTGTCAACAAACAAGAAACTCAACAATTGAGTAGCTAATAGTAACAACACTAAGGAAGTACCTTACCCTTTTAATGCTATTCCTTTTTCTTTCTTTCTGAGCATAGAGCTACATTTGAGTTTAATGACTACAGTTGGTTTGGGTTCATTTCTCTCAGCAGGTGGGCCATTAATTGAAATAGAAATTTTGAAGATCTATTTTTAATTCATTCCTCAGGCAGACTTTAATGTGTTTTCCAAGTATTCTGAGAAGACAATGATAATAGATTCACAGCCCTCTCCTTTCTGAAAGAAAAAAAAGGCTAGGCATACATACAAATCATGATCAGTTCAGCATTTTCACCTCATAAGGCAATTGCTTATAGGTCATTATTACTATATAGAGCATCGGAGCAATAGGTATGGAGTATTTGCACCAAAGTAAGCAAAGCTGATTTAGATCCTGCATCTTTGTTCACTTAAGATCCAAATCTCACCTGCCAAATTTTAAATAGGTTTTGCCTATTAGCAACTCATTCAACATATTTTGTGTGTGTGGGGGGGGGGAAGGGAGTGGAGAGAAAAGAGTATCTAAGAAATAAATGAAAATAACTGATAAGAGTATCTTGAAAAATTTGCATTAATAATTTCTCTCAGAGATTATTAAAAAGGCCAAAGTAGATACTAAGCTGGTTAAATCACATTAAGTTTCCTTAATAAAATCAACATTTCATAATCATAAAATTTTTATTCACTTTTACTCAGGCTTGAAACTGATTTCAATGTGTTACATTTGAATGTGATGTTCAGGAGTATAACATTAATAAAATTCATGATGTAAGGTAGTTTGCAGTTTACAGTTCATTTTAAGTATTCAATTCTGCTCACCAGGTACTAAGGAGGTGCGCTGAAAACATAATAATGAAGATAATTAATCTGAACTCGCTTGTAGAAATAGCTTTTGTGGAAGATAGGACTTTCACCTGCCTCCAGGAAGTCCCATTCTCCTATCTTGGAAGTGCATATTTTGTGCCTGAAAGCCCCATAATCCACCAAATACTGTGTTTTCTACAAGCTGTGTTCGACATAAACAATAAACATAACAGTAACATTAATAACAAAAATTTAAAAGTCTGTATAATGGATATGACAGCAGAATGAAAGAGAAAGAGCTGGAGAAAACCACAAATTTTTCTGACAGAAAAATCTTTCAAGCAGCAAAATATGCTGCTTCATGAAGTGGTACATCCCATGTTACAGAAAGAAATAACAAAAACCTAAAATACAATCTATAACAGGACAGAGTATAAAAAACTGTACTGTATTGTAGCTAGGGAAGTTGAATCATGTCCACTTTTGTTTTTAAATGTATATTTAACAAAATTTTCAAAAATAAAAATAAAAAGAAGAAATTCCTACCGTAGCAATTGTCCAAGTTAACATGAAGGGAAGTTGATGTAAATGTGAAATAAGGAAAACAAAATAATTTTGTATTTGCAAATAAGCTAGGGAAACGTTTGGCATATAAACTGAGGAAATAAAAAATATTGTTACAATTACAAGATGAAAATACCATTAAAAAAATGAAGTGGTACATCCCCCTTCACTGGAAGTCTTCAAACCGAGGCTGGGTACCCATCTGTCAGAAATACTTCAGTAGATTCTGCACTAAGCAGAAGTGGACTAGATCAGGGGTCCCCAACCCCCAGTCTGTGGATCAGCACCGGTCCACAGCTTACCAATAAGCGGGAAGCACAAACAAGCAAAGTCCATCCTGGAGATGCAGGCAGTATTCAAAACCACACCCCCTCTGGTCTGTGGAAGAACCTTTCTCCATGACACCAGTCCCCGGTGCCCAAGAGGTTGGAGACTTCTGGACTAGATGACGTCTGATGTCTACAATGTATCCTCTAGTATGATTCTCATCCTAAAAATGCTTGTTTCTGTTGCCCACCTGGTCTTAAAAAAACCAAGTGACTTCCAGAAATTGAGGGCAACAGCCAAAGCTGGTAATTTATATATAGTTTATAAGGTCAACATAAAATTTAGTTTGTGTTAAGATCTAACCCCCACTGGTAGATCTATTCTAGAATCAGATTTTAATTCTAGCATCTATGTGGAAGTAATTTCCAAGATAGAGACAAATTGAGATAAATCTTCTCAGTTCTAAGCATTGTTTCCAAGGAAGGCCTAGTTTTCAGTTGGGAGTAGTAAATTTAGCTATCCTGAAGCATTCCGCATTAAACAAGACAAAGAACTAACTGTAATTGGTTTGCTTAAATTGTCAGTCTTGTCTGACAGGATTTATTTTACACATATCTCACACAATGCAGGTTGTCATTGATTTGAGAAATGAATTGCCCTGGATGCAGCTATTCAGTTTCTGTCAAGTTGGGTTTAAAAAAAAAAAAGCTGCAGCAGAGCTATATTAAATCACACAATTTGCCAGCAGCAATTCCATTCTGGAACACTGCTTGAATGAAGCAGATCCATTCTAACAACTTACATATCTTTGCCAAGGCCCATTAAATTTATTGACTTGTAGAGTTCAAAAAGTAGGCAAGATTTTCTTCATACTGTATTTTTATTGGCATATCTTGCAGCAGCAGTACGATAATTGTCCGAATAGTAGGGAAGGGTGGATAGCTTTTCTAAAGGATTCAAAGCCTTTGTTGAAATAACAAGCTCTTTATTCAGAAGAATCAATAATATTGTAGAGAGGAACAGATCAAAGAGCTTCAGAAATATTTTTAAAGTAATAAGAGTTTTGCAATTTTTATACGGATGGTGAAGAACTACAACTATGGTTCTTATTATGGATGTTTTCAATTGATAACCACAAGGCAATATTATAAACTACTTTTAAAGTGGCAACAAAAACAAAACTTGCTGCTTCCAGAAATTTGTTACTGCATCCAGTAAAAATTGGAATGACAGAATAGAAAAGGCCCTGGTGTGTGTGTGCTGGACTGGCAGTAATTCAATTCCTCTATGGAGTTGAGCCCATGACTAATAATGCTTACAGTCTGCTTGGTCAATCATAATGCAAGTATAGTAGAACCAGCAGCTGAAGGAGAGGATGACACTTGACTAGCAATATAAATTTGATGGTTCATTCAGAAAAGGGCATCAGAATGTAGTCCTCTAGAATGAAGATGTGTGCACTTCATACAGCAAAAATATAGACATTTCACTGAGCCAAAATATTGTTTGCTTGCCCAGCTTATTTTATTACATGGATCTACCTACTGTCCTTGTAAACCATGGTCAGGCCTTAGCATCTTCTGCAACACAACCACCTGCTTTATTCAGCAACAAATCATGGCTTATTATAGGTATGATCATTAGTCCATGAGTATCTGCACCTTATCCATAACTTAATTTCCCAAAACATTTTAAACATCCAGAGGGGAAGGGGAAGAAGAAGAAGAGAAGAAGAGGAAGAAATTAATTATTCTTTGATGTTAATAAAGTAGGTCAGCAGCAACTGATCTGCTCTTGGCCAATTACTGGCAATTACTAGCAGAAAATAAGCAGGCCAGTATGGCTGGTCTGTTTTTTGCCATCATGCAAGACACATGAAATGCTGAGCATGAAGTGGTGTCACTATGCAAGCTCCATAATGCAACAGTGCCACAATGCAGGCATGTAAAGAAGCACCTGCTCAGTGATATCACTGCAGGACAGTGATATGTCATGATTTGCTGTTGAGTTCCTTACGCTTAGTCTATGTTTCTGATAAGGTGGAAAATGGCACCACAAGCTTTTCTGCTCTTTGTTGAGATGGTAAGTATTCAGTATTGTTGAAACCAAAATCCAAAAGCTTTTAATATATAGCCTTAATATACCCATTTACTTAATATATACCCAAGCCTCTGTTATTTTTTTTATTAAAATCTCTTTTTTATACCATTTGGCACATTTAAAAAGTTAGAAATGCGTTTCTTTCTGTTAATTTCCCTTTTAAAAATAACCAGATAATCTCTTTTCTGTGCATCCTTTCCTTTGTTGGAAAAAAAAGTAATTATATGGGTTTGAAGCATCAAATAACTACATGCAGCAAATTCAACCTCCTTAAACAGATGTTTCTCTTAAGAAGATTATTCTGTGCCTGAGACAGCTTTGCTTCTTATATGCAGAGACATGATATGTAGGATTTCTGGTGCTGTATCCAAGGTTGTGACACCACAAAAATATAACTTCATAAACACTGGGAAAGCTGCTTAGTTTAAAAACCCTAGTCCTTCTTATATTTACAGTAACCAATAAGCAAACGATAAAAAGGAATATGAAAGCAGAATCAAATGTATTAGCTAGTACTTCAGAATAGATTGAGCTAATAGTATTAAAACTGCAAGTTGAGAAGGAATACTAGAATATTCATAAAAACACTGAACAGCTTTTGTACAAGTTGAGCATATGGTACATTTCTGCACCTTCTACAAATAAAAACACACATTTTTTTTACCTTATAAGTAGCAAATGCTACACAAACTTCAAAGAATTCCTCCAGTCTCTGTCTACCAATAAAGGAGAATATTTGTAATTCAGTGATCCTTGGTGCTTTCTGAGCTTGTTTTCTTGCAGACATTTCATTAACCAAACTAGGTAACATCATCAGTGCTAGTAAAAGATGGGGTTTGCTCTTTATATTCTAGTCAGTGGCTTGTCCTGTCAATATTGGTGTGGGTGGTCTTAAGAGGTTCTTTGTTTGCTCTGTTTACTGTTAGCTTGCTTGACAGAGGGGGCTGATTGCTGGTGTGGAGGTGTTCTGGTCTTTTTGTTCCCTTTTTGGTTTATTGTCACTTTTGTATAGTATATGGATATTTAATTTCACAACATATAAACAGAATTAACCATAGTTTCAGCTGGGAAACTGACCACCCTAAACCAAGCCAAATCCAAAAACACTGGGGAATTTCTAGAAGCCTGGCACTCTTAACAAATTAGCCATCAACAGACACATAGACAAAAACAATATCCAAACAAGCTAACAGTAAACAGAGCAACCAAAGAATCTCTAAGACCACCCCCACCAACACTGACTAGGCACTACAATATAAACTGAGAGCAAACTCCAGTCCTTACTAACACTGATGATGTTACTTAGTTTGGGAGATGAAACATCTGCAAAGAAAAAAACAAGTTCAGAGAGCACCAAGAACCCCGCAGTTTCTGTCTATTTTATGAAATGTTCTGGTGTTGTTTAGCTTAGTTTTGATGATTTATGGAACTCAAAATTCAGAAGGAAACAACCCCCATTCTTGCTAAGGCAAGAACAAAATTTGAGGCTTTCCAGACATTGATGGACTTTTACAATAATTCCACTGATGTACAACTGTTCTCCATCTTGATCTGTTTCTGGTGACAATCTGCAGCTCTTCCAAGACCATTCTGGTAACATTCCTGACTCCATCTCCATCCATATATTTTATTAATTCTCTTCCTCTTATTCTACTTTCTTCAACCTTACAAGCATCAACCCCTATAACCGGCAACAAAATCTGCAGGAACTTCTTTTTACCTACTGCTATTAAAGCAGCAATGGGACGCGGTAGTTCAGTGGGTCAGGACGCTGAGCTTGTTGATCAGAAGGTCGGCAGTTTGGCGGGTCGAATCCTGAGTGCCGCGTAGCAGAGTGAGCGCCTGTTACTCGTCCCAGCTTCTGCCAACCTAGCAGTTCGAAAGCACGTAAAAAATGCAAGTAGAAAAATAGGGACCGCTACGGTGGGAAGGTAACAGCGTTCTGTGCGTCTTTGGCGTCTAGTCATGCCGGCCACATGACCACGGAGACGTCCTCGGACAAGCGCTGGCTCTTCGGCTTTGAAACGGAGATGAGCACCGGCCCCTAGAGTCGGAAACGACTAGCACGCATGTGCGGGGGAACCTTTACCTTTACCTTTTATTAAAGCAGCAGTGTGGAATGTGTGTTGCCTCTAATCCTAGGAACTGATTTTCAATAACTGTTCCTATTAGTCCCATGAATTCAAGATAAGAAATAGGAAACAGGAGTGGTCTTCCACATATTCCACATACAACTCTCAGTATTTTTCCACTATTGACCGTGATGTCTAGGACTGTTAGGAATTTCTTGAAGACCACAGATTCTCTACTTCTGGCCTAAAGAATAAAAATTGCCAGATTAAAAAAAGTCAATATCCAAAATTCACTTCACTAGTCATGTTGAACACAATAGAATTTTTGAACAGACTGCTCTGCAAGCACAGAGTGTCTCACACATACACACAAAGCCATAATTAGTTGCACAGTAACACTCCCTCTACAATTAATTATTTCATTAAATGATGAGCTATATAATCATGACAACAAAACCACTCACACATTTAATCTATGTACAATCATAAGAATGATTTATTTTAGGGTACCTTCTGTAATTAAATCTTGCTACTTTGTGTTGTGAGACTGTTTAAAATGCAAAACAGTAAACCCAAAACAGACTTTGCTAAAACAAAGAAAATTCAAGGTTTTAGTGAAAATGAAACAATTGAGCAATCTTGCATAAACCAGTTGCTTCTCTCCCTGATTCCCCCACTTCCTGGTGATACCATGCAGAATATAACTGGGGAAGCAAAATGCCCAACATTATTTTTAGCCATGCATGTTGCAAATAAAGTACAAGCATTGCAATAACTACAAATTAGTTTCAGCTCAGGGTATAATGGATGTCTTTCAGTTTGTTGCCTAAGTAGCACTGAAATGTACAAAGGTGTGTTTATTCAAAGAAAGAGCTTCCATTGAATTGGGCAAAATGCTGTAACCTGGAATAGTCTAATAGCCTCCACGCATTTTAATAGAACATGTGTTAAACAGTGAGGAATGATTTTACACAATTCAGTATTGTAGATCTGGTAATCACACCCGTGTGCCAAGGGAAAATGCTAAATGAAAAGTGTTCCCATACATGTTCATATGAATTCAAATTAGATTTTGTCTTCGGTTGATGATAGCAAGATTACATGATGGTGCAGTAAGTGGCAGACAGTGATCAATCAAATCTGATATTAGCTAATTTCTCAAGGAGAGAGACAGGTTGCTCTAATGATTAAGGTGTCCATGTAGAATTGGAAGCCTGAGTTCTAAAGCTGCCTTAGGCATAGAATCACCCATGACTCTCTTTCAACTCTAGGAAGAACCACTGCTAAAAATGTTGCCAAGAAAATTGCAGGGACCTGGGGAGTCAGACACCAAGAGTCAAGTCTGATTCAAAGGCAATCCCAGGCCTACCCTTAGTTCAACCCATAATTTTCAACTGTATAACAGGTGGAGTTTTGAGATTAAAATTGTTCTACTGTTGTAGATAGAACTCAACTTAATTCATAGGGGAAAAAAGACACTAAGGCAAGATGGGTTATATTTCTGCATATTTGGCATTTTTCTAGAGGATGTCATCTAGGTTAGTCATATTGCTTCCTGGTCTTACCTTTTGAACAGAGGTACCACCAAGATTCTTACTTTTAATAGAGTGCAGTTTATAAAGAATGTAATAGTTATAAAGCTTACTTACTGAAAGTTGTTACTTTCCTTTTCATTGTATGGCATAAAATGTTGTTTTCCACCTAGAATCACTAGTTGAGATGGGCTGCTATAGAAATCAAATAAATATTTAATATGCTAGGCATATTCACATGATTCTGTAAGCTTGGTTTATCATAAATCGCTGATAAGAGTCTTACATGAGTGATCCAACAAATTTAGCCAGTCTGTAGGCTGGCTATCACGTCAACTTTTATGGTGACTGACAAACACTTCTTGGTTTAGTTTGAAGTCTGAATAGTTAAAACATTCCTCTGCAATGACTGGATTGGACTGGAACCATTATGTGAGCAGGGAAGGGCTGGAATTCTCTGGCTCACCCCATCAGATGTATCTCTTTTTATTTATTCAATGCCTGCAGAATTTGTATGTAAAAATAGAATTGGGAACAGTGGAGAAGCTGCAGTTGGACAGCAGCCCCATTTTGTAACCACTCCTGTTTTCTGTGCTTGGGGAGTTAAACATAAACTAATCCCTGTCTGGGTTTCTGTCAGATGTGGCCCGCAGATCAGAGAAGTTGACTAAAAGCAAGCCCTAAGTACAAATTTAACTTTATTACAGACTGAAATATTTACTGAGCCCAACATGCCGTGGCTTAGCATATCACACAAATTAATCCAATGTCTTAATTTATTCACCATGCTAAGCCAAGCACTACAATAGTTCATAAACCACAATACAGGTAATCCTTGACGTAAAACACAACCATTCCAGCATCCCCATGGTCATGTGATCAAAATTCAGGTGTATGGCAACTGACTCTGAATTCCCCATTGATTTTGCTTGTCAGAAAGTCACAAAAAGTGAGTACATGACCCTGGGACACTGCAACCATAAGAGTTGTTAAGATTCACTTAAAAACCGCGTTATTAATTTAACGTGCAGTGATTCACTTAACAATTATAACAAGGAAGGTCATAAAATGGGGCAAAGCTCACTTAACAAATGACTCACTTAGCAGCAGAAATTTTGGGCTCAATTGTGGTCGTAAGTTGAGGACTACCTGTAGTTTAGAGTTCACAAAATGAAGTGAATGAGTTCTATGAACCAATCGTATCCCATTAACTTCAAGATGAGTCACCAGTGGCATGTTTGGTTTGTTGCCTGAGTGAATTAATAAATAGTGTAACTTCTCTAAAGATATAATCAAGTCACTGAAGAAACCTAGCACATTTTTTCCCCAAAACGCATTTCTGTGAACTTTGTGCACAATAATTAATGAACTCAAAAGTTGATATGATTTCTCAAAACAAGCCTAATGCCAACTTCCCATATAGCAAACCTCAAAAGGACTGTTTTAGAAAACTGGGACTCCACCATTGGGTAGGAGGTTGCTGGATTCACATCAAAGTAATCTATCTCTCAGGTAGCCTGTATATCAACCTTTCTTCCCCTCCCCCTTTCACCCCAGTTTAAATCCTACAACAGCCTAGTCACTGAGCTGCATCTGATAGGGGGCTGCAGCTCACAAAAGCTCATCTTTTTAATACAAATGTGGTAGTCTGAAAAGGTGGCACAAGATTCCTTCTAATTTTCTGCCACCGGACATCGCTCTCCTTCTGGGAGAAATCACTGATGGCTAAGAGATGCGGTGATGCCTGCAATGAATCATCAAAGCGCATCAGACTTGATTAAAATCACCCGATCGGGATGATCGCATAAGCCCTTCAAGCTTCGGACGTGTGACGGCCCACTGACCCAGTTAATGGCTGCGCTGGCCACCATCTGTCCGGTTTAAAACTTGGCATTTTCAGTCCAGGCGAGTTTGAGCAACCTGATGACGCCAGGGATAGAAAAAGAAGCCTTTCCCTGGAAGAAAAAGCCTGGCTGGCAATATTGCCCCGACAGAAAGTCGAGGGGAGCGCCGCACGCTCTTCCTCCGAGGTCGGAGAGGCGCGAACGGAGAAGCGCGAGTGCCCAGCAGGACGACGAGACGGAGGAAACGGCTGGCTTGGTCGTCTACCGAAGGACCAAGACGGCCGCGACCTCCTTCGCCCTGAACGAAGGCCGCCAGCTTTCCAACTCTAAGCATTTGACCGACGCCGCCAGCAGCGCCGGCGGTGTCGAGCCTTGCGAGCTGGCGCTCATGCGCATTGCCGGCGATGCTTTCGCGCTGTCCTCTCCTGCTCCGCTGGCGCTCCTCCTCTCGCGGTGGCGCAGCGGCGGCTATTACTAGTCGTGGTTTCTCTCTCTCTTTGCTCTCTCTATCTCCCGTATCCAAATTCCTGAGTCGGAGAAACTGCCTGCTCTGGGGCTGCTCCTCTCTCGCCTTCACCCCGCGCCTGAGGGCGAGAGAGAGAGAGAGAGAGAGACGGATGCCTTGGGCTCCGCGTTGCCCGCTCCCTGGCTGCGTCTCCCTCCCCCGCCTTCTGGGTCTAATTTGCCAAAGGAGATTGCGGAGGGCTTCTGGCTTCCCAGGCTGGCTCCGGTCGGACTCGGCGCTTCTCGCCGCAGGAGTCGCAGTCGTAGCGCGGTAGTGCCGGCAGCCGCCTCTGGAGGCGCGGCGACTCACGCGGGAGAGGCGGTGAGAGCATCTTTGGCCACGGACGGTCCGTGGAGTCCGGCGGAGATGCTGGGATTTCTGGTAAGTCGTGAACGGTTGGTCATTTTAATAGGGACCCCTTTCCGCTTGGGAGACTTTAATGCTGCAGGATCCCAGGATCAATTAGACCCCTGGAGGGGTGGGGGAGCGTGGCTTAGGCTGGCTCTAAGTAGCGAGAACAGTGTACTCTGTAGATGCTCAGGAGCATTTCTGGGAAGAGGCAAAAGCCCCAGATTCGGCAACTGTGACTTGTACAAATAAAAAAAAAATATGAACTCCCTGTTCAGAAAGTCTTCGCAGCTGGAAGGGAGCGCAAGGGGCAGAGGATGGCCACCTTTACTTCTGGATTCCTAAATGGAGAGCGAACAAGTGGCCACCAGCCGGTTATCCTGTGGTCTCAGGAGACTTAGTCCAAGAATCAGTACAATACATACAGAATTTGAAGAGAGAGCCAGCAGATAGGTTGGCCAGTAAAAGGGCTTTTCCTTTCTGCATCTGAAGAATCAGGTGCCATTGACCTGAGAGGACAAGCATTTTGCTAACTGTTGCAGGGGCTTGCAAGAGGCTGAGATTGAGAAAGGGTTGCGCAGTTTTGGGGAACAGAAATGGCTACCACTTACTCCCATGTGCAAAGAGGGATTTTAGTCTTCTCCCATAAGAAACTTCAGTGGAAATCAATAAATACTTCTTGAGCTGGTGAATTTCTTAGGTCTTAAAATTGAGGTATCAGTTAATTGATTGCAGCTTGATTTTGGGGTGGGTGAAATGTAATGGAATGATGTTCCTGTTCAGTTTATGAAACTTGCTGGGTGGCCTAGGGAAAATCCTAGAATAAATGTGTATAGACGAATGGGGAATGACAAAATGTTTCTGAGAGGCACTTTAAAAGGCTGAATGATACTGCTTTGCAGAGAAGGGGGTTGAAGAAAGCCCAAGAGGAAAGAAAAATCTGAAAGAGTAGATGCAATTTGGCATAATGTCTAAATAAATTAGTGGAAGGTTGCCAATTATGAACTTCAATAACAATTTGTGTTTAGGTACATTTACATTCCGAAATTAAGGACTTTTGCAGTCATAGAATTTGAAAGCTAATATATTTCCTTGGGGGGGGAACACCTAGTAGTCTATAAACTGCAAGCATAGGCTTTAAGAGCTGGTTGTTTGATTGCAGCTATTTGTGGTTGTAATCTTACATAATCCCCATGATGTTAGTGGAAGTATTTATAAATTAATGGTTTGTTAAAGGCAGCCCAAAGAACTAAGGCCTGTTGTGACATTATTTGGAAGAACATGATGGGATGGGGAGATTGCTGCAGTCGGAAAGAAACCTTCATCGTAATTCTAGCAGGGGATGGAGAAAGGGTAGCATGTGGCAAGTGTAATGTACATGCAGTATGAGTAATTTACTCTAGCACAGAAAGAGCTGCAGAATTATTCAGTTCCAGGTTATTGGATCACAGGTTGTGCAGCATCTCGTGGATTGTTGCCAAGTCTTTGCAAACAATAGCAGAGGGATTTTTTTTCTATTCCAGTCACAGCACATTTCAGTTAAATTTATTTCTAAGTTAACATTCCCTTAGCTATCAGTTAACTGATTGCAACTTGACTGGGTGTAGTGGTTATCCTCAGATTTATATGAACCACTTTAGGGCCATTGTGACTAGTACAGATGCTGTATTTGTGCAGATTTATCTAATTTAATTTTGGAACGTGGGGAATCATGCATATCAATGGACTATGGAAGAATCCCAAGAAATAGATTCTGGGAAGCAATGATGGATTGAAAACTGTTCCACAAGAGCAAAACTAATAACAACAGCAGAAACAAAGCTGGTGAATGGATCAGCTCAGAATTCCTCTCTGGAATAATGAGAGGACCAGGATCAGCCACAGGTACTCCATAGTCTCTAATGGTTTTTAGAACTCTTGGAGCTGAAGGAAAGTCATCTCACCTAAGCCACAGTTCAACACCTTCAAAAACATACTGGGTTTGCATACTTCTTTTCTTAACCACTTTAGGAAATTTCTTGTTAATGGTTTTATGGATGTCAAGAATATTCAGAAGAGCAAGTTTCATTATTCTGTGTGAATTTTCTTCTATTCTTTATGAAAGTTTCATGCAAGTTTAAGCAGTTAAGAAATATTGAACGAACAGTAAAGGGGTTACTCAAATGTTGGTTTTGGAGAGTTTTGAAAATTTTACATACATACACACACACACACAGAGAGAGATTTTGAAATTAATTATAAGAAACCTTACTGATAGAAAATATTTCTATTGTTGAATTAAAAAATGATAAAAAGGGACCAAAAAGTTGACTAAAGGAAAATAGGAAGAACTAAATATAATTAAAGAGAAGAGATCTATTAATACAGAATGGAGCAGTATTATTTGAATGTAGAACAATTCAAGGGTATTTAAGAAAAACACTCTAACTATTCTTAAGATAGTTTGTTATTATAAAAATGGATTAAAAAGAAATTATGTAAGAGGAACAGATTTTACTGGATGAAATAGAACTGGCTGATTTAAATGTGGATGTGAAAATGGATTTTAAAATATGTTTCAAGAGTGATATGGAAAATGATATTACACTGGATTTACAAATTAAACCAGCTGATATCTTAATAACTTGAAGAGGATATACAAATAATAAACCAGAAGAGCGACTTGGATAGCTTTATTATATTGGATTTACAAAAGAGATGTGTCAAACTTTTAAGGAATTTCTGACAAAGAGTAAATGATAAGAAAACAATTTGTTATTTGAAGGGATTAAAAATCAGGATTCTTAAAAGTGAACAAAAGGAATGCAAAATAGGTTTATTTGATCAAATGTAAAATACATAGTGCTCTTTCTGATAGTTCTTAATGGATTTGTACTGACTAGATCTTGTTTATAGATAAGAGATAAGATATGAAAAGATTTTTTTGTTATATTGTTAGAGAAAATGATATGTTACTGTGTTAAAAATAAAGGAATATAAATCTGATTTATTTTATTGGGGTTAAAATATATGTGTAATTTCTGGTAACTCTTAATGTACTTTTGCTGTTTAGGGCTGAATGATGAAACTTTATAATTGATATATAAGAGATGAGATATGGGAAGATCTTTTTCTGATGTCAGAGAAGGTAATAAGTTACTGCACTTTTGCTGTTTAGGGCTGAATGATGAGACTTTATAATTGATATATAAGAGATGAGATATGGGAAGATCTTTTTCTGATGTCAGAGAAGGTAATAAGTTACTGAAACTATTTATCTTGATAAAGTCATTTTTATATATCTTTTCTTTTTTCTGCACCCTTTGTTTTTTCTTTTCACTTTTTATATTTTTTAGTATGCATTAGTTTTTTATATTAGTATCTTTAAACCTTAATAAAAACTATTATTAAAAAGAGAGAGCATTCCAAGAAACCTTTTCTTCATTGGCAAGAGCAAGATGATTTTTGACAATATTAAGTATATAATTTGTGGAATAAATTGATATTGCTGAGTGTTTGATAGAAGAGGGGAACTCTGATTCTTCACTTCATTCTTGATTTCACAGCAGAGAAAAAGAGGAACAATTATAAGAAGGTGAGACATATCGGCTGCTGTTGGTATCCAGCAGACCTTATCCGAACAGGAACATGAAAAGCAGGTTCAGGCCTTTTTGGTATTTGGATGGGAGACTTCAAAGGAATAATGGAACATTAATCTGGGAAATCTAAAGGAGAAAAAGCCTTGAAAAAGGCAGTAACTAACCACTTTTATATGGTAGCTAAGAAAACTAAGGGCATGTATGACCATGAAAAGGGACGCGGTGGCTCAGTGGGCTAGGACACTGAGCTTGTCGATCAGAAGATTGGCAGTTTGGCGGGTCGAATCCCGAGTGCCATGTAACAGAGTGAGCGCCTGTTACTCGTCCCAGCTTCTGCCAACCTGGCAGTTCGAAAGCACGTAAAAAATGCAAGTAGAAAAATAGGGACCACTATGGTGGGAAGGTAACAGCGTTCCGTGCACCTTTGGCGTCTAGTCATGCCGGCCACATGACCACAGAGATGTCCTCGGACAAGCGCTGGCTCTTTGGCTTTGAAACGGAGATGAGCACCGGCCCCTAGAGTCGGAAACGACTAGCACGCATGTGCGGGGGAACCTTTA
This sequence comes from Vipera berus, assembly GCF_964194415.1. Classification (NCBI taxonomy): domain Eukaryota; kingdom Metazoa; phylum Chordata; class Lepidosauria; order Squamata; family Viperidae; genus Vipera; species Vipera berus. The sequence goes on along the minus strand of NC_138204.1, from coordinate 186,651,028 downwards.
CCTTTAGCTTTATGACCATGAAGTCACCAGGAGTTCAGTTCGTTTACGAGAACTTATCTTGCAGCATTGAGGGTGGCTAGGTCTAACCACTTTGCCACCCTCATTGCGTCCGCAGAGAATCGCCCGGCCGCCCTGTTTAGGGTGACTCGCTCTCTCCTTAATCAGGAGGTGAGGGAGGAACCCTTGCAGGGTCGAGCCGAGGAGTTTAGTCGATTTCTGTCAGACAAAATCGCTCGGATCCGGACCGGTTTGGACTCCGACTGGGCAGAGTCTGACGAAGAGGATACGGGCGGTCTTGTCGATTTAATCTGGGAAGAGTTCGATCCTGTGACCCCTGAAGAAGTGGACAAGATCATGGGGAAGCTGAGCTCCACCACGTGTTTGTTGGACCCGTGCCCCTCCTGGCTGACTTATGCAGCCCGGGATGGGACACGAGGCTGGCTCCAGGCAGTGATTACTGCTTCTTTGAGTCAGGGTAGTTTTCCCGCCGCCTTGAAGGAGGCGGTGGTGAGACCCCTCCTCAAGAAGCCTGCCTTGGACCCAGCAATTTTAAACAACTATCGTCCGGTCTCCAACCTTCGCTTTTTGGCGAAGGTTGTTGAGAGCGTGGTGGCGCATCAGCTCCCTTTGTTCTTGGAGGAAGCTGACTACCTAGACCCGTACCAATCGGGTTTCAGGCCCGGGTACAGCACGGAGACGGCATTGGTCGCGCTGGTGAATGATCTCTGGCGGGCTCGGGACAGGGGTTGTTCCTCTGTCCTAGTCCTTTTAGACCTCTCAGCGGCTTTTGATACCATCGACCATGGTATCCTGCTGCAACGTCTCAGGGGGTTAGGAGTGGGAGGCACGGTTCTCCAGTGGTTCTCCTCTTACCTCCTGGGACGTTCGCAGTCGGTGTTAGCAGGGGGGCAGAGATCGACCCTGAGACCTCTCATTTGTGGAGTTCCTCAGGGATCGGTTCTCTCGCCTCTCCTGTTCAACATCTATATGAAGCCGCTGGGTGAGATCATTCGTGGTTTTGGAGTTGGGTATCACCAATATGCTGATGATACCCAACTTTTTATTTCTACCCCAAACCACCCCAGCGATGCCCTCGACGTGATGTCCCGTTGCCTGGAGGCGGTCCGGGTCTGGATGGGGAGGAACAGGCTTCGACTCAACCCTGACAAGACTGAGTGGCTGTTCGTGCCGGCATCCCGGGAAATTCCGATTATCCCATCATTGGCCATGGGGGGTGAGCTATTACCCCCCGTAGATAGGGCCCGCAACTTGGGGGTCCTTCTAGATTCACAGCTCTCTTTGGAAGAGCATATTGGAGCTGTGACTAGGGGGGCCTTTGCCCAGGTTCGCCTGGTGCGCCAGTTGCGGCCCTATCTAGACCGGGATGCCTTGCGCACAGTCACTCATGCGCTCGTGACCTCTCGTCTAGACTACTGTAATGCTCTCTACATGGGGCTGCCCTTGAGGTCCACCCGGAGACTCCAGCTGGTGCAGAATGCAGCCGCGTGAGTCGTCTTGGGAGTTTCCCGATACTCCCATGTTACACCTCTGCTCCGCGAGCTGCATTGGCTACCGGTTGCTCTCCGGGTGAGGTTCAAGGTGTTAGTTATGACGTACAAGGCCCTTCATGGCATGGGTCTGGATTACCTACGGCAACACCTGCGACCGGCGTCAACGTCCCTCCGTCCAGTGCGCTCCCACAGAGAGGGCCTCCTCAGGGTGCCGCCGATCAAAGAATGCCGATTGGTGACCCCCAGGGGGAGAGCGTTCTCTGTGGGCGCGCCAGACCTTTGGAACAGCTTACCGGTTGAGCTCCGGACGGCCCCCGACCTTCGCTCCTTCCGGCGCGATCTTAAAACATTCTTTTTCGAACAAGCTGGCCTGGTCTGACGGGATGGGGTTGGGTTTTTAAAATTAGTTTTTAACTTAATATGTATTGATTTTATGGGCATGATGTTTAATTGGTTTTTAATGGTTTTTTAATTTTTGTATCTGATTTTTATAGTGTATTGCCCTGTTCACCGCCCTGAGTCCTTCGGGAGAAGGGCGGTATAGAAATCAAATTATTAAATTAAATTATTAAATTAGTTCAATTTTACTTTAGTATAAAGCAGTATGTCTCAACCTCTGCAACTTTAAGATTTTGAGACCCACACAAAATGACAAAGGTGCAAGGATCCTGCTATAAAGTTTACTGTGGTTAGCTAGCTGCTAGTAGTTACTGAAAGTGTTTAGTAAAGCACAGCATCTGTTGTCTGGATCTTTTGAGACACAACCACAGGTCAAGCTAATATGTTACCTTCTGCTGTTTGAAAAACTGCCTTATTTTGATAACAGGATTGTTTCTTCTGAAGAAGGAGAAAGAATAAACTATGCAGATAGATATCAATCACGATATATAATGATATTTTTTCTGAACTATGGTTGCAACTGTATCTTAGGTTTACTCAGAAATAATTTTCTAAGTGTGTTTAATGATCCATCTGAATTTCAAATCATGAACTGCAAACCTGTATATGATATTATAACTTGAAATAGATAACAAGTAATGCCATGAGAATCTTAGTTTGTTTTATACTTGCAACTGTCTGTGATATAGGTTAGCCTGATGAACCACTATTAAATGTAGAAATTAGGAATCTTAGGCTGTAGAACAATGCCGTAATATATACATACATACATACATACATACATACATACATACATACAGACAGACAGACAGACAGACAGACAGACATACAAACTGTACACGTATAACTCTTGAACATGGTAAACTAGGATAAACTTTGGATCTTTGGTCTTAAAGTAAATGTTCTCATTCATACTGAAAATTTTAAGATTTGTACTTCCTATACAGCTAGAAAACATATTAAAATATTAAATAATAGTACACCACCCATCATTAAATGCTGCATATACTTTCTTTGGATTGATTAGAAAAATTTCAAGATAATTCTCTTATACATACAGTAGGGTACAATGGCCTCAGAAACTGCTGCTGCCGTGCAGTCTCTGAAATGCCACTGCCAGGCTGAAATCTTTACTTCCTTTTGCTCCCAAGCAGTATAAAACTTTTACTTCTCCCATACATAAACTGAGCTTTTTCTGCATAGATGCAGAGGTGTCTACTTTTGGTGATCTCTCCATGGGACTTACTCCCACTGTTGCTTGAAGAGAAAACTTCCAAGCTAGTCCTGCAACAGAAAAGCTTTTCAGCTAAATACAATTAATGATCTACTTATCTGTGTACATAGACAGTGATTCATAAATATTTGAACTATAATGCTGGGAATATGAAAGGTCTTTAACCTTTTCTTTGGATCTGGCACTCAGAGATCTGGCAATGAGCAGAGCAATTTATTATCATTTGTGCTGAATATTTGAGCAGATAAGAAAAAACATTGTTTACATGTATAAATCATTTTGAAAAGTATTAACATTCTGCAAATTAGAATTAGGATTAGGATTCAGAGCAATTAAAATTTGAATAATTCATGCTTTGTCTTTAGGTTAGAATATACCATGGTTGATAAATTTACAAATTGCAGGAAGGATAAAATCAGATCTCAAGAATGAAAGAGGGATATTAAAAACAGTACACCATTGGAAATGCTCTTACTGTTATCTAAATATTAAAATGCTAACTATATTTAATTAACACTGTACAAATAGAACTGTATTGAAAAAAATATAATAGATTATGTAGTTTTACAATATAATACAATATTAATATAAAATACTGAGGCATAATTCTTTCATAAGTCCTTTCTTGCTACAGGGCTTGCATTATGTAGCTCTTCATCACTTGGAATCAGAAAAGATTATCCTTGACTCTTCAGCCTGCAAAAGGAATATTTTAGGATACTTTTATATCCATTTTGTAATCTATACATACAATGATTATATCTGGATATTTCACCAAGCCTTGATATGATTTATTTTATTTAGTATATTTATTTAATTTTATTTTCTCCTTTTGGTTTCTTATAATTTATCAATTGTTGCTTGTAACTTATGATTAATTATTGTAACTATGATTATGATCTATGACCTATTACTTGCTGTTTATATGTACACTATGAGCTTATGCACCAGAGAAAAAAATCCTTTTGTGTCCGATCACACTTGGGCAATAAAGAATTCTATTCTGTTCTGTCCCGTCTTGTCCTGTCCTTCAACTTTGTTGTTGTTGTTGTTGTTGTTGTTATTATTATTATTATTATTATTATTATTATTATTATTATTATTATTATTATTATTATTATTACTACTACTACTACCACTACTACTAAAGGCAAAGAAAAACCACAAGTATTTGGAAGAATCATTTTAAAAAATTTACTACTACATAAATCATTTTTTTCTCTTTTTTTGGTTAAAATTATTTTAATGAAAAATTAATTTCTGGATTATTCTTAATATATCTGAAAGCCAGTATTTGCTGAACAAGCTTTAATGACAGTGGATGAGAGAGGCAAGGCTCATTCATTCATCAATTTCCATTAAGTAACAAGTTTCACATTGTCCAGTTATTAAAATAATTTTAATATGATGGATTTACCATCTGCAACCTGCTTTTTAAGAAGAAAACATTTCATAAGCTAAAAAAAATTGATAAAAGAATGTCAGGGTTATTTGTTGTGACATGAGGCTTCCATTCATTAATCGTCACAGACCTTAAGGCAGCAGCATTCCATTATTTGCCCTAGTCACATATGAAAAGGTTCAGTTGACCTGGATTCTTCGACCATAGAAAAGAGTAGGAAAAAAAATACTTTTCTGAATTCTTGTGGGTCATGCCATACTGTATTTAGGCTATGTAGCAATAAAAAAGCTCATACTGTACTGTATATTAATTTACTGATAGCAGAAGAATTCTTTTTAAAGAAAATATAGGAGTATAGTTGAAGATCAGTAGCTATATCAATACCTGGATAGCAAATAACGTCTTATAAATCCAGAGAGGTTTTCCTGAGAGTTCTTTTTGTTTGGCAATATATTGATTAGGGTTGTACAAAGCCTTAAGAGAGGAGCCAGAAGCAGCTTCCAAAGCAGTCACCCAAGATGCAGTTGTGTGGGCATGAAAAGAGAGATACTTCATATTTCATTTATTTAATTTCATTTATTTAATTTCTATACCGCCCTTCTCCCTAGGGACTCAGGGCGGTTCACAGGGCATATATAAATAGCTATAAAAAAATTAAAAGTGAATTAAACCATGCCCAATTAAAATACTACAATAATAGAATAATAAAAGCCAATTAAAAACCCATATTCCCCATCAGGCCAGACCAGCTAACTCAAACAAGTGGGTCTTCAACCCGCGACGGAAGGATCGGAGGTCCGATGCCATCCGGAGCTCAACCGGCAGTTGGTTCCATAATGCCGGAGCACCCACAGAGAAGGCCCTCCCCCTGGGGGCCACCAGTCGACATTCCCTGACCGGAGGCACCCTGAGGAGGCCCTCTCTGTGGGCACGCACAGGGCGGAGGGGAGTTGACGCCGGCAACAGGTGGTCCTCGAGGTATCCCGGACCCATGCCATGTAAGGCCTTAAAGATCATAACCAAGACCTTGAATATGTGCTCCCATGTGCTGTGCAGCACTTACGTCAAGGGCTTTGTATGGTGCAATTTGCATGGTTTGACTGTTTGATGTTTCAGATATACAGAAAAAAGCCCATCTACAACATAGAAGATTGATATCAGTAACAGTGGGCATGATTTAAGATAACTTAAAAAGGACAGTTGCAAAATCCATTCCTTTTCCCATTTCCATTCTTGTACTACTGGTAGGACTAACGCTGGCTTATTGTTCTGCTAGCAATAATGCTGTTGTCAGATTTTCTGCTTAACTTGTAACTTGAACTTGATTTTAACTGCACAACTGAACATATTTATTTGTTCCAAAGTTTCACAGTATAAATTAAGCAGCTCCTTCTTTACATGTGTTGCCCATATTAATTTTTGCATAAATTGACAAGTTTGTTGCTGAGGCAGCAATACTGTTAGAAATCTGTGATGCGACTGCTGTTGGAATTCTGGTCACTATAATATGATGCAGTATGTGATTAACGTAGATCTCAAAAAGGTGCAAAAAATGGAAGCCACTCATACAGAACTAGAACAATCCCTGCAACACGAAGAGACATGTTTTCTAAAGCCAGAGACCCTCCCAAAGGATCAGAGGTGGCCTTCTAACAGTGGTGGGATTCAGCCAGTTCGCACCACTTCAGCAGAACCGGTAGCTAATTTTTTGTTGCCCAGGCCCAGAATGGACTTCTGGAAGCAGCATCCACACAGAGAACTGGTTGTTCACAGGTTTGAATCCCACCACTGCCTTCTAGTAATGTAGATTTCCCCCCCTTTCTTGTGGTGGGAGGTGTTGCACAGAAGATGAAATGGGAGCGTTTTAGAGGAGTCAAATATTCTGTTCCTACTTTTAAGTTATTTTAAGCTGAATATTATTTTATTTTGAGTATTTTTCCAATTTACATGGAATGATATTGGTGTGTTTTGGTCTTATGTTTCTAACATTCCATGTCAAACTTCCATTATAGCAACTTGAACTGGGACTAGTTAATCTAGAAACAAAGTCTTTCGAAGTTTTGATTAGTAATAGTTATTGAAATGAAGGTGCAGAATTCCAGTGAACATCCTACTTATTTAAACGAGAAACCTATATAAGGACAAACTAAGGCAGAGAATCTGGTTCATTCTTTTCACTTGTTTTGGCTATTGGGGAAAAAGCTTGTACCTGTTGATTGCTTTGGGGATGGCTATTAGGCTTGTTAGCAATGTGAGAACCAGCTTTCCCAATATGCAACTTTTTGTGGTTTTTTACTATTGTTATTGCAGCATGACAGCTGTATGATTAAGGTATGGTTCAACATGATGGAATATATTTAGGACACATATTTTATTTTTCCTTTCTGTCTGGAAAATACTTTGAAGTTTATAATATTATTTATAGGACACGGTGGCTCAGTGGGTTAGGACGTTGAGCTTGTCGATCAGAAGGTCGGCAGTTTGGCGGGTCAAATCCCAAGTGCCGTGTAACAGAGTGAGCGCCTGTTACTCGTCCCAGCTTCTACCAACCTAGCAGTTCGAAAGCACGTAAAAATGCAAGTAGAAAAATAGGGACCACTATGGTGGGAAGGTAACAGCGTCCCGTGCACCTTTGGCGTCTAGTCATGCCGGCCACATGACCACGGAGACGTCCTCGGACAAGCGCTGGCTCTTCGGCTTTGAAACGGAGATGAGCACCGGCCCCTAGAGTCAGAAATGACTAGCACGCATGTGCGGGGGAACCTTTACCTTTACCTTTACTAAGAGCAAAATGTAGTCATAAAAGTTTATTTTACAAATCAGAGGGCTTTACTTGTGTTCTAATACCATAGCAGCTCTTTTTAAAAGACCAGTTTGTCTTCTGATCCACCTGCCCCTTAATCAGGGAAGCCTGTTATAAGAACACGGTACAAATCTATACAGATCAATTAATTCCAGGAGTCTGCACATTAGTCAATGTAAAAATGAAAAAAGCAATTCACTTCCTTTCATATTAACACTTTTAAATTATAAGTAATATTATTATCTTTATTCTTTAAGAAGGATATTTTGCCACAAAGGATAAGAGCTTGGATTCTGATTTTTTTATGACACCTGTTAAAAAATACAATTTTTAGTGCTGTGATTCCTTTGCTGATAGTTTGAAACTGTTTATAAAATGACAGTTATGTATAATGTTCCTTCAGCTTTTCAGTGTTTTCTTCTATGTAGATAAGCTTTCAGATCTCTGCAGCGTTAGGCAATAATAGTGCAAATCATTTTACTTCCTAGAATAAAGATCCAAATATGATTTTAAAATACAGCTGTTATTTGTGACAGTGGAAATACAAATGATTAGATATGTTTTGTTACGATCAGTTTAGCTTAAGTGCTTGCTGCCATTCATTGCAAGTACAAAATGCTGATTGTGCTTATCATAAAGGTAATGAAAATATGTCAATCTGCAGTATAGCTCAACTTAAAGCCGTGACTTATAGCTATGTTCTTGTTGATCACTTTTAGCAATGGAAATGGCAGACATGCGTTCCAGTTAGTTCCTTTTGGGACCAAATAATTAAAGACACCCAATGTTATACTAGGATACATTTCTAAATTAAGTATCCTGTGCAGAGAAGAGCAGAGTTTCTCAGCTTAACAATATTAAAATATCCAGAGTCCAGCTCCCAGAATTCTCCAGCCAGCGACTGGCAGAGGAATTCTGGGAAGTTGAAGTCCACATATCTTAAACATAACAAAATAAGAGAGTTGGAAGGAACCTTGGAGGTCTTCTAGTCTCAACTCCCGGCGCAGACAGGAAGCCCTATGCCATTTCAGACAAATGATTGTCCAATCTCTTCTTAAAACCTCCAGTGTTAGAAAACCCACAACTTCTGGAGGCAAGTCGTTCTAATGGTTTATTGTTCTAACTGTCAGGAAATTCTCCTTAGTTTTAGGTTGGTTCTCTCCTTGATTAGTTTCCATCCATTGCTTCTTGTCCTACCTTCAGGTTCTTTGGAGAACAGGTTGACCCTCTCTTCTTTGTGGTAGCCTTAGATATTGGAACACTGCCATCATATCACTCCTAGTTCTTCTTTTCATTAAATTAGACATAGCCATTTCCTGCAACCATTAGTATGTTTTAGCCTCCAGTCCCCAAAACATCTTTTTTGTTCTTCTCTGCACTCTTTCTAGCCTCTCAACCTTTTTTATATATTGTGGTGAACCAAAACTCAATGCAATATTCCAGGTGTGATGTTTTAAGTTGCTGAGGCTGGTAAATATTGCTGTAAAAAATGTGACAGAATCCTTTTGAGAAATTATAGCTTTAGGGACCAAAGGTATCAGCCTAGTCAGTTGAAACATCATGCTAAGTGGTAGCACAAAAGGAGGGGGGGTTATTGACAATTCATCCTAGAAACCAAAAGCAGCAGGAAGACCTTGAGGCAGAAGTCTAAAATCTGTTTTCAGTTGAGAATGATTAACTGAGGTGAAATTTCATCAAATTTTGATGAGGGAAAAGCTATTGAAATTTAATTAAGAGGTTTTTGCAGTTTAGAAATCTATCCATTATCTCTTAAGAATTTTAGAACCTATATTCTGTTTCCAGTTGGAAACACTTTAATTCCTTATATAAATAATTTGCTTTTAAACATATTTCAAGGTGTTTTCTCATGGTGAGGGAGTATATATTCTTTTTTTTTAATCCCATTTATATCCCGCCCTTCTCCGAAGACTCAGGGCGGCTTACAATCCAAGAAGCACAAAACAATGTGCTTAGCAATAGCCTTCATTCTATGTATATGCCTGCTTATTAGGGCTTTCGCCCCCCCCAAGCGGCATTATTACAAAGTCAGCTTATTGCCCCCAACAATCTGGGTCCTCATTTTACCTACCTCGGAAGGATGGAAGGCTGAGTCAACCTTGAGCCTGGTGGGACGCGAACCTGCACTAATTGCAGGCAGCTGGTGTTACTTAAGGAGGCATTAGCCCACTGCTCCACCAAGGCTCTTCTGATATAATTGTCTCCATCATATAATACACACCCATATATAATTATATATACAACAAGCAATGTCAAAATATCAACCATTGTGATACTGTAGAATCATTAAACCTTCATTTCACTTGCAATGGAAGTATTTCACAATGGCTGTTGTGATTCAGGGTCAGCCTGTGGGTTCGGCAGTTGGGTCGGACGATTCAGAGGAGGAGGAGGGGGTGTTGGAGAGCTTGCTGAGGATAGTATTGAGGCTCCACACAGCCCTCAGCCAGGCCCCTCCCATCTGGTTACGAAGCAGACCCAGCTGTGTGAGCTGTGTGGATGAAGATGACCCACAGCTGGCCCTGTTCAAGGACGCCCGACACAGGAGGCAGTCAAGCAGGAGTAAACAGAGGAAGGCAATGGGGCACCTCGGAAGGAGGCAGAGAGAAGCCACGCCCTGAACTGTTTAAAAGGGGAATGTGTGGGAGGGCTGGTTTGCTGAAGGCAACCGTTTGAATAGCTCCTGTTTCATGGTTCATGTCTTGTTTTGCTCTGTTTGCTTTTGTGTCCATAAATTTGGCAGGCTTAGTTCCAGCCTCTTGCCTTCTTGTAAAGGGGTTGTCCCTGCCTTATCTGCAGGGCCGGTAGTAGGCTGGTACAGAACAATGGCATATATTGCCAAGTTATGTTACACATGGATAGAACTACATCTGTGCGGCTTTGAAATTGCCACATTTTTTTCACAATATGTTGTTGTTGTTAGTTGCGAAGTCGTGTCCGACCCATCGCAACCCTATGGACAATGTTCCTCCAGGCCTTCCTGTCCTCTACCATCTTCTGGAGTCCATTTAAGCTCACGCCTACTGCTTCAGTGACTCCATCCAGCCACCTCATTCTCTGTCGTCCCCTTCTTCTATTGCCCTCAATCTTTCCCAGCATTAGGCTCTTCTCCAGTGAGTCCTTCCTTCTCATTAGATGGCCAAAGTATTTGAGTTTTAGCTTCAGGATCTGGCCTTCTAAAGAGCAGTCAGGGTTGATCTCCTCTAGGACTGACCGGTTTGATCGCCTTGCAGTCCAAGGGACTCGCAGGAGTCTTCTCCAGCACCATAGTTCAAAGGCTTCAATTCTTTGGCGCTCAGCCTTTCTTATGGTCCAGCTTTCACTGCCATACATTGCAACTGGGAAGACCATAGCCTTGACTATACGCACTTTTGTTGACAGGGTGATGTCTCTGCTTTTTAGTGTGCTGTCTAGATTTGCCATGGCTTTCCTCCCCAGGAGCAAGCGTCTTTTAATTTCTTGGCTACAGTCCCCATCTGCAGTGATCTTGGAGCCCAGGAAAATAAAATCTGTCACTACCTCCATTTCTTCCCCATCTATTTGCCAGGAATTGAGAGGGCCAGATGCCATGATCTTGGTTTTCTTAATGTTTAGTTTCAACCCAAGTTTTGCACTCTCCTTCTTCACTCGCAACAAGAGGCTCTTTAGTTCCTCTTCACTTTCTGCCATTAGAGTGGTATCATCTGCTCACAATATGTAGCACAGAGCAAAGTACAAAAGAATGTTGCACAGTGTTCTCCAATGGTGCCACAAAAAAGAATAGCAATGTAACAATATCTCTGCAACAATATGCTCTACAGGTAGATAGTATCATCATCTAAAAAGCAGGTGAGTTTTATGATGCTGCAGAAATTGCTAACTCAAGTAATAATTAATTATGCAACGGATCATTTAGTGAACTGTAGTATGTGGAGAGGATAGATCAACAATAAACTTTTTCAAATATTGGTATGTACATTTTGGACCAAATAGTGGCAAATGTTAGGCTATGAATTCTATGTAAAGTCCATAAATTCAGCAGCACTGCTGAGGTAAGATAAGAGCCAAAGATATTTTTTTAAAACATATACAAATAAAATCTGTCCAGGCTTCTAAAAGTTTGCTTGAAGTGCTATGAACCTTGTGTAAACATATCATCTTTCTGCTGTTCATTAAAGCAGGCTGACTATTCCAAGTTCCCTGTTGTTTTAGAAGTTACATTAACTTTATGGGTGAATCAGAAATGGAAGACTGAAAAAGCCAGGTGTTCTAATGAATAGCAGAGAGATGCTATCACTGCATGAGAACTGTAGCACTTCCCTGAAAGCTTGTGCACAGCCCTAGTAGCTACTACATTTGGCACAAAACTATTTCCAAAATCAAATGCGAGCCATCCAAAACCAAATTCAAGGAATTAACAAAATGCACATCTAGCTTACAATAGAAATGTATGTTAAATTACGTCAAAAAACAGTTACAAAGTAGAACATAAAAATACACTAAACAAGAAATAAAAGTAAAAATAGAGGTGATTGATTCAAAATGAGCCCCCAAGAAAGGCTGATTTCTAATAATGAAATAAGTTGGAAGAAACAATGTTGTTTTGTGCAGTTACTTTAACATAAGCAAAGAAGAATATCAGTACTAGGGAGCACTGTTAGTAAAATCTACAACGGCAACAGTGTAGGCCTTTTAAGGAAAAAAATGCACTTGACCAAGCATTTCACACACAGAATGAATCAGGCACATTCTTCATTTAATGTAATATAACAGGTAGTCCTCAACTTACAACAGTTCATTTAGTGACCAAAGTTATAACAGCACTGAAAAAAGTGACTTATGACTATTTTTCACACTTAGAATGATTGCGGTATCCCCACGGTCATGTGTTCAAGATTCAGACACTTGGCAACTGACTCGTATTTATGATGGTTGCAGTGTCCCAGGTCATGTCATCAGCTTTTGTGACCTTCTGACAAGCAAAGTCAATGGGGAAGCCAGATTCATTTAACAACCGTGTTACTAACTTAACAACTGCAGTGACTCACTTAACAAATGTGTGAGAAAAGTCATAAAATAGGACAAAGCTCACTCAACAAATTTCTCATTTAGCAACATAAATTTTGGGCTCAGTTGTGATCATGAGTCAAGGACTATCTGTATTATGGCTATTTTTACCATTTGGGTGATTCTTTGCCCTGTAAATGCTTGCTATTATTTGAAATGTCAGACTCAAAGCCAGATATTTTATTCATTTAGTTGGCTCCGGTCTACTGTTGGATTTTGGAAAATGTTTTCAAGAAAAATAAAAGCTTTCAGAACTGATAAAAATAATCAACAGGGCAACATACGGTACTTCACTTCCCACTTTATGTTATTTAGAAGCTACTTGACAGTTGGAGAGTTTCTGCATATCAGCCTTACATTTTTCAAAGATTGCATTACCACTGACATCTGTGATTTTGTAAAATGAATGTGTTCAAAGTTTTTAACCAGCTATATATGTTATTTCTTTCTTACTTGCTTTTGTCCCACACATATGACTAATCAGGAGGCATTCCTGCCAAGATGAATATCTAACTCAGGGGAATAGTAAATTTATGTGACACACTTTAAAAAGCATGGCATGGCATGGATAGAATAAATACAGATGATTCAGAGATGTGGTGACTTACTCTGATAGTAGTAATGCTACACTTGGCAATCAGAAAAAGCTACAGTGGTCCACTCAAATGAAAAAGGGCTAATTGCATGAAAACTCAAACCTCTCCTCTTCTGCAATTGAGTTATTGCTTTCTTTTAACTAATTCAGAATAACAAAATAGTCTTAGAGGTCTTCTAGTCCAGCCCCTGCTCAGGCAGGAAATCCTGTACCATTTCAGACAAATGGTTGTCCAATCTATTCTTAAAAACTTCCAGTGTGGAAGCATCACAACTTCTGGAGGCAAGTCGTTCATCTCTTAACACTATCACAAATATAGATACAGATTTTATTTATTGCATGTTCTCTGAAATCCATTGTTTCTCAAGCTTGACAACTTAAGATCTGTGGACGTCTCCAGTCAGCATGGATCTCAAGGCAGATACAACTATTTTATAAACATGTGACAGCAAATCAGGATGTGTTGTTTGGGAAAAACTGTTATTGTTCAAAGCAATGTAAGAAAGTTTCTCTAGCAGAGGAGGATGATATTTTAATGATCATAGGCTCAGTTTTGACATTTTAGGAAAAGTGTGGGCCACAATAGATGGACATAGGATTGCAAAATGAGTAGATTCACAGCACTTAAATAACCAGAACTCCACTCTATATGATGATAGAGATGGATTTATCTACATAGCCTCAATGATCAACAGCACCAACCTCAGTTGGACTCAGAAATTAAGCAAACTCATGCCTGGCCAGTACTTGACAAGATATTTTTTGGAAATACCAGGGTTATAACCTAGATCAGGGGTCCCCAACCCCCAGTCTGTGGACCAGCACCAGTGTGCGGCATGCCGGAAACCAGTCCGTGCAAACAAGCAAAGCCCCATCCACAAGATGCATGCAGCACACAAAACCACACACCCTCCAATCCAGGAAAAAACCTCTGTCCACGGAATCGGTCCCTGGTGCCCAAAAGGTTGGGGACCTCTGACCTAGATTAGTAAGTTGAAAAAAATATCTTGAGATAAGGTAGCAACAAACCTTTGTAATGCCATGCTCCCCCTCCCCAAAAACATGAAGATATTTTATTTAAAATCAAAAACTTCATAAATGAAGATTTTAATTTGTATATGTAAATGAATGCTGATGTTTTTAACTTGTTATTAATACACTGTAATGGTGACATAAATAGTGTCATAAAAATCAAATGAATAAACAAGGTTGGGAATAGCGTTTTTTTCCTTATGGTATCCCAAAGACATTGCCCATGAGCAAAGTCTGTTGCAATACAGGTAGTCCTCAACTTAAAACAGTTCATTTACTGTCCATTCAAAGTTACAATGGCACTGAAAAAATGAGTTATGAGCATTTTTTTACACTTATGACCATTGCCGCATCCCCATGGTCACATGATCAAAATTCAGATGCTTGGCAAGTGGTTCATATTTATGACAGTTGCAGTGTCCCAGGGTCACCCTTTGTGACCTTCTGGGAGGCAAAATCAATGGGGTATCCAGATTCACTTAACAGTCATGTTATTAATTTAATAAATGCAATGATTCATTTAACAATTCTGGCAAGTAAAGTCACAAATGGGGCAAAACTCACTTCACAAATGTTTCACTTAGCAATATAAATTTGGGGCTCAATTGTGGTCGTAATCTGAAGACTACCTGTATGCATTTCCAGTGATTGCTAATTTTCTATTCTTTTATGTTAATTGGTTACAGAAATATGTATGATAAATGGACCAACAGTATCATTAGTACAGGTACTATCACTGGTGATCACAAGTTATGTTATCTATTAAATCCAAATCTACCCTGATAGGAAAGTTTCTACCTAGCAATATTTATTAATTTGCTTAAAGAGATATGCTTCGTCATCTTCCTACCCCCAAAGTTATAGTGCAGAATGTTCAAAAGTTTTGTCTTCTATTGTTTACAAAAGGTTGGTAGAACAGAAGAATATTTACAAGAACAGAAACTACCTGCTTGCTTCCTTATCTATTACATTCACTGACTCTGCTTGAATTGATTGATGTGAAGGATCTAGAGACCAGAATGGGACAATTGGCCGCTTCACCCTGGCCCACCACCCCAGCCAACCCACCGAGACTTCCCTTCAGTCACTCCTCCCCCATCACCTCGCTGCAGGTGATTCACTGTGGGACAAATTGACCTAGCCAATTTGTGCATGATATAATTAGCCATGCATCCAGCAGCCAATCCATGGGTGGGCCTCTGTCTTCCCATTGGACACAGCATGCAGAGAGGGTGCTGGATGGGGCAGGCAGTGGCCTCAGGTGCCAGACTTTTTCAAAACAGGAACAGAAGGAATGTAGTATTAAGAATTCTTAATACTACAACTACTACTTTCCCTCTTAAAACCTTCTCCCCTGCTTTCCTTAGCAAAGCAAAGGAATAATGGAAAAGAGGGAGGAAGGACTGAAATACATTATGGATTAGAATTCCTGTAAATGAGAAATAATGCATAAGTAATCATTTCAGGTGTAATTTTGAAAGAAGACAATATCTTATAGCATGAATATCTTTCCTTCTTGCCTTTCCACTGTTCCGGTTTCAAGCTTTCACTAAATGACTTGCACTGAATTTTGTTTAATCACTAAAGGCAGACTTGAACCAGAGCTCCCCGATCCTAGCTCAACATCTTAACCACAATCTCACTGAGACTCAAAAAAATAAGAGTCAGCATTGTTTCAGTAGCCACATGGCCCCAATTTAAATTCTTTACAATGATGTTCACTGGTCTCTGTTCTGGGCCCAGTGCTCTTCAACATCTTCATCAACGATTTGGATGAGGGGATAGATGGGGAACTCATCAAATTTGCAGATGATACCAAGCTGGCAGGAATAGCCAATACTCCAGAAGACAGGCTTAAGATACAGGAGGATCTGGACAGACTCGAACACTGGGCACTATCTAACAAAATGAAATTCAATGGTGAAAAAAGTAAGGTTCTGCATTTAGGCAGGAAAAATCACATGCACAGGTATAGTATAGGTGGTACCTTGCTCGACAGTAGTAACTGTGAGAGGGATCTCGGAGTCCTAGTGGACAATGACTTAAATATGAGCCAGCAGTGTGCTGCAGTTGCCAAAAAAGCCAACACAGTGCTAGGCTGCATTAACAGAGGGATAGAATCAGGATCACATGAAGTACTAATATCACTTTACAATGCCTTGGTAAGGCCACACCTGGAATACTGCATCCAGTTTTGGTCACCACGATGTAAAAAAGATGTCGAGACTCTAGAAAGAGTACAGAGAAGAGCAACAAAGATGATTGGGGGACTGGAGGCTAAAAGATATAGGGAACGGTTGCTGGAATTGGGTATGTGTAGTTTAATGAAGAGAAGGGTGAGGGGTGACATGATAGCAGTGTTCCAATATCTCAGGGGCTGCCACAAAGAAGAGGGAGCCAGGCTGTTCTCCAGAGCACCTGAGAGCAGGACAAGAAGCAATGGATGGAAACTAGTCAAGGAGAGAAACAACCTAAAACTAAGGAGAAATTTCCTGACAGTTAGAACAATTAATCAGTGGAACAACCTGCCTCCAGAAGTGGTGAATGCTCCAACACTGGAAGTTTTTAAGAAGAGACTGGACAGCCATTTATCTGAAATGGTATAGGGTTTCCTGCCTGAGCAGGGGGTTGGACTAGATGACCTCCAAGGTCCCTTCCAACATTATTATTATTATTATTATTATTATTATTATTATTATTATTATTATTATTATTATTATTATATTATATTATTATTATTATTATTATTATTATTATTATTATTATTATTATTATTATTATTATTATTATTAAATATAGTTTTGGCCACTTTCCACAGCCCTATCTGCTACTACTGCTTTTCTGTGTTATATCATCTAGACACCATCTCTGGACTGCTGATGAAACTGAATGCAATTATAATACTATTATTTTCTTCCATTATGAAAATATGTAATTATATTGTGTTAATTTTGTTCAATATATTCCTTGAAATATTCCGAAAGTATTATGGTAACTCTTTCTCCAGCATTTTCGCATTGTATACAGATGGGGGGAAATCTAAACATTTATTATTTACATGTTCAAACTTTATTTAAGCAACATTAGACAGAATGTTTTTTGTAATTCCAAAAGGAGTTCTACATTCTATGTGGTCTGTTTTTCAACAGAAAAAAAATATCATAGGGCAGAATAATGACATGCCTTTTCAAGTAAGAAGACTAGAATAATTATAGTTCACAGTCTTCTTGGAATGATGGGTGACATTGCTGAAATAGTCTATTAACGTGCACACTTTTTGTTTATTATATATTTATATCCCATCATTTTACTTTCAAGATAAGCAGAAGAACAATTAGTGGGGTATGTATTTAATGAAGATTGTTAATGAAATATGAAAATAACATTAAGGAAATGAGGAAAAAGGAAAAGATGACTGTCTAGGTGCATCTAAAGAAGTTAAAACTACAGATAAAAGTAGTTTGTAGTTCCACTTTTGGTACTTTCTCTATTTCGTCAGATAAAATTTGTTCCAGATCTGTTATTCCTTCATTAACACCATTTAGAATTAGTCTATCCATACAAGTAAACATTGTTACTGACAATGTTGATATTGTAGTTACTAATTTCTGACTCCATTCTTCAAATATTTCTGATGTTATAATGTTCTGGGTAATTTTGTAAGTCCAGTATTAACTGACATCAACAACAGGCTTGTATTATTTTTCTTCTACTTAGAATATTTAATCCCCTCTAATGTCCAATTTCTAAAATCATCACTTATCTTTGTCATAGCCTATAATAACTAGGCTATTATAGTCTGTTTCCCTTGAGAAGCTTTTTATTTTGTATAGTTAATTCCAAAATCGTATAGCAAATGTCAATATTCCCAATTTAACTGGGTCCTTAATCCATTTACAACTTTCTTAGATCAACATCTTACTTAGTTTCTTGCTGTTTATTTCAAATTCTTTAACTTCTTGTGCTTATAATTAATTTTTATAGAACTTTTGTTCAGAGCTGAAGTTAAATTTACACAATGAAGATTTTTCAAACTTGTCATTCCTAAAGTCTCTAATACCTTTAAGATAATTAATAGGCAATTTCTGAAAGTGATTAGAAAGTGATGTTTATGAATTTAGCGTCCTTTAAAATGGTTGCAGCAAGATTGCTGATCCTGTCATCTTCCAGCACTCATAGAGCTGTAGAAAATCATTATCCTGTGGTCTTCTCACAAGCTGCAGCTGTCCGGAGCAAATGTGGGTGAACTTCCATCCTCTTCTTATACAGAAAGTTTCCAAAGCACTGATATATTCACTGTTCGTTGGCCTTTCTTGCAATTGTCAGCTCCAGTTTTGCACAGCCATTTTCAGTTCATAGTATCTCTCCTGCAAGTCCTTAACTACAGTGACTCAGAATTATGTTCCCTTCCCTTCAAATTTAATACTTTTTAAACTTAACTATCCTCTAAATCTCATGTACTGGTCTAACTTAAAATGCTTTAACTGTCACACAAGATTTCATGAAACTGTATTTTTAAAAAATATACTTAATGTTCATTTTTGGATGTTTGGACATTATGTGAATTACATAAAAATATAAAAAAACCAACTGGGAAAAGTTTCTGATTCTTGCTCTTAACATTTGGTTCATCAAAATAATTATAATAAAGGACATTTCTATAGCATGTTGGAGTTTCTTCATTTGAAAAGAGCTGATATTATAAAAATGGCTGTATTTTTAATATTTTATTATAATTTTTAACAAAAAGCCATGAAAGACTACTTAAATTTATAACCAAGCTCTGTATAGTGGTATGATTGTTTTTAACACCACAAGATAAAAATTACAAATGTATGAATTGTGCTAATGTAAATTATGAATCTCCCACCTCAAAATATGTGGGGGAACGTTGAGCCCCACTGTCCTAGCAGGAAAATTATCATAAATCTTTTCCAAGAAAAAGAATACAACTTAAGAACACCTTATTTGGGATGTAGCATATTACTCTTTAGATTTTTGTTTTAAAAGTGGTAGAAGAATATTCTTTTTCACCTCTATTACTTTCAATTCATATGCCAAGATTTGTGAGAACTTTCTTGTCTCTGACCAGGAGAGAAGAGCTTTTAATATGATAGATCACTTCAGAACAATTTATAGGGGCTGAGAGATCATTATTTGTATAACTGCAGCCTGCTTTCTCTAGAGGTCAGTTTGAGTTTATTCCAGGCTTGTATGAAGACAGTTACAATTGATGGAGGCACCAGTTCTGAGCAATTAAACTCAGTAACAACATTACATTTAACTTTCAGTGGAACATTCTAACTAATGGCTTAATTTTCCTTTGTGTGCTATATTAACCTATCCTCCCTTCCGTTCACAGCTGGCTGCTGAAACCTAAAACCTATTACCAAGGATATTTATGATCTTCTAGAAAATGTGTGTTATTACTTGCATAACCTTTGCAAGTGACTGTTTGCACAAAAATATCTACAAACAGTATAAATTAATTCAGAAACCCTAACTAGTTTTAATCAAAAGTAGTGTGCAGTCTACTTGAAATGGAATAGTAACTTCCATTCCCTCTCCATCTCAAGTCATTTATGATTATAGCATTTGAAGAAAAAAATCCCACAAAACAATTCTTATTTCCTATTATTAGAATGATGATAATGACCAATTCTGCTGACTCTTCATGACACTGCAGATCAGCTGCATTTTTGGTTCCACTTCCCACCAGCAGTGCCCACTTCTCCAATCCCTGAAAGATTTGTAGAGCAAAATGTGTGTCTTGTCTCCTCAAAGTTTGCCTACCTGGTGTGCAGACCTGACCTTGGATACGCTTCCCAAGGTGCCCTCTGAAGTAGCCGAAGGACCACTCGGGACGACAGGCTAGTAACAACAGGTTTATTAAGAGCAAGGCAACATAGAATAACTTGTCCGGCTTTTATAGCTGGCAGCTGGTCGCGAGGACCAATCAGTAGTGTTTATTTTGGCGCCGTGTCAGACAGGGACCAATCAGCGTCGTCTTCTTCTGACAGCTCCGGCTTCCGCGTGGTGGGGTGTTTTGACAGCCGCGAGCTGTCAGTGGTTGCGCCTGTGCTGTGCGGTGGACGCTTTGACAGCTCAGGCTTCCTCACGGTCCGGAGTTTGACAGCCGCGAGCTGTCAATGGTGGCGCCTGCGCTGTGCGGGGAACTTTGACAGCTGTCAAAGTTCCCGCGTGTTTTTCTGTCAGGAGGCTTTTCGTTTATACTCTTTGACGCTGCAGTATTATTGACTGTTAACATATATGCCTATCTATTACTGGCTTTTTACATATATAACACACCCCTTACCCCTCCCCTGGTTCGTTTCTTTCCTCTTGAATGTTTGAACCTGCCCACTGATAGTCTTTTAGGTAGGTGGGTGGTCTTCGATTTCTGGTTGAGCGGCGAAGGGGTGGCGGGTGGTCTGGTTCTGGACCTTCATCTTGGTGTTCTTCTTCCTGGTTTGGGATAGGCGGCATTTCCGGTGGGGGTTGTATGTCGGCACTGGTTGGTTGCTCAGAAATGTGTGGTGGTTGTCTGGGTCTGAGCTGATCAATATGGCGGCGTATGTTGCCCTGTGCTTGCGTAGCTATAAGGTATGAGATGGGCCCTGTTTGTTTTATTACTGTCCCTTGGACCCACTTGTTTTTATCTGTGTATGATCGTGCCCAAATCAATTGTCCTGGGTTGAGTGTGCGGGCGGGGTGGGGGTGCTGTTTTTCTTCTGGATATGTATCGGGGTGCAGTCTGTCCAGACGTGTTATTAGCCTCCTCCCCCATCTTAATTCCGCCGGTGATTTGCCGGTCGTAGAGCATGGTGTTGTGTGTTGTGCTAAGAGGAACTGGCTGAGGCGCCTCTGCCAGTTTCCATTAACGAATTTTCTTAACGCTTCTTTTGTGGATCGTACCATAATTTCAGCCATTCCGTTCGACGACGGGTGGAACGGCGCCGACGTGACCAGTCTAATACAATTCTCCATAGCGAAGATCTGAAATTCACGAGAGGTGAATTGAGGTCCGTTGTCAGAAACTATGGTGTCAGGTAGGCCGTGTGTAGCGAATATTTTCCGTAAAGCTTGAATAGTGGCTTGGGACGTTGTTTTCCTAAGGGGTGTGACTTCCAGCCATTTAGAGTGGCTGTCTACTACAATTAAGAAACTTTGGCCCTGGATGGGTCCTGCAAAATCTATATGTATACGTGACCAAGGGTTCCTTGTAGTCTCCCATTTATGGACCGGTGCCTGGGGTGGGACATTTCTGGTCTCTTGACAGGTATAACACCCACCCACATAATTTTCTATTTGTTTATCTATGCCTGGCCACCACACATAACTTCTAGCCATCGCCTTCATTTTTACAATTCCAGGGTGCCCTTCGTGTAAAATTTGTAATGTTTGGTCAATGTTTTTCTCTGGTATGATGACCCTATTTCCCCACAGCAGGCAACCTCTATGTGTTGAGATCTCATTTTTCCTGTTATAATAAGGTTGGAATTGAGGTTGTGGATTTTGAGCTGGCCATCCTGTTGTGGCCCATTTGAGGATTCTAGCAAGTATTTTATCTTTGGCTGAATTATTAGCTATAATGTTTGCCGTCAGGGGGCATTCTGGAAGTTGAGAGATTGCTAAAATCTGGCTGGCTGGGGCTGGGTCTGAGTCCCTGGTTTGTATGGGCAGTCTGCTGAGGCAGTCAGCATGTCCCAATTCTTTACCTGGTTTATGTATTAGTTGATAGGAATAGGCTGCTAAGAATGTTGACCATCTTAAAATTCTCGGAGAGAGAATTTGTGGAGTAGTTTTGTTCCAAGTGAATATGCCTAGGAGGGGTTTGTGATCCGTAAATATAGTAAATGGTCTCCCATACAGGTAATCATGAAATTTTTTGACCCCTGCTACTATTGCCAGGGCTTCCCTGTCAATTTGTGCATAGTTTCTTTCAGCTTTGGTCAGAGTGCGTGAATAGAAGGCTATGGGTCTGTGTGTACCGTCCTTAAATATGTGACTTAAGACAGCCCCGATTCCATAGGGAGAGGCATCGCAAGCGATGCATATTGGGGTGTCTTCTCTGAAAAGGGTGATAGTTGAACTGTGACAGATAATCTTTTTTAACGATTGGAAGCTATTCTCATGTTCTTTGGTCCAGGACCAAGTTGTACCCTTGTCTAGGAGTCTATGCAGAGGCTCTGCAATAGTGGCTTTATGGGGGATGAAGGCGTGGTAAAAGTTTAACAGTCCTAAAAAGGCTTGAAGCTCTTGTTTATTCCTAGGGCTGGGTGCGGTCTGAATAGCCTGAAGTTTTTCTGAGGTGGGGTGAATGCCCTGGCTATCTATTTTGTACCCTAGGAATTCAGTGGATGTGACTCCAATAGAGCACTTTTCCCGCTTAAGTTTGAGGCCGGCTTCTCTGAGCCGGCTCAGCACAGCTGACAGCCTGTCAGCTAAGTTCGCTTCGTTTTCTCCGGCGATGAGAACATCGTTGAAATAGGGGCAGACCCCGGGTATTCCTTTCAGGGTCTTCTCCATGATACCCTGAAATATACCCGGGGCCGCCGATATGCCGAATTGGAGCCTCTTTACTTTAAAGGCACCGCGGTGGGTGACAATAGTCTGGGCCTCCGCAGTGTCCTCAGTGACAGGCAGTTGCAAATACGCCTGTGTGAGATCGAGCTTGGCGAAAAGGGCGCCAGAGCGGATGGAAGCAAATACGTCCCTTACCGCTGGCACCGGGTAGGCATGGGGGCTGAGGGCTAGGTTGACTGTCGCCTTATAATCAGCGCACACTCTCACTTCACCATTAGGTTTGATTGGGGTGACAATAGGGGTCTCCCAGGTTCCCCCTTCTGTTGGCTCAAGCACCCCTAGTCCTACGAGGCGATCAAGTTCGTTTTCGATTTTTTCTTTAAGGGCAAAAGGTACCCTCCTGGCTCTTATCCTAATTGGTTGGATTGCAGGGTTTAGCTGTAAGGAGATGGGGGGACCCGTATATCTTCCTAAAGTGCCATCGAAAACGTCGGCGTACTTATCGCAAACGGCTTCTAGGCTGGGTGTTTGAATGGTGTTAACCCCCGTTAAGGCGATGCCTAGCGGGCTGAACCAGTTTAGTCCTATCAAGTTGGTACGGTTCCCTGGTGTAACTAAAACCTCCAGGGGACCCTTGAACCCCTTGTACTGCACTACGACCTTAGCTTTCCCTTCCAACGGAATGGGGGTTTTCTGGAAGTCAGCTAGGTGTACCTGAGTTTGTTTCAGGGGAATTTGCCCTCGGCCTTTCTGACAGATCTCCCGATAGGTTGTCAGCGAAATTAAGGAGACTGCTGACCCTGAATCTACTTCCATATGGCAGGGCACCCCCTGAATTCTGACCCAGATCTTAACCTTGGAGCTTATGCAGTTTACCCTGTCAATTGTCTCTACCAGAGGGCCTGGGTGGGGTTCTCTGCTGGCCTGGGCAGCCGGCCTACCTGGGGGGGTTGCCTCCACCTCATTGATGTTGTCCCGGCCCTTGCTGCGGCACACCGGCTTGATGTGGCCAGTCTTCCCGCAATTGTGGCATTTCGCGTTCCTAAAGCGGCAGCTTCCTCGGGCATGGTTGCCCCCGCAGCTGGCACAGGCGGCTCGTTGCTCGTAACGCGGTGGTGGCGGTGGTGGGTTCCTGGACCCCCGGCGGTCCGACGTTTTGCTCCTTCTCGGCTGCCGGTGCTCCATTCTGCGCTGTAGGGCTTCTCCATCGGTGAAATCTACCGACTCTCCGCTGTCGCTGAAGGCTGCGCTTTCCTGGTAGACGGTCGCGGGGGTCTCTGGGGTCGTGTTAGTCGACTTCTTCTTGTGGCTGTGTTCGTATGCCATGATCTCCCTGGTCAGCTCAGCCAGGTTCATGTCGGGTTTGGACGTCAGTTTCTTCTGTAGCTTCTCGTCCCTCAGACCGATCACCACCTGGTCTCTGATGCGGTCTTCCAGGTCGGGGAAGCAGCAGTTCCTTGCGGCGTGTCTGACCCCGGCGATGAACTCGTTGGCGGGCTCGTCTTGCCGTTGTTTCTTTTGTGCGAATTGCACCCGCCAGTACAGTTCTGATCGAGCCGGCATGTAGTATTTGTTCAGCTGGTCCACCAAGTCCGCGTAGGAGACTTCAGTGATGGGCACTGGGCTGAACAACCCAACGGCTGCATCATACACCGGGGGCCCGCTGATGTACAGCAGAGCGGCGGCCTTTGCTCGGTCGTCAGTGATTTTACTGACGAGGAGGAATCCCTCGACTTGGCCGAGGTGTGATTGCCATCTCTCGGGATGGCGGGTATCAAACTCCCTCACACGGCCGAAGTTTGCCATGTCGTCCGGTCCTGGGTTGCTCCGATGGAAGTTAAAACTTCCGTGACAGCTCTTTGCCGGGAACTTCCTTCCTCGGCCGTGACTTCAGCTCCGGAGCGATCCCATCCTCGTCGCCAGTGAAGTAGCCGAAGGACCACTCGGGACGACAGGCTAGTAACAACAGGTTTATTAAGAGCAAGGCAACATAGAATAACTTGTCCGGCTTTTATAGCCGGCAGCTGGTCGCGAGGACCAATCAGTAGTGTTTATTTTGGCGCCGTGTCAGACAGGGACCAATCAGCGTCGTCTTCTTCTGACAGCTCCGGCTTCCGCGTGGTGGGGTGTTTTGACAGCCGCGAGCTGTCAGTGGTTGCGCCTGCGCTGTGCGGTGGACGCTTTGACAGCTCAGGCTTCCTCACGGTCCGGAGTTTGACAGCCGCGAGCTGTCAATGGTGGCGCCTGCGCTGTGCGGGGAACTTTGACAGCTGTCAAAGTTCCTGCGTGTTTTTCTGTCAGGAGGCTTTTCGTTTATACTCTTTGACGCTGCAGTATTATTGACTGTTAACATATATGCCTATCTATTACTGGCTTTTTACATATATAACACACCCTCCTCTGGTATTTGAGAGCAATTGCCTTTTTCATCATCAAAAGTAAACATTGAAAAAAATGAAATGTTCTTCTATAATGCTACTTTCTGACTATATAAGCCATACAACTAGAGGTTTCAGTTCATCGGTTGGTGGTGCTCTGGGCTCCATACTTTTGTTTTCTAGGCTTCTGAGTGGAATTCAAATGCTGGTTTAAATCTGTGAAGCCCTATATGGCTTGCCACAGATCTATAGGCCATCTACTCCAACTGGCTTTACCTGTGCAGTTCATATGTTCCAGAAGGAAGTATAAGTGGTCCCAATTTTTCAGGTTGAGGAGTGAAGAGGTATACCTGTGTTTGGAACAGCCTCCTGTGGAAAATTGATTGGCCCTTTGATTTGGTAGCTTTCCATGACTTGTTGGGACGCGGTGGCTCAGTGGGTTAGGACGCTGAGCTTGTTGATCAGAAGGTCAGCAGTTTGGCGGGTCGAATCCCGAATACTGCGTAACAGAGTGAGCGCCTGTTACTCGTCCTAGCTTCTGCCAACCTAGCAGTTCGAAAGCACGTAAAAATGCAAGTTAAAAAAATAGGGACCACTACAGTGGGAAGGTAACAGCGTTCCGTGCGCCTTTGGCGTCTAGTCATGCCGGCCACATGACCACGGAGACGTCCTTGGACAAGCGCTGGCTCTTCGGCTTTGAAATGGTGCCCCTAGAGTTGGAAACGACTAGCAGGCATGTGCGGGGGAACCTTTACCTTTACCATGACTTGTTAAAAATTAAACTGTTTCAGAAAGCATTTGGTGGTTGAGGTGATGCCATACTTTTTTTTGGCTTCCTGTATATGATTAGAGTTTATTTTCTTTTATGTTTAACTATTGATTTAATTATACCAAGTACACTTTACTGTATTGGTTTTTCATGGGTGTACTAAATACCACTGAGAGTTTTAAAAATTGTGATGTGTCCTAATCCAATACATAAATGGATTCCTAATTTGTGTAGATCATAGAGATGATGAAACAATGATGTTTGTACACTACTCAGAAAAATAACTCAATACATTAATACAGAACCTTTGGCTAAACATGGTCTTATGTTTTCAGAGGTAGCTGTTACCTGAAATAGACATTCCTTTTGTCTCAATTATAAGATAGAAAGTAGATATTCTACCTTCTGTGGATCTGGTAAATTAATTCTGAAACTTTTGAGGAGGCAGACAGACCTCAGTCATTTCCCCAGCCTCAGACTCCAGCTTTTTCTTTCCCTTTGAAAGGAAGAGAAGCTTTTTATACCCACCACAAGAGAAAGGTTTGAGGGAATCTGCCATTGTTCATGTGACAGAGAACTGGTGTTTCTCTTGGATGTTTCCTGAGGATGTCCAAGCATCTCTGAATGTCTGAACCTGTCCAGTAGGAAGTACATTCAAAATAGCAGTGTGGCCTTTTTCAATTATCCTCATCCCATTGAAAACAGTTTCTATAAGATCAAGAACTGGATGGATGTTAAGTAAGGGAATGGAGAACTAATCAATTTGCTCAATATTCTGTAGTTTGGGGTCCAGGTCAATACTTTGTTTAATTGTGGTGCTTAATGAATTTTTGCTCCCTAGCTGAACACTGAATCCATTTGTGGTTTTTACTTTTAAAACTCAAAACCACGAAGACATTTCTTAATCTTTAAATAACCCTTAGTTCTGCTTTTCTTTTTCAGTGCAACTAATTAATGAGTCCCAGGTGGCAGCCCATGGTTCCTTTTGTTGCAATATATCTTGGCTTGTTGTTTCTTAATATTCCATTTGGAAATCAACTGTGAATTGTCAGAATGGAAAGGTGCTTATTTTCATTTATTATCAATGCTGACAAGAAGATATGTGTGTTCCCTCAAGCTCTAGTCTGTTAGTAAGATGATCTTTAAAAGCCAAAATCCGCAATTTGCCTACAGGAACCTTATATATTTTGACTCCATTCTGCGCCTGTCATTAAAGATCTTTTCATCATTTAGATCAGGGATCTTCAAACTTGTCCCTTTTATGACTTGTGGACTTCAACTCCCAGAATTCCGGAGCCAGGTGCCTGGCTGAGGAATTCTGGGAGTTGAAGTCCACAAGTCATAAAAGGGACAAGTTTGAAGACCCCTGATTTAGATAGCAATAAGGTGAGTAATAAATAAAATCATTCTTTAAAACTGTGTATTGGTATTAATGAAACATCTATTCTCAATATAAAACTATAGAACCATAACTTGAAAGATAACATTTAGGCCCCTTTACCCAAATCTGTTTTAGCTCTCTAATAATTCCTGTGAAAGTAATTTCTTCTACTGTCAAAGGGCTCTTTCTTCTAAGAATGGGTATATGTGTGGGGTTTGGCTTTTTTTTTGGTCATTCAACTAGAATCTGTCTTTCTGTAACTTTAAATCCCCTTTTCAATGCCTGCACTCTGTAAAGATAGAGAATAGGTCTTTTTATTCTGTAAGATCTTTTAAGTATATGAACAGGGGTATCATATATTGGTCATTATACATTTCTCACAATTGAAAAAAAAATCTTTTCATAGGATTTAAAAGTCCATGACTGCTGAAACATTAGGATGGATAGAAACAAAACCAGATATACACACACACAGCTAGCAAGTGAAGACAGCGCTGTTTATCACTATACAAATATAATTCAAAATATATTTACTGTATAGGACTTTATGTGTATTTAGTTTAGTTAGTTAGTTAGTTTATTGAATTTATATACCGCCCTTTTCCCATAGGACTCAGTGCAGTTTACAAAGTATTTAAAAACGTCAATACAATACAAAAGTTAAAGACAGTTAAAATAATTAAATTTAATCCCTGAACAAATATAAAACCCCATTTAAAAACTCTCAGCCTGGGCCGGAAAGCTCAAAGAGCCAGGTCTTCAGGTCCCGGCGGAATGACCGAAGGTCGGGGGCAGTCCTAAGCTCCACGTGTGTGTGTGTTTGTGTGTGTATAAGTGTCCAAGCATATTCTAGTACTTAATATTTAGAACTTAAATACCATAAACATTTACTACTATACTAGAATACACATCTGCTTTATTGCTAGCTTCTTCCTTTTCCTCCCATGCTAACTTACCTACAGACTTAGGAATGCTAACAGCTTCTCTTCATTGTGTCCAGTTGTTCAGGTACAGTTCACTTTGCAACCATCTGGAGCACGGGTGTCAAACTCGCCACATCACGTGACATGTCACAATGTATCACGACTCTTTTTACATTGCCGGCAATGGGGTGGGCGCGGCTTCGGTATGATGAAACCAGCCTACGGGCTGGCAGTTTGACACCCCTGATCCTGGCTTTTCGCTGGCTTTTGGCTGTAGGTTCTTCTTTGACTTCAACTGCATGAGAGTGTTTACTGGTTCTTTTCCTGGACTATGGATTGTCTAGTTTCTGGCCTTCCTTCATTGCATCCTCTGATCCATCCCTCATCCTGTTGCCATTACTCCTGACACACCTAGAAGGTGGAGAGCTGACAGTCAAACCATTGCAGAAAAAATAAATTTACCTTGACAGGTGCAAATAACCTTTTTCTGTTTTAGGGCAATTTGTTCTTCCACAAATCTCATGACCATTCTGGTTTTTTCCCCTGAACCTGTTATTGTTTGTCTGATTCATTGTGGTGGTTAAAATTTGACACAATGTTTAGGATGGTATCTTGCCAATATAAAATAAACCGGCTTGCAGAATAAACTTACATCTTGTAGAATAAACTACATGGCAGCTTGAAGTTTACAAATTATACTTTTCTTCATGTAGCCAAATACCACACTTCTTTTTTTTCCTCTTCTGCAGTGACATCGCAATACTGGCATTTTCTTTGTTTGAAGTAAGTCATGATTTAGTATTTATCTGGACTCATTTCCCTAAGCCGTCACTATCACATCTGTAAAGCTGATTTAATAATGGAAAAGCTTTCCAATCTTTTATACCATCTCTACTTCAGCTTTATATCACATAGCAGAATAACAGTTGCTGTTTTCTGCACAGTTCGGAATGGGGAAATATGCATTCCATTGGGACTCAGCCAACATTTGTTAAGTTTTGAATTTTGCATGTGTTGTTTGGAAAACTAAACTTTCATCTTCTACTTATTACATCAGGTTGTATGCATATTACATTCAAAGATAACATTTTAACAGAAGCATTTCTGATTTTGCAAGGGATCTGAGGAAATCCACCTAGAAGGAACACATTGAGACCATACTGAGGTAAAAAGTTTACAAGAATACAAAAACTATCCATTTAGCAAAATTATTGGAATCCAGAAAAATAATATGTTTGGGGAAGAAACTGTACCAAGTTATATACTCTTGGAGAGAATGATGAGAGTCTCCAGATAGGCAAAATGAGTTTTATCAGGTTCAAAAAATGTTAAATTATACTAGGAGGTCTTGTAATAATTGTTGAAGTTATGAGGAGAATTCTGAGGAGCATCTAAGGTATCATGACAGGGAGAATTATTTTACGTGTGTGGGATTTCCATTGATTCCAAATGCAAGCATGTTAGCTATACAGAAAGTATTACAGTATAACATTTTCAAAACAAGCATATGCTTCCCAAGTAATTTCCAGGTCTAATTAATGCTGGACATAAAAAGCTGGATATAAGAAGAGGCTTTAAAATATAAGGATTATACTTGAGAAGATTCTTTTCTGGAACATTCACTTTCATCCCACTATTGTTCTTTCATTCCTCACATAATCCAAGTAACATGTTGAAGTAATCTGTCTAGCTTAGTGTTTTCCAACCTTGGCAACTTTAAGCTATGTGAATTTCAACTCCGACAATTCCCCAGCCAGCCATCCCCCATGGTAGCTGGGAAATTCTGGGAGTTGAAGTCTGTTGTTGTTGTTAGCTGCGAAGTCATGTCCAACCCATCGCGACCCTATGGACAATGTTCCTCCAGGCCTTCCTGTCCTCTACCATCTTCTGGAGTCCATTTAAGCTCACGCCTACTGCTTCAGTGACTCCATCCAGCCACCTCATTCTCTGTCGTCCCCTTCTTCTCTTGCCCTCAATCTTTCCCAGCATTAGGCTCTTCTCCAGTGAGTCCTTCCTTCTCATTAGGTGGCCAAAGTATTTGAGTTTTAGCTTTAGGATCTGGCCTTCTAAAGAGCAGTCAGGGTTGATCGCCTCTAGGACTGACCAGTTTGATCGCCTTGCAGTCCAATTATCTTGAAATCTACTTATCTTAAATTTGCCAAGGTTGGAAAAACTGGTCTAGCTGGAGACTATTTATTGTTTATTTATTATTTAAATATTATTAAAAAGTTGCTCTTAGTATTTCTCTGGTGTCCAGGTCCTTGTGGTTTCTCTGCCTTCGTTCTGAAGTAACAGATGGGTACCATCTTCTCTCTGATATAACTGAAGGCTACTATTCTTTTTTCCTTTTTGAATAAACCGTAGAACATGTTGTTTGTTTACAAAATGAAAAACAGTATCTTGCACATTTTATCTATTGGTATTCTGATCCTCTTTGTTGAAAAATCAGCTTGCTCATGCTCATTAAAAATATAAGAACTTTACAAAATTCCCCGATTGATTTAGTTTTTCAGTGAAGCCTTTATAATGATAGAGAACCTACTACAAAGAAATGCAGTGAAACAAGTTCAAGAGTCAAAATAATTTACAATTATTATCACTTTTTGCTAGGTAGCAGAAATCTGTCCATCATTTTATGCAGACTATTATGCAAACAGCATACCAATTCACTTCGGAAATAATTATTTTTTTAGACAGAATATAGAATGCAGTAGCAGCAGGCTGTTAAAGCCTCTGTTTGAAAATGCCACCTTTTTCATGTTTTGTCATTAGAATTGGTCTATAAATTTTAGGCAGACCTCAGTTGAATGAAAGTCTGTCACATGCCAGACATATATTGATTTTTCTCTCTCTTGAATCAATGCTTTCAGGGCTCCTTATTATTTATTCATAAGGTAGAAAACTTATCTGAGAGGTATTTATAGAAGTGTAAATCTGTAATCCAGGTAGCTGTGTAAAATGGTCTGCAGGACCCAGAGCAACTGGTGTTGGCAAAAAAAATTGCTTGATTTTATTCCAAGCACATATTCATTTTAGTAATTTTTCCTTCACTAACACCTTCATCTAGATATTATTGAAGGCTGATATCCCACATGTTAGTGCTTTCATAATTTTATGTATTAACATTCAAGTAAAGGAAGTGAGAGGACTTTCCATATTCCTTCCAGTTTTTGGAAAAAGATGCCTTTAAAACATTTTAAAATCGATATTTGCGCCTAAGGAAAGAAATGTTTTCAACAGACCTCTCCATTTTTGTTCCATCATTCTAAAGATGCTTAATCAGTATGCATGTTGTGAATTTCCCTTGACCATAAGAATATTTCATTTTACACTGCTGCCTTTGCATATGTTCACAGTGTTAACACAGCTCTGCACTGAATGCAGTGCAGAGCTGAAAGGGTAAGAACCTGCTCACAGGGCTTGCAATATTGTAAGATGTATCAACATGTTCAGAGTATTGATGTTTTGGCAAATTTTAGGAAACATCATAAGCTGTCCCTTGAAATTGGTTTAATGGAGTACTTTACGGTGCAGCTCAATATATATGTAACTTTGTCATTTGTATAAGGGAATCCAGACAAGGCGTATACCCAGAAGAACTAACTCTAACTTCACTGTTGCTTAAATTAACAGAATCTTGCAAGTCTAAAAATATATCTTTTGTCCTTACCTATGCAGTCCAAGGAACTAGGGAGTGGGATTTTTGACATATTTTTTTCTCATTCACATTCCTTCTGTGAGTTCAACAGCCTTTTGTTGGATTACTGCCTAGCCTATCTGTTAGGAAGCTTATTACTAAACTATAGTCTCCCAAGTAGCAGTAGGTTGGTGGGCAGATGTGGAATTTCTAAAACCTTGCTCCTAAAAATGGCTATTGGGAGGATTTGCCAATTCAAAAAGTGGCCGCTATTGGGGAGGACAACATAGCCAATTACAAAACAGAAACTTCCCAAAATACTACTAGTCATATTCTCTATCCTCCTTCCCCTATTTACACGATGCTCTTTTTATCCGAGCTTTGCTTTTTTCCTTTCCCTTGAAGCAAAGCACAGGGTTACAGTCACCCATTATTATCTTTTCTTTTTGAAGCTCAGAAGTATTTGTGGAAATAAAGATTGTGCTAGAAACTATAACAATAAGGCTTTAAAATAATATGAAAAGCCAGGTTGTCCCTAGGTTGTGTCAGGCATCACAAGTTGTCGCTGTGACCACACTGGCATCCCTCTAGTTTATGCCAATCTGGTATAATATTTGATAAATATGTACAAGATGGTAGCTTCATTATAATTTAGATAAATCCAATTCATATTGATTGGCTTTAATTTTGGTTCAGCGTGCCCATAGGTATTCTGGGGTATACTTATATCTCAGTTGATTCCTATATAGAAACAATTGATATGGGATCTAAGATCCATCCATCCACCCACTGACCCACTTACCTAAGATCTATATATTTATTATTTGTGAGATTAGATTCTAGCTATGAGCTCAATATTGTCTATGGAGATTCTCAGTCATCCAGGTCATGGTTGTCCCAAAGATGCATTTTCAAGAGGCAACTGGATTTTTTGTTTTTCTTGGATGACGTTTCGCTTCTCATCCAAGAAGCTTCTTCAGCTCTGACTGGATGGTGGGGAATGGAAAGTTTTATATTCCTTGCAGACATCTGGTCATTTGCATTCTTTCAGAGAGTTGTTGAGGCCACTTGGGGGTTTGTCTGTGTCCTCAGGGTCAACTGAGTAGTGAAAATACATGTGGAGCCTTCTTGGAACTGCTAAAATGACTGTGTTGTGTAGTTTTACTTTCTGCGGGATGTTTTCTGCCCTGTGTCCCTTCACTGTTGAACACAGGTGCAGGCTGCTGAGGATGAGTCTGTGTTGTCTGCATCTCAAACTGAAGCACAAATGATTCCTGTAGTCTGCAATTTTTTGGAAATCCATTCATGTCCTAGGATCAGTATCCTTTTGCTTCCATGAACTTTTCTAAGCTTAACACCCCTGATTCAGAGTGAGAAAACTAATTACACTGAGATACGTCATTGCAGTCATATTTTTATAATCTTCATTGATATTGGACTATAGACCAAAACCATGTTAGAACTTCTGCTCATCAATCTGCCCAACATGCTTATATCCCAGAAATCTGTTTTAATTTACTTTGTGAACCATTGCAGCAGCTGCAGCTTCATAGCAAAAAATAATTAGTCATAGCAAAATCTTTTAATTTACATTCAGTCCCACAATAAACTGTATGTATCTGCCGATAATTGTATTTTTTGAACTTCTTAATTATGTTTTTGATATCTTTGATACTCATTTATTCATTTAATCATTATATCATTCATACTACTAATTAGTTTGATTTTTGCACCTAATTTAAATCTCCTTTCTCCAGTCTGTCTTTAATCTTCACCTTATACAAAGTGATACAAATATAGTTTCATTTCCCTTCCCCACATCCAATTAAATTTCTTTTCATTATGGCTTGGAAAAATTGTTGGAACTTCAATTCAGATATTTGCCTACTCTAATATTCTGACTATAATCTCCCTTCCCGGTACTATACAGTAATTTTTTTATGCTCTCTACATAATACTTAGAAATTTTAATGCTCCATTCTTCATTGAAGTGATATGTGGTAGCTTTTGATCGCTAACCAGAATATATTCTTCGTTTGATATACTTTCTAGTACCACTATCAGTTAATACATTTATAGCAGCAAAAAATGAGGCTATGTATTATATGAATGAATTATTTAGTAACTGATTACTCAGTGATTTAGCTCAATTATTTTTTCATCCTTCTGCAATACAACTTTCCTATTTTTATGCAGCAGTAATTCATATTCAACTACTAGGTGTGAAACTGACTCTTAGTAGTTGAGAAAATAAGCCAGGGATTTGATTTTCTTTGAGGTGACATTTTGCAGTCAGGGGATCTTGTGGATCTGGCAGGGCCATCAAAGAGAGCCATGTGACCTCTGTGGCAAGGTTGTTTATCGCTTTTACCTCGCCACTAAAAGAGAGAACTGCTGTTAGTGACACATTCCCTGATAACCTTATGGCTGGTTTATTTTTCATACAACACCCAGAAATACAATGTGACAGCACAGTTAGAAAATGGAAGTATGATGAAATGGGCTGGTTACTGTTTGCTTTTCGGGGTCAAATCAGAGTGTTTGTTTTGGTAAAAGAAAACCTAATTAAGGCCCAAGTTACTTGTATGAGTGCCTGCTCTTTCAGATCTTCAAGGGAACATTTTTTGCAGGTGAAATCACAAATATCTTCAGCCCAGTTTATCCACCCACGCCTCCTCGCTCAGAATGTATCCTTTTGGCCTTTGCATGTTGAGGGTATTTTTTTTAATGTGCTGACTTTAAAAATCAACCCATTACATTTGTAATCCACCAAGAACCACTTGGAAATAGGCAGCATAAAGATTTGCAAATATCTTTCCAACTGAAGCTGTTAGGAGAGTTACAACTGCATCAATAAAGGAGAATATCTGTAACTCCGGGTTGATATGAGGGGCCCTTAGTGCTCTCTGAACTTGGTTGTTTTCTTGTAGCTATTTCATTACTCAAATTAGGTGACATCATCAGTGCTCAGAACTGATGCGCAGCATTGATGATGTTACCTAGTTTGGGTTTTGAAACGTCTGCAAGAAAACAACCAAGCTCAGAGAGCACCAAGGATGCCTAGTTACACCTGAAATGCTGTTTTCTATCAGCCAAAATTGCTCTTCCTGCACTGCTTCACCAGACATGGAAAAAGTATTCAGGGACTGCATAATGTTTCTCCCATTAGGATAATAGATTTCCATGTCTTTAATCAATGGGAAATCAGCATTGTTGGGTTACTTTGCTGAATAGAATGATACCATGTTAAAAAAATTGGATAGTTCTGCTCATCAGCCATCAGCTTCCTTCTCTTACTGTCACCTCAAAAAATATTCCAAAGGTTTTTCCAAACACTTTCCTGTGAATCAAATCATTGGCAGTTGCTATAGAAGAAGGAGTTGATAAAGATTCCTATTACTTTAATGTAGGAAGAGCCCTGTGGGGTCTGGTGGACCATGCTGGTCCATTATGTTGTGTCACACAATGTGTCACACAAGGGCCCATCACAGGTATGAAGGAACCCAAAAGCATAGACAGGAGAAGGATTAGGCCTAAATACCACTGTTGGTCCTTAGGTATGCTTCCTGGGATTCAGGAGATAGAAAATTATGTTACTGACGTTACATTCTTTTGTGAATTTGCCCAATGCATTTTAAATCAGTGGCTGTCACTCATCTGTTGGCTGCAAATTTTGGTTTAATTATGTGGTATTTCAGTCTTGAACAAATGACCCAATGTTCTAAAGGTTTGGGAGAGACACTGTCCAGATTTTCCTTATCATCATGATTTTATATCATAACATTATATGTCTATGGTATGAACACATTTCAATTGGAAATACAGATTCTCAGGGCTTTTTTTCTCATAGAATGCTCAGAATGGAGTTCCGGCACCTTTTTTGGATGGAACCTTTTTTTTTTAATTGAAAAGTTTTACAATACATTTTTAACAAAACAAAACCCCTCCCAACCCCCTCCCCTCTCCCCAACCCTCCCCAACTTATCCTTTTTTGGATGGAACCTTGTAGGCTAGGCAAGGTTGGTTGTATGACATGTGTGAGTTCCGGCACCTTTTTCTTTTACAAAAAAAGCACTGCAGATTCTTGTTCTACTTCTGCATGCATACAGAATCTATAGCCAAATACAGTCTGCAAGGCTTTCGTATCTGAATTTCTTAGTTCATTGGTCTTTTTCCTATCAACCCCCCCCTCTCATTTTTGACCCTGTAATTCATCTTCTCCTGCCGTTGTCAGCTGCTGAGCACATAACTCTCTTTTTCTGTATATAAAATCTCTAGTGGATCTATTAACTTTCTGTTTTGGTCTATAGCATTTAAGGAGTTTTGTCAAGAATTGGTAGTTTGGCAGCACATTCTGATTTTTTCTTTCCTTTCGTCTTTTAACAACTTTAATACCTTTTGACCCAGCAGGATCCTCTTTATCAGCAATAGCGAAGGCCCTGAAAATTTCTTTAGAATTCTCTATCTTCCATAGGGTTTCCAAGCATTTTTCATGAAATTGTGGTGGTTAAAAAATGCAGGAGAGATTCTGCACTAGAATATATTTATATGATTTCATCAGAAAATAATTTTTCTGGATAATGAAGGGAGGCAGAACAGAAGTAATGCAATTCTTAACGCATTTCATTGCTATGGAGTCAGCCTGTTTTATAAATCTGATAAATAAAACAGTGCAGAAATCATGGCTGCTTTGCAATGAGCAGTCAGGTAGATTTCTCTCTTTCTTTGTAACACTTTATTCTATTTTGAAATATATAAGGTTTAACCATTGCTACTGGAATTAATTGAAGAAGTGGCAGTGTTATTTTTGGCAGCAGCAGCAGTATGATTTTAAGGAATTCAATAATATGGGAAATGCAAATGAATGCAACAAAAATACGATTCTGTTCTAGCTGATGCTCTTAAAAAGGATAAGCAAGATGGGTAACTGTATTCTCTCTGGTGAACAGATTGGAGGTCAATGTCAAATTCTAATGGAATAGAGATTGTGCCTGATAAAAGGGAGACAAAATCTTAATGTACTGATCTCTGCTTTCCACTGGAATATAACTCCATATTTTTCCCTGGTTTAATGCTTTATGAAATCAGTATTATATGAAGGCCGTTTAACAATTATTGGACAATCTGAAAAACAAGCTTCCATCATATTATATGTATCAGTTACAATATTTTAACTAATTTTCATTTACAGACGAACATTTTTTATGGACTTTGGGCAATCCAATAAATTTTATTTCTTGTGTACATATATATGTATGTGAGAAAGAGAAACTAGAAATGCAAAACCAGAACCATGTTTTGGTATGATAGCAATTTTATCTATATTAGCATTTGTTTCAAGCTTGATATACTGTAAACATATGCTTAAACAGATTCAATGTCTAATTTATGAAAATGACTTACTGTGATAATAATACCTTGGGATTTTGAAATTAAACCCCAAAAGATAATGTCATGCATTATACCGGTACTAAATATACTGCTTGATTGGAAGACAGAGAGAAGCAGAGTTTTGTGGGTCTATTTTCTGTGTGGATGAAGGCTTGTGTCGATACATTAGCATTTTAAGTCTACCTGTCCTGTCTGTTGCTTAGATGCTTTAGGAAACAATAACAATAATAAAGTTGGAAGGGACCTTGGAGGTCATCTAGTCCAACCCCCACCTCAGGCAGGAAACCCTATACCATTTCAGACAAATAGCTGTCCAGTCTCTTCTTAAACACTTCCAGTGTTGGAGCATTCACCGCTTCTGGAGGCAGGTTGTTCAGCTTCTAGAGGCAGGTTGGGGTGGCTGCCGGAACTGCTGGGGTGGCAGTTCTGGCATTATAGTGTTCAGCTGTTTTCAGTGGGAAACTCCTGATTTTCAGATGAAAACCTAAGTCTATACATCCATTTAAAGGTACAGGTTCCCCCGCACATGCATGCTAGTTGTTTCCGACTCTAGGGGCCGGTGCTCATCTCCGTTTCAAAGCCGAAGAGCCAGCGCTTGTCATGTGGACGGCATGACTAGACGCCAAAGGCGCACGGAATGCTGTTACCTTCCCACCGTAGTGGTCCCTATTTTTCTACTTGCATTTTTACATGCTTTCGAACTGCTAGGTTGGTAGAAGCTGGGACGAGTAACAGGCGCTCACTCTGTTACGCGGCACTTGGGATTCGACCCGCCAAACTGCCGACCTTCTGATCGACAAGCTCAGTGTCCTAACCCACTGAGCTACTGCGTCCCTTTAGTCACAGTTTAATTTAACATCAATTTAGTCACAGTTTACTTGGGTTACAGGACTCCACCATGTGTTTTTCCCTAACAAACTATGATTTGATTAATCATAACTAAACATGGTAGACTTGCCTACATTACGTTATCAATTAATCTATGGTAATCTGAACAATTCAGAGCATGCTTAAATAATCAGAGGTTTTTTTTTTCCTTTTGGTAAGTAGAAACAGGAAAGTAGAAGACCCTGCTATAATTACTTGTACTAGACAGTGCAGTGGTTAGCTGGAAAATATGTGATTACTTAGAAAATACCCAGGTGAGCACGTAACATCAGTAGAAATCAATAAAAATCTACCCTACCCTTTTTCTTTCAGATGGTTTCAAAGTACTATACAGAGTTGCGATTTTTTTCTCCCTTGGTTTCTGCTCAACCTTTCAATGCAGTGATTGGTAAGAGTGAGTTTAAGATGGGAAATTCTAACTTAAGAAGAAGGAAGGCTGATATTGATGGCTTGATCTCTTCTGCTGTGAGATATAAGACACAAGAAGAACCACTAAAAATACAAGCAACTAACTCACTAATTTTCTAAGTATTTTTCTAAATATCCTTACTGTTTTTTGAAAAATACAAATAATAGATTAAATATCAAGATTCTAGTATAATTACGATTGGATGCATTTTAGGCTCACCTCAAAGTATTTTGCATATTTAAGTAATTAACAGTCATGCTGTAATAGTATATTGAACCAATACAGTTTGAGGGGTTTTATTTTATTTATTTATTTAATTTTATTTTATACCGCCCTTCTCCCGAAGGACTCAGGGCAGTGTACAGGGCAATACAATAAAATACAATATATAAAAATTTTAAAAAATATTAAATACAATAGCCCAAAATGTTAAAATACCCCTAAACCCATCAGACCAGGCCGGCTTGTTCAAATAAATATGTTTTTAGGTCACGTCGGAAGGAGCGAAGGTCGGGAGCCGTCCTGAGCTCCACCGGTAAACGGTTCCACAGGTCTGGCGCGCCCACAGAGAATGCCCTCCCCCTGGGGGCCGCCAGTTGACACTCTTTCACCGACGGCACCCTAAGGAGGCCCTCTCTGTGGGAGCGCACTGGACGAAGGGAAGTTGATGCCGGCAGCAGATGTTCCCGTAAGTAACCCGGACCCATGCCATTTAGGGCTTTATAGGTCATAACCAGCACCTTGAATCTTACCCGGAGGTAAGATGTTGTACACATCTTTCAATGTATATGATGTAACCATAAAAACTTTGTTTATTCCTTCTTGAAAAATGAGCAGCTGCTTTTTTATTTCTTCTTCTTTCATTTTCATGTATACTGAAGCAACTCTGCATTAATGTGAAAATTAATTAATATTCTAGATGGCTAGAATGATTAAACCACTATTTCCCTCCTATTCAAATGCTCTTTTAAATTACTTTCCACATTGCTAGCTAAAGTGTAATCATCTCATTTCTTTCTAATGGAATGTTACTGAAGGCATTAAATCTAGTATTCCAGAGAAAGCCTTTTTGAGAATACTATTTTGTTGCTGTAAATAGGCATCATTTCTGTATATAAACGCTTGGCTAGGGGAATGAACACTTGATGCACAACCAATATCTGACTTAAACATAAATGACCATGTGTGAACATCAAGTTGTTGATTTAAATGCTTATAATTATTGGTACCATTATTTTCTGCTCCTGCTTATTACAGGAGTATTTTGGAATAAAAATGAAAAACACCTTCATAACACCATTATACATGTTATTCTTAGGATTGGATATGTAATGTAATATGGATGATTGATTTATTAAAATCAGTTTATTTTTAAAAAAATATGGCTGCCCACATTATAGAAAAATAACCCAGGACAGATAGGGACCAAATATACGAATAACCAAAAATAAAAAGGTAAAGGTAAAGGTTCCCCCGCACATGCGTGCTAGTCGTTTCTGACTCTAGGGGCCGGTGCTCATCTCCGTTTCAAAGCCAAAGAGCCAGCGCTTGTCCGAGGACATCTCCGTGGTCATGTCGCTGGCATGACTAGACGCCAAAGGTGCACAGAACGCTGTTACCTTCCCACCGTAGTGGTCCCTATTTTTCTACTTGCATTTTTACATGCTTTCGAATTGCTAGGTTGGCAGAAGGACGAGTAACAGGCGCTTACTCTGTTACGCAGCATTCGGGATTCGATCCGCCAAACTGCCGACCTTCTGATCGACAAGCTCAGCGTCCTAACCCACTGAGCCACCGCGTCCCTAACCAAAAATACTAACTAATTAAAAAACCTTACTTGGCACCAGATGCTGTAACACTCCATATCAATAACACAATGTTTTCCTCCAAATCTCTGGGAGGAAAAAGAGGTCTTGATGACTTTTGGAAGGCCAAGAGGATAGAGATATATCTTGATGGTGAGGAGGCTGTTCCATAGGCTCACTATAGAAAAGGTTTGCTTGCTAGGCCCCATCAGATGACAGTATTTAAGGGAAATCACCTGGAGTGAGCTTACTCTGTCTGATCTGGTGAGATAGGCAGATGTCCTCAGGGAGACATGGTCCCACAAATAACCTAGCCCTGCAATATACAGGACTTTAAACATGATAATCAGCCATCTGAACTGTGCCTGGAAAACAATTGGAAGTCAATACAACCCACACAGTGGCAGTATAATGGAGACAAATAGCAGTGAGCCAAGTACGCATGCAGTTCTGCTTTCTGATCTAGGTGTCTTCAAGAGCAACTGCATGTGCACTGTATTGCTGTAGTCCAAACAGGAAGTAACTAAGGTATGAGGGACTATGAGCAAGTTTGGCTTATGAGTTTATTTGCTGTTCTTTTTTTTTTTACAGCCCTCCATTTAAATCAGGGGTGTCAAACTCAATTTCGTTGAGGGCCGCATCAGCATTGCGGTTGCCCTCAGGGGGCCGGGTGGGTGTGGCCAGGGTGGGTGTGGCCTACTGGGTAGGCGTGGCTAGAGTGCGTATGGCCTACTGGGTGGGCGTGGCCAGCTCTACATCGTTGGCATCAAGGGTGCCTATGGGGGCCTGGGCAGGAGTGGGACAGATCTGAGGGTCTCTGGCAGAAGGAGGGTCTCTGGGCCTTGGCCAAGGCAGTGGGGGCCGTTCCCTCACTGTTTCCAGGATGGCTTCACGGGCCGCATGAAACCACTTCGCGGGCCAGATCCGGCCCCCGGGCCTTGTGTTTGACATGTCTGATTTAAATGGTCAAAGAGGCAGCATAAGACTTACTCTTTGATATAAATTCTAGTAAGTCCTAGTGAAATATTTTGCTGGTGACGCCTTAAAGAAGTTGTATTGTTTCCTGGGCCCACAGAGCAGCTACACAGTGTCAGAAAATTGCACATTTGAGTTAAGGATGTATAGTAACATAGTAATATCTATGGCCATTTCCTAAACTCAAATGCATATTTCCTGGGAGTGCAGGTGAGCTTCAGAAAAGGCCAGACTTCTTGTAGGACCTACTGATGGTATAGTCAGTCGGTCTCTACCTTTTCCACTTTAAATTCCTGCACATGAGACAGCACATTTCATAATGAAAATTTACCCTGTTGAAGGTGGCATAGAGAGTAAGGAAAATTATTTTGACAAAAGCATAAAAAAACTAATCAAAATGGGCTGAAATGTTATTTTAAATTACTCCAACACATGATTCGCTGGAGTATAAGAAGGAGAAGGTACATCTTGGTTAACTTTGCTTGTTGAAAGGTTACAAGGAAGGAAGGAAAGGAAGGTTACAAATGTTGATTACACAATCCCAGGATAGCACAGCTGCCATAAATACATGCCAGCTGCTAAGCACCCAAATTTTGATCATGTGACTGTGGCAATGCTACAACGGTTTAAGCGTGAAAACTGGTCATAAGTCACTTTTTAGGTGCCACTGTGACTTCAAATGGTTGTAAATTGAGAACTACCTATATAAATCTTACCTGAGACTAGGCAGTGGGAGGATCCTCAGAGCTTAAGGAGATATACAGTTCACACTAAGTGAGAAAAATGTCCTATAAGGTTTTCTAAATTGCCTACCATTTTTGTCATTCAGGGTGGTGAGTACTTTCGGATTGGGAGTCACCTGCTTAGTGCTGACATTCCTGAATTCTTTCATCTTTTTTGGGGGGGAGGGGAGTATCTGAGAGATTTGCTCTGGGATCCAAAGAATTATCCTCATGTACTGCTTTTGAGGATGCTTTAATTTGGATTCGTGAATTCATCAGGTAAATTGACTTAACAGTGTAAACAACCCCTTCCAACTTTGACTCTGTAAAAAGCAATGAAGAAATGAAGGAAATATAGCTCAGAATTCTTCAAACAAAAGAGGTGCTTCTCATTTTTTATATTTTCAAAAATAATAACTTCTGATTTGTATATATGCTAATAATCTATTGTTATATGTTTTGCTTGTATTTTGAACACTGCAGTTGTGGGATTTTTTTAAAAAAAATCATTATTAGGTCTCTTCCGTTGTCACTAGCAACAGGAATTCCATTCTAGTTATATGATAATCTCTCTGCCCCTAACTATATCTTGACAGGAGTGCTAAAACAAGGTAAGATTGTAAATTAACTCTGACTATTCTTGCTATTGTAATTGCTTTTAATTCAAAAGAATTGTGTTGCTCTGTTGAAATTCAGTTGTGTAACATTGCAATGATACTGATTCTGCATGAAAAAAAGATACCTTACGAATACCTTTATTACAAAATTCAAAGGAAACATTAGAAGATTGATGTGAGCATGAAGTCATGAATGCTTGGTGAATTGTAAGTCTCAGATTAGTTCAGGAGAAGGTAACATATTTATTTTTGTTGCTTTTTAATGTTTGAGCTAGTAAGCATGCTGCTACACAATTTTTCACTTACTGTTATGGTTGGTCACACAGTCAGCCACTTGTTTAGATTACCGTAGATTTTGCATTTTTATCTATCCAGTCCTTTTTAAGGACCTGGAATAGGCAGATGCTGTTTGATGGTGTTAAAGATATCATTGCACTATTTAAGCTGTTCCAGGTAAAGCTACCTTGTGCAATTGACTGTTGCAGATTTTGTCAATGCTGAGAGTGTTCAAGTGGTGCTTGTTGTTATTGTTATTATTTTAGCTGTCTGCCTTTTAATTTTCATTATGCTATTAGATGGGAGCATTAGGAGTGAAAATCAAGACTGCAGTATTGGTTTTCAATGCTACTGTACTAAATTCAACCATTTTAAACTTATGGATCCAGAAATCAAGGGTTCTTAGAAATGTATTAGTGTGAAGCCAGTATCTGAATTGAAAGATAAACAGTCTTTTTTGAAAGACTGTTTTTAATCTTCTCCTGCAGTGTGCAGCAAAAGCAGTGTTATTCAGTGATCCATGAGAATCAGCTTAGCCTGACCACCAACCTCACTGTCATCTTACCCTTAAAGAGGCCATCTCTTTAAGAGGTGTAGAATACTTGTAAGAAATATGAAGCATCTTCTTAGGATATTGAATGTCTAAACAGGAAACAAGTTTAACTTTATGACTAGTTTTATCAATTCCTTCCCTGCCACCAGAATAGCTCCTTCACCAGAAATACCATTATTTTTCTTGACTGTGCTTTTCATGCTGCTCCTCAGAGAGGCTGTCTTGCATATGGCATTGAGCTTGTTAAACATTGTTTTATAACAAATAAGCAATAATAATTCTGAAATCAAAAGAAAGCATGGAGGAGGATGGACCTTCTTTTTATTATTTTTTAATATGCATTTATTATTATCAGCAGCTTGTAATAAAATGCCTTAAAATTAAAAGATCCCTGACAGCAATAAATATCTGAAAATCAATTTGTGGGTTTGAAATTTTGGTATATTAAATAGTCTGCACTGCAACTTAGGGAATCTTTTTAAACTATGTTGCTTTGGTTATTGACTAATATACAGTATGTTTTCTTAATTTCATTTACTGCTGGGTAAACACTGGTAGCTTTGCTTTGCTGCTGTCCTAAATAAACCTTAGTGGAAAGCCACAGGACTTGATCTGCAAATTATACATAATACTGACATGGGGCCTTTAAAAAAAAATCTTTAATGATTCCTGGTGGCAGAAATTACCAAGAAGAAGCAGTTGTGCTAACCTGCTTTTATGTGGATTGCCACTGAAATTGATAATGAATGTTTAGCTTTAAAGTTACTTGTGTAGTGGTTAAGGTGTCAGGCTAGAGATGGGGAGCTTGAGTCTCACCTTAAGCACAAAGTTAATCGGGTGACCTTGGGCCAATCACTTTCTCTCAGCTCTAGAGGGAGGCAATGGGCAAACCACTTCCAAAAAATCCTGCCAAGAGAACCGCAGGGTCTTATCCATCAGACACAACTGAACAGAAGGAGGAAAAAAGTTAGTCAAAATGTACATTTGAACTACCCTTAAATTCTACTGTGTATTTTTCCCTTCAAGAAATACTTGAAGGCAGTGATTGAGGGCACTCATACTTGGCTTGATTCAAAGATCAGGAATATACAGTATAGTTTTCCTCTATTGACAGCTGCACTAGGTTTTATGGAGCATGTCAAGGTCAAGTGAATAAGCCCAGAATTAATTGGGGCTTAGAGATGGTTACTGACAAAATGAATGCCTTAGGTGGGCTGCCCTATGCCTCTTAATACCCTCCAGGTTTCCCAAATTTTTTTTAAAAAAATCCTTAAAAGGAGACCAAAAAATTAGTCTTACCAAATTTGCGGTTTCATAAAGGATATTGGTAGGTATCATCTGATCACTGAGTCATACTCTT
Source organism: Vipera berus (assembly GCF_964194415.1). NCBI lineage: Eukaryota > Metazoa > Chordata > Lepidosauria > Squamata > Viperidae > Vipera > Vipera berus. The sequence goes on along the minus strand of NC_138204.1, from coordinate 186,606,378 downwards.
TGCATTCTAGCTATATTTTTGCAGCATTATTTAATATAGCTGAGTTATACTTTTCCTTTATTTCCTCCTATCTTAATACAGTTTAAAATTCTTTGCATTCATGAAACAGATTCAGTTTCAGAATAACTGATTCTGGTTCTGATTCTCATTTTCTAGAGAGAAGCATCCCAACTAATAGATGTGTAAGACAAGGTTGCATATTGGCTTCACTAGTTTTTAATTTATCTAATGTCAGGTGCAGGAAATCAAGAACCAGGGTAGAGTTCAAAAGCATTATGAGTTTATTCCATGAAACCTATACATAAGAATCTAATATACTAATATGTGCCCTGTTCACCGCCCTGAGTCCTTCGGGAGAAGGGCGGTATACAAATATAATAAATACTAAATACTAATAGTCAAGGCAAATTGGCACCAAATAAGAGTCCATGGACTTCAAGGAGGGGCTGAACCTAGATCTCTTTTAGGAACTTAGTGACTCCAAACTGATAATGTACAGTATTTGACCCCAGCGAGGACACCTCCTACATATATCGATCCATTTTAGCTATAGTAATTGTGTGATTACAGTATTACTGTATGCCAACAATGTAGTTATTATGTCTATTTTGCAGATAGGAATGAGAAAAGCATCCTATTTGTCGCCCATTTTGATTCTGAAATTTTGTAACGTTTTTCACTTTAGCCAGGCTGAATGCATTGCTCTCAGCAGTCTGTTTTGGACATTTTAAGGATTCTTCTATGTATCTTTGGTTATGTCCATGTAATGATGGCTCATTAAAAAACTGTAAGCCTTATGCTACCATACTGCTGCCTATATAAGAAGTCTGTATCTTGAAGAAAATTCCAGGCAGACAGTATGATTTCTACATAATGTGACTTCCTTCAGAGAAGGACTCAGGAATATCTTCCCAAGTCATCCAGCTTTGTACTATATCATTTGTGCAACACACTGCACCATTAATTAAGTTTGGAACAATATACTATTCTTATTCAGGTTTTTTTTCATATATATGTTCTTAATTATTTTTAGATCCTACTATACTTTTTTTCCTGTTTCTTATACATATAAAAGAATTCTATTAGACATGTTATTGTATCTGACCTTAGAGCTGTAATAAACTGATTTTATTTGGAGGGAAGGAGGAGAATTCTGAGCAGCAAACTAATGCTGAAGCCAACAGTTTATGCTGGCCACTTTTCCACCATAAGTTGTTTTCCAAAGCAGCTTCTGTCTCAATTGAATAAGTAAATAAGAACAGCAGAGAAGAAAAAGATTAAAATCTAATCTATTTGGATTAAATAGCCTGTATTGCTTTTTTTAAAAAAAATGGCATTGACATTGTTTATTCATTCTGAATACAGTGGTGATCTGTACAGATTTCCTGTCTTCAGTAAGACTAATTATTGTTCTCCAAAATGATCTTAAGTTGTGCTGGAAGAGATAAATGTTTATTATGTGCTATGCAGTATAGCAGAAGTATTTCCATAGTATATTGTTTCTATTCCCCACTATTGTTCCTTTCCCACTTTGAAACAGTGTGCATTTGCCCACAGTCTTCTTGACTTTGAAATGCTGAGACCAAGCAAGTAATTCTTTTGGTCAGCAGTGGTCCTTCTAGCTAGCAGGTACAACAGCCTAAAACTGGACTTACATTTTCTGTTCTAGCTCCTGGAAAAACAAAAATCCCCTTGCCACCCACTCCAAACAGAAGGGGGAAATCTCCCCTCTCTCTGTGTTTCTAGACTTGATGTATGTGGTTTCTTGGCTTGCCACCAAAATGCATATCTTTTACATACCGTATAAACTTTCAAACAGTGAGGAGATGATACTATAGTTTGGCAGCATGTTCTTTTGCCAACAGCTGAAACTATGCCCAATTGCTGCAGTACAGGGCCTCTATATTCATTTGAGTCCAGAAGCACAAAAAGAAAAAAACAACAACGATGCAGCAGTTATGAAATTAACTAAAAGGATTACAAAGGATGGAAACTAATCAAGGAGAGAAGCAACCTGGAATTAAGGAGAAACTTCCTAATACTGAGGACAATTAACCAGTGGAACAGCCTGCCTTCAGATGTTGTGGGTGCTTCATCACTGGAGGTTTTTAAAAAGAGGCTGGACAGTCACTTGTCTGAATTGGTATAGGGCAGGAGTCTTCAAACTAGGCCGTTTTATGACTTATGGACTTCAACTCCCAGAATTCCTCAGCCAGCATGCCTGGCTGAGGAATTCTGGGAGTTGAAGTCCATGAGTCATAAAAGGGCCGAGTTTGAAGACCCCTGGTATAGGGTCTCCAGCTTGAGCAGGGTGTTGGATTAGAAGACCTCCAAGGTCCCTTCCAGCTCTATTCTGATTGATTGATTAATTTACCTTTACTGATAAGGCTATGTGTACAGCACTAGTAAGAGACTGGTGTAAATTTGCTATATGTGCGGTCCTCTAATGCAGGAGTCCCCAACCCCTGGGCTATGGCCTGGTATCAGGCCACAGCCCATTCGGAACCAGGCCATGCAAGCGGTGGGTGAGCGTGCTCACGTGTGCAGCTTCATTTGCATGAGACCTGGGCACTTGTACACAAAGCTCCATTTGTGTGAGTGGCGGACACTCACGCTCACATGCGAAGCTCCATTTGCACGAGCGGCTCCTGCTGCTTGCACAGAACCATCCCCTCCCCCTCCCCCAGTCTGCAAAGCCAAAAAGGTTGGAGGTCCCTGCTCTAATGCATCATGGGAAGGAAAACTGGTTAAACTATAAGGAATAGATTTATTCAAAACAATGTTGTAAAGTTTACATACAACAAACTGAGGTCAAAATGTCAGTGCATTATATAATAATAATAATAATAATAAGTAAGTTGGAAGGGACCTTGGAGGTCATCTAGTCCAACCCCCTGCTCAGGCAGGAAACCCTATACCATTTCAGGCAAATGGCTGTCCAGTCTCCTCTTAAAAACTTCCAGTGCTGGAGCATTCACCACCTCTGGAGGCAGGTTGTTCCACTGGTTAATTGTTCTAACTGTCAGGAAGTTTCTCCTTAGTTCTAGGTTGCTTCTCTCCTTTTTCCATCCGTTGCTTCTTGTCCTGCTTTCAGGTGCTTTGGAGAATAGCTTGACTCCCTCTTCTTTGTGGCAGCCCCTGAGATATTGGAACACTGCTACAGTATCATGTCACCCCTCACCCTTCTCTTCCTTAAACTATATGTATTTATGTTTTAGTGGGGCTGGCATTTATTCCTTTACTGCTGTTCTTTACAGCTTTTTATGACTTTGCTGAATATAAACCCAGCAATACTAATTTGCTTTTACACATATGATTTTTTTAAAAAAAGTAAATAGGCATGTTTTTCCATTTTTATGCCACTTCTCAAGAAGTTAGTAAAATAGTAAGTAGGTTTAAATCTACTACTAAGTGAATGGTAATAATTTCTGGTTATAATTGCTTAACAGCAGCAGGAGTTCATATTGTTCTCATTCTTAAATAATTGGTGAAATATATGTTCTGCCAAAGATATATGGGGTAGAAAAATCAGATTATTTTAAAACTGTGTTGAACCTTTTATCTTTACATTTATAGCTCCATTAATGTTACATGAATTAACTTAAATATTCCTGCAAAATAATTCATTGGCTGACCGAATGCTAAAGTAATGTGCAGAGGTGAGAGTGAATATCTAGCAAATTCCTTTCTTTTTATTATCCTTCTGTCCATGAGCAAAACTGAAACATGAGAAAGTATTTATATTTATAATCTATATAATATAGGTTATTCCTAGAGGAGATCAACCCTGATCAACCCTGATCAACCCTGACTGCTCTTTAGAAGGCCAGTTCCTGAAGCTAAAACTCAAATACTTTGGCCACCTAATGAGAAGGAAGGACTCACTGGAGAAGAGCCTAATGCTGGGAAAGATCGAGGGCAATAGAAGAAGGGGACGACAGAGAATGAGGTGGCTGGATGGAGTCACTGAAGCAGTAGGCATGAGCTTAAATGGACTCCAGAAGATAGTAGAGGACAGGAAGGCCTGGAGGAACGTTGTCCATAGGGTCGTGATGGGTCGGACACGACTTTGCAGCTAACAACAACAACAATATAGGTTATATTATTTGCACTAAAATAACCATAGTTAACTTAGAGTCCAGTGTTTACAAACCAATTCTGGCCAACACTTCAAAGAAATTTAGGGCCAAAAAAAAGTTAGATCCAAAGTTAATCATACTTAAAGTTGAATCAAAATTAATCACCCATTAATATCAAGTCAACTTGATTTCAGTGATTGTACTAAGAATGGTTAGATCCGGATCTAATCCTATGCTTAACACAAATATAATGTGAACCATACAAACTAGGAGAGAAGGAAATTGGTCCATCTTTATTGGGTTGGTGGCTGGAGAAGACTATAAATTCCTGATGAAAGAAAGAGCAGTTGAGCTACAGAGATTATCTTTATAATCTTCACAACCATTTTTTTTTATTTAAAAAGTTTTACAATACATTTTGACTTTAATCCCCCCCTCCCCCACCCCCACCCAACCCTCCCTATCCCTTCCCCCCATTCCCTCCTCCCCCCCCCCCGACTTCCCAGAGCTAAATACAGGGTATAAAATCAAAAAACAAACATAAGCACCCCTATGTTATCAGCAATAAACTATTAATTCTATCTCCCTCTAGCTCATATAAAATGAATACAAACAATATTAATATTACAAATAAAGTAAAAAAGAAAAAGAGAAAAACAGAAAAAGAGCTTTACTCAGAATAGATTTTCTTAATCCCAGTCCTTATTCATATTAATTTCAAAAAAAGAAAGAAAAAAAAACCTTCACCTACTATTTACATTCTCCAACCTTTCTCTAATTTCTAAACAAATTCTCAGTTACACGCCAAAAGCGCCTATCTATTAACCTTAATAATCTCCAACCAAACTAAACCATAATCAAAAATAATTCTTGCATGTATCACGCCAAATGTCTCGCAGTTCCAAGTCATCCTTGAGTTCAAATAAAAAGAGTAAAAAAAAAGGTTTAAGCAGTCTGTAAGACAACTTGTTGTTAATTAGGAGCTTGCATACCCATTCTTAGTTCAACACATACTTTTAGTCCATAACCCTAATATACTTTTCTAACAAGCAAATAACATCCATCTTAAATTGTGTTAAATATTAAAAAAAAACTTTCTTTCTCCTCTATGATAAATTTAATCCATTAACATTCTAATTTAAAAATTTAATCAGCAATCTTAACGCCCCAAAGCTTTTGGAGCATGTCTGTCATGATCCCCAAAACTTCTTTGGACCGCGCCCCTCCCACAGCTTCACTGTAAGTACACTTTGGAGATTCCATAACTATCTGCTGGTCTTGCTCTTGCTCTCGTCTCGCTCTTCTTAGGGCGGCACGCGTCATCCTCTGGCCTCCTGCAACATCCGATGAAGCTGTATCTTGATCCCCTCCAACACCATTGTCCTCTATCTGTCTGTCTGCAACATCTTGAAGCTTTCCCTCGCCGTATCCCTTTACAGCTTCCAAAAATGATAGGGGGGTTGCTTTTAACACATTGCTATAAAAATCACGTGCCTGGGCCACAGTAACCAGACGATGTCTTTTACCTTCATGCGTCACCACCAGTCCAACTGGAATCTCCCATCTAAACTTAATATCACATTTCTTAAGTTCCTGTACTAGAAATGCAAAATCTTTCCTTCTCCTTAAAATCTTCGGAGGAATCTCTTTTAAAACCAAGACTTCTTGCTCAGCCACTACCAGTTTAGTATCATAAGCAGCTTGAATGACTTCATCTCTAATTACTCTCTTTGTAAAATAGACCACCACATCTCTGGGTAACTTCCTTTGTCTTGCAATCCATGAATTTACACGAAAAAGTTTGTCCATATTTCCCTCAATTTCAGATGCTGGCTGGCCCAATACCCCTTCCAGAGCCTCAGAAATCAGCTGCTTTAAATCTTCTTTACAGTTCTCCTTTAAACCCCTGATTCTAATAGCATACTGCATCTGATGATACTGAGCAAGGCTCAATTCTCCGTCCATTTTATCCCTTATATTTTCATTTTCTAATACCTTTGCTTCTAATATAGAGTTCTTTTGACTGAGATCCTTCACTTTTACATCCAGCTGTTGCACACATTCAGCTACAGATTCAATCATAGACAACATGTCCACCCTCATTGCTCTAAACTTCTCTTCCATCTTCTTCTCCAATTTCTCCATTTTCTCCTCCATTTTCTCCTCCAACTTTTTCAACTTTTCATCCATCATGTCAGACATCAATTGTGAATGCTTTCCAAGAGCATCTTGTAAATCCTTAAGCGTCAATGCCGGAGGAGGTGCAGGAGGAAGCAAAGCTTGCAATGAGGTCTGTGTTGTGACTCAGGGCCAGCCGGTGGGTCCGGCAGCCGGCTCAGATGTATCGGATGACTCAGATGAGGGGGAGGAGGGAGACGAACTGGCTGATGATGGCTTGGAGGCTTGGCAGAGCTCCCAGCCGGGGCCCTCTTCTCAGCTGCGTGAGCCCGATAGTGCGGAGGATGATGACCCACAGCTGGCCCTGTTCAAGGGCGCCCGACGCAGGAGGCAGTCGAGCAGGACTAAGCAGAAAAAGGCTGCGGGTCTCCTCGGGAGGAGGCACAGGGAGACCACGCCCTGAACTCTAAATAAAAGGAGTGTTTGGGGAGGGGCTGGTTGCTGAAAGCAACCCTTCCGCTTGAGGATTCAAGTTCCTGTGCTTTTGGTTTCTTGTTCTGTTGTTTGCTTGTGAATTAAACTTGGCAGACGCTTTGCAGCCTCAGACGCTCTCCAGTCTCTACTGCTTGAACAGGGGTTTGCCTTATTACAAGGCCGGTAGTTGGCTGGTTCAGAACAGTCTGTTGCACCAGGGAAGACCCCGCACTCCGAAGAGCTTTAGAAGTTTTAGCCGCCATCTTCCCCCACTTTCACTTATTGCGCACTTTCACTTTAAAGCTATAAAATCCATTGAGCTAGAGAGTAAAGATAAGAGTCCACATCACCTTGACCTCCTGTACCGCTCTGCCTGCATCTTGATAATCAAAAGTATTTCCTTTTGGCAGGGGTGGTTGCTAACGCCTGGCTCTGCTCCATAAATCCCGGAGCAGGGGCGCTGCGCAGCTTGGAGCAACCCAGGCTTCGGGGGGGCTCAATCCTTCAGCCGCCCAAACTCTCAGCTCAGGCGGCCCCGGAGAGCTCAACCCCTACCTGGGGCCTCACCCCCTCCTCTTCTCCCGAGGAGGGGGCTTCAAATCCATCTAAACAGCTGATCGACGCTGTTTACGATGGAAAAACACAGCTGCGGAGCGGACAGCCCGAAGGCGGCTGTCTTCGGCGCCGCGTCGCCACCGGAAGAAGTCTTCACAACCATTTTTTTAACTAAATGTCCCTATACTAAACACTAAAATTAAAGAATTTTTCAGGCTTATTTCAGCATATCTGAAAGAACAATCGCAACAGAGATATATTGTGGAATGGAGAAGATGGATTGAATATATTCAGAATAAATATGGGACTAAAAAGTTTCATTTAGCATTTGAATAAGTATTGGTTTTATATGATGTATTATTATATACATTATTAGTTTTTTGTTATTAGTAATATAGTTATGTTTAAGGGGAGTTAAAGTGTGATACAATTTAATGTTTTATTTTAGCTTGTTAGCATATTTTAGCTTCAGTTTGTAAAGTTTATACCCTGTATTCAGCTCTGGGAAGTCGGCGGGGGGGAGGGTAAGGGGGAGGGGAGGGGAGGGAGGGAGTTTTTCTTTTTAAAAAATGTACTGTAAAACTTTTCAATAAAAAAAAAGAATTTTTCAGGCTTCCTATTTCTTGATTCTAAGAAGATTCAAGTGAATGGTTTGGGTAATTTCACATTAGTAGAGGTTAGATCAAGGAGGCTTTCGTTTATTTCATTTTATTCAAATTGGGATTCAAATTAACAGTATCTGAACATAAATCCTTGAGTATCCCTTGTCAATTTCACAATAAGAATATGCTTGTTTATGAATTATATTGCATGCTGTGAAGCTTTTTTGTTATGGACATTTTGTGGCTTAGACTGTGATACAATTGATTTGTGGAAGACATTAGAGGTAAAAAGAACATTAAAAACATTTATGGGTTTGCTGAGAAACTGTTTCCTGTTAATCTAGTCGCTTTTATTCAAAACATGCTTACAAATAAAATGCTTTTGTTTCTTGCATATAAAATCAAGCAATACTTAGTCATATTTATGCCTCTCAAGAATAACGCTTAACCCCATAAACTGACTCCTGCCTTTAAAACTCTTCTAAAACAGAATGAGGGAGAAAATTAAATGTTCCATTCTCAATTTCCTGTAGGATTTTAATGGATTACTAAATAAGTGCTTTTTGCTCTCTTTTTTTGGTCAGAAATTAATGGAATTTTGGCCCTTTCCCATTTAAAGTGTGAAAGTAGCTGTTGGACAGTGATATGCAGTTTTTTATGGCTAAATAATAAAACTCTAATACATTTTCTTCCTTTGACAAGTTAGAATTTGTAATAGTGCTTCAGGCCATAGTAATTTCAAAATCCTAATAGCATCCAAATAAGATCTCACAGCTTTTTTTGTACAGCTAAAAATCCATCTCCAGTACCAAATGTATTATTACATGCAAAATCATTTTAAAGAGTGACAATTTGTTCAAAAGAAATCACCATTCCTGAAAAAAAATATTAATGATATGCTCATTAAGCATAAGGTCCAATTAATGCCTGGATAAAGCTGGTTAGTATATTTCCTTTTTTGAAGGGAAAACTTCCAACTTATTATTATATTTCATTCTATAGTTTTACTGTTTAAAACCTTGCTCTTGCGGAAGTGTAGAAGACATCACCACTTCACTGAAAAACCACCTGTGGTGTCCAATTGCAAAAAATGTACTTTCTGCTATTGTATCAACTATTTTATTTATTTATATATTATTTAAATTTATATACCGCCCTATGCCCGTAGGACTCAGGGCGGTTTACAGGGAGAATTAAAATACATAGCATACAAAAATTAAAAGCAGTTAAAAACTATGATTAAATTCCAGTCCCTGAAATTAACTAAAACCCAATTAAATTAAATTAGTTAAAACCCCTCAGTCTGGGCCAAACAGCTCGAAGAACCAGGTTTTCAAGTCCCGGCGAAATGAGCAAAGGTCGGAGGCAGTCCTGAGTTCCGTGGGAAGTTGGTTCCATAGGGCCGGCGCACCCACAGAGAACGCCCTTCCCCTGGGAATAACCCGCTGGCATTCCTTAACTGGCGGTACCCTGAGAAGGCCCTCCCTGTGGGAGCGCACAGGACGATGGGAAGTTGATGCCGGCAGCAGGTGTTCCCTTAGATAATCCGGATCCAAGCCATTTAGAGCTTTATAGGTCATTACCAGCACCTTGAATCTCACCCGGAGGGCAACCGGAAGCCAATGCAGCTCACGGAGAAGAGGTATTACATGGGAATATCGGGAAACTCCCATAACAACTCGCACGGCTGCATTCTGCACCAGTTGAAGCCTCCGAGTGGTCCTCAATTTTTTAAAAAAATTCTGTAACAAAGTTTGTAATGAAGTATGAAGAGATTCCATACAACTGAGTTGGGATTCTGCTCTATCTTTCTATATTCCATGTGAGAAGGGAGTAGGCCATATCTAGATATTTTGAACTATATGTTCTATAAGCCTCACCCAACCTGGCAAATACAGTAAATTCTATTCCAGAACATGTGCAGATACTGGCTTACCTATCCCTTTGTTAATTTATGTAGGGTGTCAATAAGGCCAACTTATAATTGCTGATTGCATTAAAGCTATAAGTGATGCCCAGCTAAGGTGCATAGTTATCAAGGCAAGTTAAATTATTTTGACATCCAAAACACAAAATCCATCCACATCTATTTTTCTCACCAACGGTAAAAATACATCAATAATTAATTAACAAATTGTTCTTTCATGTCACTAAAAATCTCTTGCTTGAGGTAGCCACTATAGCCTAAAGCTTGATATCCAGTGCACACATTTGTCTTTATCAGGGATTGAAATTTCATAAAAGCAACATTTTGTATTAACTGGAGAAACATATGGCAGTGACAACTTGAGCTTGTTATAAGCAGAGATTTTACCCTAAAGATAAGTCTTTAGGATAAATTAATAAGACTGGGTTGAAACAGCAAGTTGCGATACATGTTCAAGATATTGTTGCTGAAATGGTTTTAAAGAACAGTTTCTACCTAGTTAATATTTTTAAGATACATTGTTGTTTTGAAAAAGAAAAAGAATGTAAAAGCTCAGGCAGACTCTGCTTGTTAATTCATGAGATGTACAAGCATTCTTTATATCAGTCGAATGCCTTTGGTTTATGGAAAAAAAACTGGTCCACTCTGATTATGACTTTAGCAATGTTGTATTGATTATGGTTTGCAAAAGCAATTTTGCCCTTTTCCTAACTGTGGCTCAGCTGAATCAGTTTAAAAGCCATTTTGGAAAAAGGGATTTTTCTTAATGGAGTTTTCTTTTTACAGTATGCATATGGGATTTCCACTATTTTTAATTCAATGATGCATTAAAAAGAGGAAATATCAGCTGATGGGACTAGGTCATGTTAAAACATCTGTTGCTAGGAGAGATACAAGATGAAGGGACCGAGCTGGAATAAATATATTAATAAGACATTAAAAGATAGCTAAGAGAAGGAAGTTGGGATAGGGCACTAAAATGGATGAGGTACTTACAAGTGAATGGTACTCATTTGTGAAAAGCATTTATGAGGCCATAAATTACTCCTTGCGCTGTTACTGGGAATGTTTGTTGGGTGGTTATAATACAGGGCTGCTGTTTGGAAGCTCTTATATTGATTTAATTTGGTCTCTTAAATTTGTTTCCATTTTGTCACTTTTTCACTACTGATCTGAAATTGGGGCACTTTCAAAAGAATGCAAAATAATTAGAGGTATGCATTCCCTGCTCCCCTTTTTCCTATATACCATAACCTCTTTGTTTTTCCTTCATGGCAGATAGTGCTGCCATTTGAAACAGAGGATGGTAGAGTTTCCTGTAGTTGCCAGGCAACCGGAAGAGATATGGACCAAACGCCCTTTCGTCTTAACCAGTAAAATGCCCCAGTCTGGCTGTCTGCAATTGCACGACTAAGCTGAAAACTCTCCAGAAGAAATTACCTAGGAAGTTTTTTAAAAATCCGTATTATGTACTTGATGAGCTACTTGAATGTAATGTTCTTACCAGATGTAAGGATGCTTATTTCTGAAAATTGACATTCAGTGTTCAGTGTAAAGTTAAATGAAATCCTATTCAAGATCTATAATGTCTAGGTTTTCCCCATAATTTGGAGCCTGATTTTATATTGAAAGACATTTCTTAGTGATTAAGGAAGAATTTGAAATTCGTTATATTGTGTAGTCATTTAATTATTTCAACATGAAGAAAGAAACAGAATATAAAATGATTATTGGAAGGCCCAATAAATTCTTTTGAGGAAGTAAATTCTATTTCAAGAGTGGGAAATATTTTACATAATTAATCTTAATTCTCTTCATGCTCTTTCTTGGGCATGTGTATTTTTAGTCAGTTGGTTCCCAGATAAAAGAAGTCCCTTTTTGGCTCAAATAAATAAAATAGCAGTTTGGCTGCCTGAGTTCCCACAATATGAGCAAATGATCTTATTTCGGGGATAGCTAAGGCCCTTTCATCATAGAATGATCATTGATTTATCAGAAGCAGCAGCTGCAGACCTCATGGGAAAGTTCACAGCTGTCTGCAGCTGCTATAGTAAATTGCTCTTCTAAGGATCCAGTACAGCTTTTTGAAAAGAATAGAAAGACGTGTAAGGAAAGGATATTAACTATGAATGTAGCATGGAAGAGTCTGGTGGACTACTTTCTTTCTCATTGAAGGAGATCTGTGTAGCCGCAGTTCTGATTCAGTTCTTACATTTTACCTCCCTAACCCTGCTATACTCCAATTATTACTTACTCTTCTGGTACAACATCCTCCATATCTTCTACATGGATCAAAGTAGTTGGTTTGATATACTTGTACATCAGACATGCCTTTTCCCTTATCACTGGCTGTTGCTCAGATGAATAAGAATGCAAGATTGGATACCGGTATTCTAGGTAGTATTATCCTTTCTAGGAACTTGATTTCATTGGCTTTTCCAGAATTATTTCAATCTTCTCTTACTGTCCAGCTATGCTAGCATCCTCCTCCATTACATGATGCCTTAAATGACATCTTCTATTTCAGACTTAATCCACACCCAACACATCATATCATCCTCTGTACTTCATAGTCTTAAATCTAGATAATGTCAGTCTGCAACATTCATTCTTTCCAGATAGCATGAACAATGACAGATTTATTCATCATCATCATCATCATCATCATCATCATCATCATCATCATCATTATTATTGTGAAGACATTATTATTAATTATTATGCTACTTTTAATCTAATAAGAAGGGTCTGAATTTGATTACCTCCTGTTTTATCTCTTCATTGACCCAAGAAAGCCTTTATCTAGACTGTTTATACTCAATACAGGTAGTCCTCAACTTACAACAGTTCATTTAGTGACTGTTCAAAGTTACAACTTATGGCTGTTTTTCATACTTTTTTTCAGCATCCCCATAGTGATTTGATCAAAATTCAGATGCTAACTAACTGACTCATACTTATGACGGTTGCTGTATCCCAGGGTCATGCGATCATCTTTTGCAATTTTCCAACAAGCAAACTCAATGGGGAAGCCAGATTCATTTAACAACCGTGCTACTAACAACTGCAGTGATTCACTTAACTATGACAAGAAATGGGGCAAAACTCATTTAACAACTGTCTCACTTAGCAACAGAAATTTTAGGGTCAATTCTGGTCATAAGTCGAGGACTACGTATATTAAGAAAAGTAGGCTTGAATATGAAAAAAGCTCTCTTGTATTTGTCTGAAAGTCACCCTCCTTCTGTTTCTCTAATAACTTGCTACATATTTCCATCTCATGAAGCACATGGTAATAATACACTTCTTAGGAACAAGTCAAGGCTAGGTGGAGCCCATTGATCTTAATGAGTCAGGACTGGTATGTCCAAACAACTAGGATCAAAAAGAATTATCAGAGAAAGCAGAACAACAATAGAAACAAAAGGCACTTGGCCTTGTTAAAGAAAGATTTGTTTTATATATCTCCTATCAGAGGGATATGGGTAAAAGCTGTTCAATCCTTCACCGGAAAGCTCTGCTGAAAAAATCGGCATTGGACACTGGTCAAAAATTCACACGTTACAATTGGAAATCTACTAAGTGATATTCATGCTGTACTAAACTAAAAGAAATTCTGCCCATACTGGCAATTTATCACATATATTGAAGGAAAGTGTTATTTTTTTCCTGGAAATTGCTTTTCTTAATTAAAGCTGTACAAATATTTTTTTAATCTATACCAGAATGTCTTATTCCATAAGATGGCTTTTGTCTGCTATCTAAACTAAGCTTCTGAAATTCAAATGCATTTTAAGTAGTTCCATTTCTGGAAATGTATTTTACATGATGAAGACATGTATGCTTAATAAAAATATAATTTGTTACGGTAATAGTTAATGGCAGGAGAATCTTCAACAAATTTGTTATAAAGCTCATACCTAGAAGGACAGTGGCTATGTACAAAAAGAAGATAATATTTTCAAGGTATCTGTAACAAATATTTTATCATACCCCAGCCTAGAGAGCTGCATTGTTTTTTGTTATTCTTCCTACACACTGATTTCCTGAATAGATCAGTTGCTCAAAATATGTACTTTGTAAAAGTAATGAGAATTGTAGAATGATTCAAAGAGAACCTCTTTATCTGTAGCCTAATGTTAATGTTTCATTAATTAGCTCAAAAATGGGACAGTATGTTTCCAACTGTGGTACTCATTTCTTTCTTACCCCATCATATCTTCATTAACAACCTTGTAATTCAAGTGTTAGCTCTTTTATAGCAAGTAAAAAAAATCTTATGTGAAAATGACAAAATATTTCTAGCTAGAAAGTGATTTATAAATGTTCACTGGCTGACTGCTTTCAAAAGGAATTGTAGAACTGGGAAATAACCTTACCATTGTAATAGAGCTTATTGCTACTAAGGGTAGTAAGTAGGATAAAGAACAGTGGAGCAAACATTTTAAATATGAGCATTATAATATTACTTAATTTAAAATGAAATAAGCTTTTGACACTTTCAAAACAGCAAGTGACCCTAAGGGGGGAAAAAGAGGTCTACCATTCTGTTGATCCTCTAACAGATTCAAGATCCTCTAACAGCTAAGTTCATGGTCCCAATTTTACTTACGTGTATCCTGTTTACACCTTAATTTACAGATGACAAAATGTCAACACAAAAAATAAGTAGACAGAAGAAAAACATGACTATAAATGAAACATATTTGGCTGCTACTATATCTATATCTTAGTAACAGGTTCATTGTAGATTGTCCTCTTAGCAAATTTTGTCACTCAGGAATAGTTTTTTGTATATGAATAACATTTCTGCTAGCCAAACTTAGCAAAATCCGTACTTTTTCACATATAACTGTGAGTAGACATGCTTCAAAACAATTTTATAAACAATTTCTCTCCAAAATCATAATCATTCTAACATTATTATGTCTGAAGCTATAAAAGCAAATAAAAAAGAGCAACAAAGAAGCCAAATTTCTTATGTGCCTTGTATTGATACTCAAAATTCTAGGATTAAAATTTAGGGATTAATTTTAGTATTAATTATCTGATAATGTACAATGTGTCATGATTCCGATAGATAGAGCCAAATAAATCCAAACTCCGAGGCAAGAGGCTTCCTCAAAGAGCATGTTTATTGGATACAAAATATTAGCACGGTCAAAAGTGAAACCAAGTCTAAAATTCCCCCCCAAGAGTTACACTATTACAAAGTCAAACTTCCCACCCCAGTGCTCTGCAATCAGCTACATTTCCCAATAGAACAGCTTGGGAACACACTGCCCAACACACCACCCAGCCCCCTAGCATAACCAACACAATGACCTTGGTTCCCATGGGACACAGACTTGTTTAGACTTGCAAAAATCCTACACACCCCCTCCCATTCATGTGACAACCTAGAACGAGCATGTTGGCTGCAGCCAGGTTCATTATAGAGTTGACACAATGCTTGGCATCTCCTTCTGGTGAATAAACACAATTCTGTTTCCATTAATATTTAATTTCAAAGTTTTCCATTATACTGACATCCAGTGATTTGGCATGCTACTTGACATTCTTTTTAATCATATATGGCATGTCAGAAAAGCATTGTTATTACCATTCCCTTGTGTCTTAAAGTCTTAGCAAATTTATTTACTCTGCATAATTTAAACTATGTCCAGGGAGTCTTTATTATTTAGTCATGCTCTCATTGTAAATGGATTGGCTTTTATATTTTTGAAGTCATATTCATTTAAATATGATTCAAAGTCACTAATATAACAGAAGACAATATAAAAAGGAAAATATCTTATGAAAAACCCTCCTAAGTGTTTAACCTATGAGTAGTGCTACTCCTCTTCTTATGTGACACAAACAGTACACTTGAAATGGCAAACTACACCTGTAGTCACTGTCTGATATTGAATAATCATTGCCACTCCAAATAGTTAATAATTTGTAAAAACCATAAATTTACCTTTATCACCTTTATTTATTTCAGTGTATATGAATCCATTGATCATTGCATAATCCAATAAATGGATTCAGAACATTCAAAAAGATGTTTTTCAAGCCTCGTTGTAGATACTTTTTCTTCATACTGAATAATTCATTGTTTTGGAAAAACTGTTTCCAATTCATGTGAGAAGAATCTCATTAGATTCAACAAAGCTATTTCTTATTTCTCCCAGCAAATGGCAAACAAGTGTTCCAAGACTACAATATGAGGATATTGTAAATAAATATGGAAAAAAATTCCAGTGGAGCTCAGGAGCACTATTGTCCTTTTTCCCTTTGTGCAATAAGCACATCAGGACATTTCAGGCAGCAGAAGGGTTTGGGTGTTTTTTTTTAAAGTGAAATAGGTGGGTTCTAAGTGAACATTGATTTGTGCTTTAGATTGTAAGCCGCCCTGAGTCTTCGGAGAAGGGCGGGATATATATGGGATTTTTTTAAAAAAACTTTTTTTTCTAAATTGTATATTTTTCATCTCCATTGTTATCACAACATAAAGCAATATTCTTACTCTGATTGTGTTTGAATGGTTCAGCTCTACTAGCCAATTGTATATTTTCAGGATCCAATCTGGGTCTGATCCCAGTGACCAACCCAGACTGGATCCTGCAACATTTTCCTGGAACACATATATTCGCCTTCATTTGTGTATAATTTCAGTAGATGAAATCTTAAATTTGTTTTATGTAAATGGAAAGGCATTTCCATCCATGGAGATTTTTTTTTATTCGATGGAACACCAGCTGGATGGAAGAAGGGAGAGTGGCGTTTTCAATTCTCTTCTTGCAGTCTCCTCCCACTTTTTTTGGAGGGCCCACAAGCAGGTTTTTAGAGCAGGTAAAGAGGAATATCAACAAATGTTGGCAGGAATTTCCCTGAAATTCTCCTTCTGAGACTGGAGCATTTTCTGAACACATCTGTGTCTTGAATCTTCTGTTGAATTAATTGATTTTCCCAATTTTAAATTCAGGTTCTTTTTATTTTTCATCAAAAAAGATTTCTCATAAATAATATGAAAGAATATTGTGTACAATAGCTCCAGAATAACTTAAAATTCATTTCATGTTACATTTGAGTGCTTAAATGTTATTTGATACTTTTACAAATTGATGAACAAACTAGCCTTGAGCAGTAAATGTTTTCCAAATATCTATAAGATCTGTGTGCTACTTCCTTTTACTATCCGATTGGGAGAACAAGGTCTATAATAAGCAGCAGAACTAAGTTGTATCTGGGAAGAATTAGAAATTCATCACATGAATTCACTGCTCTTATAATCGTCATGGAGCTGGTATTTAAGAAATGTGTCAAACATAATTCTTGCATGGACCCTATTCATCAGAAGATTGTCTCAACTCTGCAGGGTCAGTTGTCTCGGATGTTTAGAAAGTTGTTATAAATAAATGCACATGAAAAGTTGAAGACTGTTTTCTTCTGATTTATTACAAATGTAAATCTGTTTTTAAAATGTACCTCTTTGGCTAATGTAAAAACTTGAAATTTTGGATGAGTTCCTATAATAGTCTTCATTCCAGCCAAAGGGCCATCTGATCTAATGTTCTCTCTCCAGCAGTGACCTGTCAAATGCCCTGAGAAACTCTGAAATAAAAGAGGATGGCAAACAGGCACTCTCTGTTTGTCTGCACATTTGGCAGCTCTAAATTAGCCTCAGGCAGGAGGAGAATAAAACAGAAGGCCCAGGAATCATTAGATCCAAGTGCTTTCAGACTAGCAGTGTAAAAGAATTTCATTATATTCATATTTTGAAATTTTATCAACTTCATATTTTCTGGATCAATATAAATCAAACTTAACTTGTATTTACTCCATTCAGAATTTTATAATGCAGTCTTCCTGACAACAAAAAGTGCATTAAAATGGGAAAATCTATCAAAAGAATACTTCCACCTTTAATCATGTATTTTGAGCTAGGGAAATGTGTGGAAGACGTTTATACAGTCTATTGCATCTCCAGAAATGTTTACTGAAGAGACTTCTCATTGCTGCCATAGGACAAAGTAAATCTCCTGTCATTGCAAAGACATATCTACTTTCTTAACTAAAATCTCACTTGAAACTTTTGCTTTTTCATTTAAAATACACTTTATCTCCAAATCCATTTCAAAATAGAGAACAGCAGACAGATATAACCACATTCAGATTATTCCCATTGAGTTTTCGTCATGTCTGTCTTTTTGCACAAAATATCTAGCTCGTAATGGTTATTCCAGATGTTTTCTTTTACATTCAGTCACTTGGCATACAAATATGAGGCTAGCAGATAGTTTCCATCCGTACATCTGGAGTTGTGAGGTTTTTGTTTTGTTTTGTTTTGTTTTAAAAATGGTATCATTTTACTTCCATTTTAGTAATAATTATTTCCTTTGGGGGACCATCATAGTACAGATATCTGTGATTTTTCCCCCATCTGTTCTCACCCTACTTAGATTGCTTTGAAAGGAGAAAGAAGTTCAGATCTGTACATGAGAGGACTGTCCTTGTGATACTATTCATTCTCTGTTCTGACAGAGAAGGCATTGTCTGTTCAGTGTAATAGGCTTGGCAGCCAAATTAGGTAGTGATTTGTGCTGTGCATATAGACTCAAAAAGTAGCAGAGCAGGCAAGAATCTGATAATTCCAAGAATTGGATCACTGGAAAGGACGTTCTAGCTTGTTACTATATATATAGGAGGCAGAGTTGGGAGGCACATTGCTTCTGCTTTGGAGTCTGTGCAGTTCTACATGAAGAGGTGTTTTAGACTGAAGGTAACTCTCTAAGTTTGCATGTTGCTTGCTTGCTTGAAGCCACTACCTTAAACATGAGCATTGTGAGACTAACTTGATTCTTTCAGTTTCTAAGAATCATTTATGATCAGAATGTATGCCTCTCCACTGTGCCATATTGAGTGAATTACATTTAAATGAGAAAGTATGTGAAAAAGAAAAGACTAACCAGGTTCCTATATGTGTAACATTATGCCAGATAGGTTATATTTATATGTAGTGGGTTCGAAGATTTTGTTAATAGAAATGTATTAATGTAGAACCACTCTGCATCATTACAGGCTTTGCACTGAGTTTCTTTCTTTTTGATGTCTTTTGTAATAGATGCTATACTTAATGATGTAGTAAAATATTATTTCCATATCATGGAATAAAACTGGGAGAAGAGGGAAGCATTATTCAATATTAGGTTGTACTGCAATAAAGTAATTTACTAAACATTAGGAAACAATATTTCTTAAGAAATTGACTACAAATACTTCACAAATTGTTTAATTTAGATTTCTTTTCCACTTCTCTTACAATTATTCCTTGTTAATGTCTGTTTCCTTAAAAGATTTAGCTTTTTTTAAAACAAACACAAATCCCAGTTTGAGAGCCTGCATGTCTTTCAGCTATTTTTAATTGCAGCTGTGACCTAAAATTATTGATGTATTATTAAGTAGAGAAATGCCTAATATTTGTGGGTGGAGATTGGATATTTGTTTACTTATTTAACTTTTGCAAGTTTGGGGAAGAAACATAACTGGCCAGGAATCTGACTTCCAGTACTTGAAAGGTGAGGTGGGAATAGGAAACTATCTGCATGGCATCCGGTTGAACACCTGCAGTCATTCATTCTGGAGAACCTTCACATGCTGCTTGTGGCTCTGCTAGCACTTCTGATCTCAAGGGACTCAGAGTTACTTTGGGCTTCTGTTACCTCTTAATCCACAGGGAACAACTGTTCTAAGTAGCAAAACACACTAGGTTATATGTGAGGTACTGGAAACGTGCTGCTGCTTGACAACAGCAGTCTTTGCCTGCCTCATTCGAAAGAGAACTGGCCAGCTATATTTAGCTGTCAAGATTAGGGAACCAATAATTACGCTTTTAGCTAAAAGAACGAATCATTTCACATTTGGTTACCAACTGCTTTGAGCTTACCATTTTTAAAAGAAGACATTCAGGATCTCTTCACTGTTATATTTTAGATGGATTGTTAGATAAAGATAAAAAACTTCTTCTAGTCGACTCTAATTGCTGGTGAGAAGAATCAAGAAAGAATGTTCCATTTAGGATTGATGGTTGTGGGGAGGAAGAAAACAGATGAGAGTGGGGGAAAAATAACCTTTCTTGGCAGTGCTTGGCCTTCAATGTGATGGAAAGTAGTTTAGCCTCTATTGGGGGGGGGGGAGAAGGGAGGTAGAAAAATAGCTTCTAAATACAGGAGTATGAAAATAGGAGAGTTCTAGTTTAGGTGCTTCCACTTAATAAAAAAAATAAGGAAAGGAGAAAGTGACAGCAGGAAGGAGCAAAGAAGATTTTGCCAGGTGGCTGGATTGGTTCATGGTTCAGAGACTTACTTACACAGTTCCTCCTGTTAGATTTATCATGTTCCAGCAATCAGCAATGCAAATGGGGAATCTTTGCATGGCCTTTGAAAAATTATGAATTTGGAAAACAAATGTTGAAAATACATTTAATACAGAATTTCCCTGGCTAGAGAATTAGGAATAGCTGAAGCTTCCTACCAAGTCGGTAGGCAATAGCAAATTCATTGATTAAATGATATGCAGAATGGGCCATAGTTAGATTTGCAGGTAGATGAAAATAAAACTGCTTTGTACCACATCAAATTTCTTTGTTCATCAAAACAAGTTGACTAGGTGTACACATCATGGTAATCCATAGCGCATTTGGCTTAGCATAATGCATGAACTCAGGTTTATATGTAATGGTTTATGGTATTGTCTATTGTGTGAAGCAAATCACTGTAGCTTGTCCAACAAGCCATGATAAAAGCACTTTCTACTGTAAGAGGGAATTGTTCTGAAAGTAGCATTTTGCCCCAGAAATTTTTTCTCACCTCTACCTTCTATGTACACCGTGATCTCTGTCATAGAATATGCAGTATTCTAAATTATTTCCAAATAATTTGGCAATACTAAAAATCTAAAGGAGTTTAACCCAAAGGATTTTTTTACCCTAGCCAATTAAATATTTTGTAATCTGTGGCTGCATACATAATATATTGTTGGATTGATTAGTGGTCACTTTATGACATTCTGCCATTATGTTAAACCAGAATGTTTAACCACTGTTGGTAGAATAAATTATAAAATGGCTTGTTTCCCTCATTTTAATTAAATTACAATCTGTCTTTACTGTGTCAAAAGCTGAACGGGTAAAATAATTGGAAACAGTATGTGGATTTGTGTTTGAACTATTATGTGAAGAAATATCTGGAACAGAAGATAGCAAAAAATTTAATGCTAAGCTTTCCTGCAAACTCAAACACCGATAACAGTAGTTAAAATGTCTCTTATGTATAAAGTAAGAAAAAATATTTTTCTGTAATTAGAAACATTTTCCGATGTTTTTTCTTCGCCCCATGAAATTAGCCCAGGAAGTTTTGACTGAATTAAATTCAGTTCTTTGGTCATAAAAAATAGGAAACCATATGAGGCCATGTAGAATAGAATGCATATTGCTTTTAAGGTCTGTGTTTTGTCTAATGTATCATCTTAATTTTGTGTTAAAGAAAGACTCACTGTTTTCTATCAAGAAAACCATCACTGACGTTTAATTGTTTTTTTCTTTCATATGTTCTTAGGATTGGGAGGGAAGTAATCAGAAGATCTATGTCTGTGTAAACTGAAAACATTTGGACATGAATCCCAGTTATGTCTTTCATGAATAGTTACAGAACACATATCTGATTTCCAGATTACAAGCCACTCCACTCTTTCTGCCTTTAACAACAGTCTTCCTGACCCAGAGAGGAAACTTTTAATGATTGTTAAGCTACATTATTTTCAGAGAACATCTGCACATAAAGACTTAGTATTAAAAAGAATCATGTAAATTTCTGCAGTGTCAGGGTGAATGTTCTAGAAAAAATAAAATTGTCTTATTAGTCATTCACATAGATTTACTTTTCTGATTATTTTAATATATATTTTCTTTTAATATATTTTAGTTATTTTAATACATATAAGCAGAAAAGCCAGGCAGGAATTTAGTATGCAAATAAGACTAAAAAAGTTCAATGAAATTAATAGCTCCTGCAGGGGTATGTGAATGGGTGATTGTGGGCCAAAGGAACACTACATTTTATAAAGTTTATAGCAGTTTGACTAAGGATGTCCTCAAATATAGTATTATTTGATTTAAAATGTTTAAAACATAGCTTGGAAAAATATAGCAAGCTCAGTGTTTCTGAAACTCAGGAACTTTAAGATCAGTGGACTTATTCCCAAGGTGGGAGTCCACAGATTGTAAAGTTGCTGAGATTGGAAAACCCTGAGTTAGATGACAGCTTGGCTGATTTCAAAATGCAAAGTAAAATCAAAACTGGTTAGTATCTGTATGGAAATCTACCGAGAAATTTCAGCCCAGCCCAGGAAGCCCAGAAAACGTCCTGGAAGAAGGCAATGGCAAGCCATTTCATAAGATTGCCAAGAAAATGCCATGTCCATGAAGTTTCTCTTTTATGCAAGAAATAGAAAGCTCCCACGTCCTTCTCACGACTAGTCAATGAGGAAGAAAGGTAATTTTATGAGAAGATATTTTTTTAAGATTAAGGATAAAATAATTGAGGGAGAGTGAAGGCAGATATTGGGAAAAACATTACCAACCCATTTTCAGTTGCCATAGAATGTCAGGCATGTGTACCTGAATGGTAGAAAATGGAGGAAAATAGGTGTATTATGCTTTAAATGTGCTCTGTGTTCCATCAAACTCCCTCCAGATGCCCCCACAATGGAGGCAGAGGAGAAGGTCCAGCACCAGCTCTTCCAGTGATGCTGTTATGCTTAAATTTGGGTTCAGAATTTATGTCCCCCCACCCATAGACTTCTTGAATTAGCGGTGGCAAGGACGAGGGAGACGCGTCTTCGGTTCAACTGTTTATTTAACATAGCCCGGACAAAAAAACAGAGCAGTACAACATGCCTTTTATAGGCAGCTGTCAAATGGGACAGCGAATCAGGGGCGGGTGTTTTCCCGCCGAGGGACCCTGTGCCAATGGTCAGCTGGCAACTTTGACATTTCCCCAGTGATAGCGCAAGCGCGTTGGCTGGGGAAACCCTGTCAGCTGGCCTTGCCAAGCAGCCGGTGTTTTTTGACAGCTAGCGTCTGCGGCTCAGGCGCATGCGCCAGTTTGACAGTTTAGCGGCTGCCGCCGTTTGACAGCCCGCGGCTTCGTTGTTTTGACAGCTCGCAGGCAGAGCGCATGCGCGGCGTTTGACAGCTGTTAAACGGCCACGTGTAGTGGTTTTGACAGTCCGCAGACCGTGACTGCGCATGCGCGATTCCTTTGACAGCTGTCAGTGCGGCCGCGTGGAGCGGCCTGTGACAGCTGTCATTATTGGGGATATGTTGCACTTCTGATGCAGCAGAACATTCTGATGCTAAATAGTGATTTTCTACTCACCAGCAGTTCTACTACAAAACATGATTTGTACAGATGACCAGAATCGAAAGGAGGAAGGAAGATGGACAGACATATTTTTTCCTCCTGTTTACTTTCAGCAGGAACAGCTCTACTCAATTATCTCTTGACTCTGGTGGAACTGAAATAGTGGGTCCAAGAAACTTTCTGTGAAATAACCAATTTTTTTCTTCTTCACTGTGGCTGTTTAATGATTCCAGCTTTATTTTAAGTTAGGAAGACTAGGAGGTTATTCATCTCAAGCCTTTTTTTTCCAGGTTATGCATTGCTTCCTCACTGAAGCTGCATGACAACTCTGTAAGGTAAGCAAGCATTTTGTGATATTCAGGTCAGTCAAGGAGATTCAAAACTGCTGCCATGTTTCCCAGTTTAGCACTGGATTTTGCTTTCTATATCGTTACAGCTCTTGCCTTTGCAGGAATGTTTGAATGCAACTTTATACTGGGTCATCTGTATCAATAATAGTCACCTACATTATTTGAATGGCCATCTATCTATATACCAAACACAGTTTCTTGCAGATTCTATTTATACCTAAGTGATGAATTCTAATGAAAAAGTCATTTCCTTGGAGTCACCGAACTGTGTGAAGCCAGTAAGACTGAAGGATGCTCAAGCAGTTAGGGTCAAATGAAATATAGATAGTCCTCAACTTACATCCACAATTGAGCCCAAAATTTATGTTGCTGAGAAATTTGTTAAGTGAGTTTTGCCCCATTTTATGATTTTTCTTGCTAGAGTTCTTAAGTGAATCACTGCTATTGTTAAATTAGTAACACCGTTGTTAAGTGAATTTGACTTCCTCATTGACTTTGCTTGCCAGAAGACCACAAAAGGAGATCACATTATCCTGGGACACTATCAGAAATGTGAATCAGTTACCAGGCATATGAATTTTGATTAGATGACCATGGGGATGTTGCAATGGTCTTGTGAAAA
Source organism: Vipera berus (assembly GCF_964194415.1). Taxonomy (NCBI): domain Eukaryota; kingdom Metazoa; phylum Chordata; class Lepidosauria; order Squamata; family Viperidae; genus Vipera; species Vipera berus. The sequence goes on along the minus strand of NC_138204.1, from coordinate 186,582,245 downwards.
ACAGTCATAACTCATTTTTCCAGTGTCATTGTGACTTTGAACAGCCACTAAACGAACTGTTGTAAGTCTAGGACCATCTGTATAGTGCATTTACATGCCTTTGTCCATTTTGTTATTATCTACATATTTTTAAGTATTTTTCATTAAATTGAATAAGATGGAGTGAGAAAAACACTGAAGTTTTCTGTTGAACATTACATATAACAAAATTCCGTAAACCTGTAAGCTGCCTCTCATAAAAAAGATGACAGAATAAAAACATCATATAACTTATAATCATAGTTTTATAAAATCATAAATTTAAAAGCTGAATTTTATTTCTTTTCAGAAAAATGCAATGTTTTAAAAACAGATGTTACATTTAGTAATATCACAAGGTAAAAAAAATGCTTGGTATGCTTTGGTTTTCTTTTGTCCTGGGGAGAATAAGACCTCCTGTGCTACTCCAGGTGTGTGCAATACCATCCTTTGACACACACTTCAGAATCGCAATGCATATCCATGTAGACCTTAACATCAGAAACCATGAGCTACAGGATCAGTTAATCGCCCAATGAAAAGCAGACTGCTCCTCAAAAAGAATAAAATAAATCACAACCTCAAGTCAGTCAGCACTGGGGGGAAAAATCTTGAAGACTTTGGTATGCTGCTGAGACAACATTTTTTCATAAGTCTTTGTCAACCAGCTTATTTTCCATTGATCTGTCCAAGGTGCTGAATGTCCCTGTTGTCTTGTGCCCTGCACCACCATGACATTGCATGCTCCATAATCAGACCAATTCTATACAATATGTTTATTTTTAAGTGTCAGATCACTTTCCAATGTTCTTTTATATTATGAAAGCTTTACCTGGCTTTTTATATGGTAAACAGAAAAGGTATCAATAAAATTTCAATGAAAATACTTATTTATTTATTTATTTAAAAGACTTACATGGCTGGCCATAGTGTAGACATGATTCTAGGTGGCTCACACAATGATAAAGCCAAAGACATTAAAACCGCACACTTGAATCTCCATTCCATCAAGCTAAACATTCCTTGGGCTCCAACTTCACCCTATCTCAATGCCTGGGGGAAAAGCCAACCCTTTATCGATTCTGGAAGGCTAAAGTGTGGGAACCTGGCAATATCAAAGCTATTTTGCATTTTGCCATAATAATAGAGTGTGGCTGTATTCTTTGCTTGTAACTGGCTATCTTCCATTATACGTGTGTGTGTGTGTGTGTGTGTGTGTGTGTGTGTTTGTGTGTATAAGGGACGTGGTGGCTCAGTGGGTTAGGACGCTGAGCTTGTCGATCAGAAGGTCAGCAGTTTGGCGGGTTGAATCCCAAGTGCCGCGTAACAGAGTGAGTGCCTATTACATGTCCCAGCTTCTGCCAATCTAGCAGTTCGAAAGCACGTAAAAAATGCAAGTAGAAAAATAGGGACCACTACGGTGGGAAGGTAACAGCATTCCGTGCGCCTTTGGCGTCTAGTCATGCTGGCTACATGAGCACGGAGACGTCCTCATACAAGCACTGGCTCTTCAGCTTTGAAACGGAGATGAGCACCGGCCCTAGAGTCGGAAATCACTAGCACGCATGTGCGGGGGAACCTTTACCTTTTATACACACACACACACACACACACACACACACATACATACACATTACTGTTTATACTAGCCTTTGATTCTAGACTTGGGAGAAAATTTGTGCAATAAAATTATGTTAAAATGTTCAGTAGCTTGAGGTAGGTGGATAGATAGATAGATAGATAGATAGATAGATAGATAGATAGATAGATAGATAGATAGATAGACAGACAGACAGACAGACAGACAGACAGACAGACAGACAGACAGACAGACATGCACATATACTCTTCCATATTAGTTTAGTTGCTGTCCAGAAAGCTACCGTGTAGCTTATGGTCTTCCATAATATCTGAAATATGAGTGTGAGACACAAGAAGATAAATAGAAATATTCAGCTTTACAAGACCTAGTTTGTTATAAAAAGATACAAGAAAGCAGGAAATGTGGAGGAGGGGAAAGCAGTATCAAAATAATCACAAACAGATGTGAAGCCATTCTTTATATTTTTATACGTTATATTGCATATGTCACATTACAAGCTCCTTTGTATTAAGTCCTTCATATTTTTGGATACACTAAAGTCATGAAATAGAAAAGTTGATGATATAAATCATACATAACATTAAAGTCACAAATTGAAAATCTAAACTTTAGAACCATGAACAATTTTATTAGTGATTACAAAAAAACCCCAGAAATATAAGTACAGTTTCTATTTACTTCTAGATATTACATTTTCCATTAATGATATTTTACATAGGACTTTTATTGTGTACTTTTACTTTGGTAAAAAATTACTAGAGGAATTAATTACTTAGTTGTACTAATTATGTCTTTTTCTTTTGTCTGCATTGGGAATGCTAATAGGTGCTTAATTTTATTTAATAATCTTACAAAGGATAGTACTTTAAAGTGAAGGGTTTGTTATGCAACACCTCTGCTTAATTCATGCAGTTTTACGGGGCAGCAAAATGTCACAAGTTTCCTTTTGTAATCATTTATTTTTTTCATTGCTGTTTTGTCTTTTTTTCCTTAGATTTTTCCTGCACTTAAGAATAAACCTGATTAAGTGGAAAAAGACAATATAGTTGAGGTGAAAGCTAGGGCTGCATAAATTGTTTCACAGAGGTAGTCTGAAAAGCATTAGATCTCTTTATCATTACCATAATGATGTATTTTTCTTGGGTGCTGTTCCCTGTGGTCTCCACATGGGTGTACACGCAGAGCTACTTCACTGCAAAGGATATATCCAGCCTTAATGAAAATTAATAGGTGAGTGTCTGAGTTCTGATTCCATAGCAGCATAGTTTTTCCAATCTCATTTCTGTGTATTCTTTTAGAAGACACTTAAATATCATAAGCTTTTTTAAGGACTAGATCAGGGGTCCCCAGCCCCCAGTCCATGGACTGGCAGCAGTCCACGGCACGTCAGAAACAAGGTCGTTCAAATAAGCGATGCAGTCAGCATGTGAAACCACGCCTCCTCTGGTCCACAGAAAACTTTTCTCTAAGGAATCAGTCCCTGGTGCCCAAAAGGTTGGGGGCCGCTAGATTAGAGTCCTATGATTTGGTGTTCCATATTTGCCATATTTGGTAGTTTGCCATTTCCCTTCGACCAATTCAAGTCACCTTGATAAAAAAACGTACCTTAAGAAAATTGAATTGGCTAGATCCCACTACTGTGATATGATTAATCTAGAACTGTAATCTAAGAGAAATCTCACCACCAGGGCAAATATTTCTTCCGTAGTTGGAGCTGCAGAGAAACCCACAGGAAAACAAATTAAAAGTTCAGAAAAGAGCTAGTATCATGTTTCACCTAGTGTTAAAGAGTCTTCTCTTGTCATATGTTCTGCACTCCCTTCCTGCCCACCAGCCAGCCACCATTCATCCTCTGACTTTCTGCTTAAGTGTTCATCGGACATTAAACTAATCCCCATTCTTATTTACAAGATTACAGCCTCTCGAGTTCACAAGCTGGTGTTGTGAATTTCATGCTGAGTAACAACAGAATCAACAATGAGTAACAACAATGATGAGTAACAACAGAATCAAAAATGATTCATTGAAAATGGTGCTCACACAAATATTTTGACAGGTAAAGAAGAGAGTAAACAGATGTGGCATGTTTATCATGTGAAATAGCTGGGGCCTTACATCTCCTGCTTTCTAGCCTGGTGCCTTAACCACTAGACCAAACTGGCTTTGCTATTATGTAAGCAAGTGACATAACATAGGCTGGATTGCCCTAATGATTGTGTACCCATTTTACAGATATTACCGGGGCATCAGAAGGTGATTTCATTCTGGAAAAGCTGTAGAAATATTTTTCTTAGGTTACAGATGTTTGTAAAAAGACTTGTCAGAATGTATATCCCTTGCTGCACAATTTTCTAAACTACAATGTGCAAAAATGCCATCAGACTAAGATGGACTATGAAGGAACACGAAGCAGTGTAAAACAGAAAAGAGGAACAAAACATTTTACAACAGGCAAAGGAAAGTTTATCTTAGCACAGTTTGCTGGGAACAGACTTCCATATGTTTACCTACTAAGCATAAAATTACATCCCAGTTACAGAAATGATTATGTAATTTCTGAGTGATGCACAAATTTGCAAACTATCTTAAGAAAAAGCTTATCTTTCAAACTTGGTCTTCCTAAAATAACTTATGTGGCACAGAACATTTTATTTTAATTCTGGAATTGAAAATGGTAATTCTCCCCTAGAATTATCATATCTGGCTGTTTTTAATTATCAGTTCTATGCTTGTGTATTTAGTCACAGTGGGTAAATTTGCAAGCAAAGCAAGACACACAGGCTCTTAGATGGGCTCTGCTTGTTCAGCAGATGGTTGACATAATATCTTGCAGTATAGGCCTGCTGAGTCCTAAAGGCAAATGTGCCATAAGTAACTTTGCCATAAGCCAGTTAATGCAAAGGCAATTTTCTGTGTTGAGCTTTGAAAAGCTCCTCATTTGTCTGCTGTCTGTGTACAGAGGCTGCCTAGCAGATTGTTTCCTTTAATCATACACTTTTTCTTGACAGTGTTTTAACAGACTGAACATGCGTGAACTTTCAGCCTTTTATCATAGAACAGAATAACACATTATGCCATCAATTACAACTACTGAGTAGTGCTGTGCATCTTCAAAAGACATTTCACATTACTAGGCTGTTTTACAAATCTATTTTCACCACATTTGCCACCCAAGATTACTGGATATGCTATATGGGTTTCCATGTAATGCTGCAGTAAATAGGAAGCTAATCACTTAGACCAGGCGCATAGGAGTCAAGGAAAATCGAAATTTCATTTAAAAAGGGACAGTGCTCTTGCTTCAGTTCAGAGCCATCCAAGCCTCTTATGTTTGCAATGGGGATAAGCTAAATTTTTCTTAAGCTGCATCTCACAGCTTTGTGTATGTGGATAAGGGAGAATTTTTCATTGATAGTAGTGGACCAGAAATGAGAAACCAGAAATGCTGTAAAAAGAAAAAGAGGTGTGTAACGGTCCCAATAGGCTTAAGAATATAGGAAAACTCCTAGTAATATTTTAAAAATGCCAGAATGTTTATACCTGCTTTGCCCAATTTGCTCAACTAGGTGATAGCACTTGGCTGATCTTGAAAAACAATAATAGAATGGCTTAATTGGTTACTGCTTGAGTGGAAAACTAGCAGAAAAGATTATAGCAAGATTGAAAAAGCATAAACTGGAATAAGATAATGGCTAACAACTTCAATATCAGAGTCACTAATTTCTGAAGCTCCTGCTTTGATGACTCCTGATTTTTCACCATGCCTAATATCAGTATTAAGACAATATATTTATAGATCCAGTACACAGAAAATCTCAAATATTTCAAGAATAGTCATATAAAGCTATTTTCTCCAGATACTGAGGACACTGCTATTCACTCCCTTTGCTACAGCTGTGTAGCAGGTTGAGTTCAAATAACAAATTTCAGTGTCAGATTATTCTTCAGCTATAAAACTTGATGAACATTCATGGATCAATGTTTCTCACTTAAATCACTTTACAAGCTTGTTAGGGAAAGTGCAAACTCCTTAAAGGAAAGTTGAAAGTAAAATATAATATATGAAATTCAGAACCTAGTCCATAGTGGGTTGCAAAATCTAACAGGATTACAAGAGGCAAACCAGGCAACCATGAGTTCCAGTCCCTGCCTTAGGTATGAAAACTGGTTGATGACTTTGGGCCAATCACTTTTTCTCAGTCCAACCCATCTCACAGGGTTGTGGGGAAAATAGAGGAGGAAGGAGTATTTGGTATATTTGCCACCTTGAGCAATTTATAAACAATAATAAAGGCAGGATAAAATCAAATAAATACATAAATAAAACATTTTATCCAATCAAAGACACCTATTGCCGCAAAATAGAATATTAAGCTTAGTTCCATGTAAGATTCACTCTCATTTTCAGGGAATGGTGGTAGGAGATCATGTGTGTGAGAATGCATGTATACTTATGAACTTGGGATGATCAGAATTGCAAAATTGGTTGACGTATAAAATTGTCTGAAAACTCCATCTCTCTCTTCCCTCTCTATCCAATTAAATGTGCAAAGACTGTTATTCATTAATTACGGAGAGTTTTAAGTCTGTATAAGCAGCAGATAATTAGATTTGATCATCATATTTGCTCTGTGGTGTTTAAGGAAGAAAATCCACTGCTTGCAAATTGTTCTCTCAGGTTTATAATCTTATGTTTTCCTTTTGTAAAAAGAAGGCAGGCAAGTATCACAGCACTGGAAAATTAAAATAGTTCAATACAAATTTCCTTATGCATCATCTAAAAATATTAAGGATAATTAATATTTTAGAAAAGCAATGTTGAGTGGATTGTTACATGCATAGCAATAAAATTGGAATCATGAAGATACTTCAATTAAGTACTTTATGCTAAATGTATTTAAACACTTCAGCTTTCAGTGATCAAATGCACACTATTCTTGTCTGCATGTGAAATACTACTTAATTATTTTTAAAACTATTATTCTGAAGGTCCAAGTACATGGTTCTCAAAACTTTTCAAAGTTCTTTAGTTTAAACCATGCCATTTATCTCTTCATCACCACTCGTTGAAAGAGATTGAAGATTAAGAAAAAGTTATATAGGCTTGTTTAATGTGCTTCCTACTTCATGTGAAATTAGAAGGAGCACATTTTACAAAATTTAAGAGAATTAGAGAGTTGGGGAAGCTTCAGAGATATGCACATACATGCATCCCTTTTTAGAAATGACTCATACAGAAGATTTTCAGCAAAAAGCTTAAAGGCTCCAAAGTCAGTTTTCAGCACAAAAAAAAGTAAATTTGCAGAATGTAGAGTTGGCTTGCTTTAACATACATCTGACATATTCAAAGTATACAGATAATTGTGTCAAATTTTGAAGTTCACATATCTTAAATGGATACAAAAGAGCTATTTTAAGCCATATTGAATTTTTAGAACACTTCATTTTCTTCTTTCTTGCAAGCTTCTTTAAAGTTTGAAGATATAGTTTGGGTCGTTTTAGTTTATATTTGGTAATGATAAAAGAAATTATTTGTAGTTCAGGACTGAACTGTGGGGTCCTTGGGGCTTGCTGAGCTTGGTGGTTTTCTTGCAGACATTTCATTACCAAACATGGTAACACCATCAGTGTTAGAGGACACTTCTACCTAATTTGGTAATATTTGCAAGAAACTCAGAGAATACCAAGGACCTGGAATACAGGTGAAACTCAAAAAATTAGAATATCGTGCAAAAGTTCATTTATTTCAGTAATGCAACTTAAAAGGGGAAACTAATATATGAGATAGACTCATTACATGCAAAGCAAGATAGTTCAAGCCATGATTTATCATAATTGTGAGGATTATGGCTTACAGCTCATGAAAACCCCAAATCCACAATCTCAGAAAATTAGAATATTGTGAAAAGGTGCAATATTCTAGGCTCAAAGTGTCCCACTCTAATCAGCTAATTAAGCCATAACACCTGCAAAGGGTTCCTGAGCCTTTAAATGGTCTCTCAGTCTGCTTCAGTAGGAATCACAATCATGGAGAAGACTGCTGACCTGACAGTTGTGCAGAAAACTATCATTGACACCCTCCATAAGGAGGGAAAGCCTCAAAAGGTAATTGCAAAAGAAGTTGGATGTTCCCAAAGTGCTGTATCAAAGCACATTAATAGAAAGTTATGTGGAAGGAAAAAGTGTGGAAGAAAAAGGTGCACAAGCAGCAGGGATGACCGCAGCCTGGAGAGGATTGTCAGGAAAAGGCCATTCAAAAGTGTTGGGGACTTTCACAAGGAGTGGACTGAGGCTGGAGTCAGTGAATCAAGAGTCACCACACACAGACGGATCCTGGACATGGGCTTCAAATGTCGTATTCCTCTTGTCAAGCCGCTCCTGAACAACAAATAACGTCAGAAGCGTCTTACCTGGGCTAAAGAAAAACAGACCTGGTCTGTTGCTCAGTGGTCCAAAGTCCTCTTTTCTGATGAGAGCAAATTTTGCATCTCATTTGGAAACCAAGGACCCAGAGTCTGGAAGAAGAATGGAGAGGCACACACTGCAAGATGCTTGAAGTCCAGTGTGAAGTTTCCACAGTCTGTATTGATTTGGGGAGCCATCTCATCTGCTGGTGTTGGTCCACTGTGCTTCATTAAGTCCAGGGTCAATGCAGCCGTCTACCAGGAGATTTTGGAGCACTTCATGCTTCCTTCCGCAGACGAGCTTTATGGGGATGCTGACTTCATTTTCCAGCAGGACGTGGCACCTGCCCACACTGCCAAAAGCACCAAAACCTGGTTCAATGACTGTGGGATTATTGTGCTTGATTGGCCAGCAAACTCGCCTGACCTGAACCCCATAGAGAATCTATGGGGCATGCCAAGAGAAAGATGAGAGACATGAGACCGAACAATGGAGAAGAGCTGAAGGCCGCTATTGAAGCATCCTGGTCTTCCATAACACCTCAGCAGTGCCACAGGCTGATAGCTTCCATGCCACGCCGCATTGAGGCAGTAATTGCTGCAAAAGGGGCCCAAACCAAGTACTAAGTACATATGCATGCTTATACTTTTCAGAGGTCCGATATTGTTCTATGTACAGTCCTTGTTTTATTGATTGCATGTAATATTCTAATTTTCTGAGATTGTGGATTTGGGGTTTTCATTAGCTGTACGCCATAATCATCACAATTATGACAAATCATGGCTTGAACTATCTTGCTTTGCATGTAATGAGTCTATCTCATATATTAGTTTCCCCTTTTAAGTTGCATTACTGAAATAAATGAACTTTTGCACGATATTCTAATTTTTCGAGTTTCACCTGTAATCCCTGTAATTATTTCTCTGATTCCAGAGAGTCAGAGTAAGAGAGAATGATATGCCATAATTAGGCAATAATGTATGCTTGTGGACAATTATTAGGTAGCACTGACATCACTAAATACTACATTATAGACATTAATTAAAAAGTTAGAGAAGTCTGTAGGAAGTAGTACTTCACTTTCATTGTTATTTATGAATACATCAGAGTTATCTCTGCCATCCATTTTTATTTCCATCAGCATATCAAGTAGTTCCAATGAGATCCAAGCTACTAGTCTCTGTGCATTTCATTTTAAATTGTATTTATTTACCATGCAAATAAATAACTTATCTATTCAGATATTGACTATCAAGTGATGATCAGATGAAAAATTTAGGATGAGAAAAATCTGAGATTTCATGTTTCCTTCAAATCCATCTTTCCAAAGACTACTGCAGCAAATTCCAAACCTATTTGGAGTAGTAACAAAGAGGAACAGCATTGACCCTTCTCACATGAGCCAAGCAATGTCCTCTCAAGTATTGGAGAGTACCTCCCCCACAAGAAATCCCACCCAACCACCTAATCTTAAAAATAATTGTCACAGTTCCCTGGGGGCGGGGTCAGAATTCCACATCTACCTACATCTACTCAATTCAAAATACCAGCATAACACTTACCACTATAGAGGTCAGGGGAACTTAAGGTACCTCTACCTTATTTTTAAAAGCACCATCATTTGTTACGTTATATGTAAATTTTAATAACACTCAATAACAATCCTTCAGAGTTTTATTTTATTTAAATGTTATTTTATTCAGTATGTTACACCTATTCCCCATAATCAACATTCTTAAACACTGGAGCCATCATTGGTAATTAAAGCAATGGTTATTTAGTCTTTAGTTTCTCCATCATCCCTTTTATGACTACTTAAATTTCTACCCCAGTATTACAGTCATTCTGTTAGTATTCATTCTGAAATATCTGTAGTCTTAGACTTTAGTAACTTTATGACACGTCTAGCCATCCGTACCTAGTCATTTCAAACATTATATATAGTTTTTTTATATAATAATATACTTCAAACAGATTTATATAGTGATATTTATCATTGATTTTAAAAAACTGTCTAGCTAGCTATCCATGCTTACTGGTATTGGTACTTAATTTGCATATTGCTTGCCTATATTCTAGGAAGAATTCTTAATGGATCTATGACCAAGATAAATTTTCAGCATAATGTGATTGTAGAAAAGCCATACTATGGCTGATTATTAGAAAGAGATAACAATTCACTCTCTTCAAGTGTGAGGACTTCCTTCTTTTCTGTGTCTAGATCAAACTTTAGACTGGCTTTGTCATTGGCCCCAAATAAGTCATTATTGCTACATGTTTCTGGTAATAGTCAACATACTAGCAGATAGGCTGGGCTCTGTGTCTCTCCACATTCACATAGCGTGTTGTTATCCGCTAAGAATCTCCACTCGAGCATATTGGTTTTACATTTAGGCAGTCCTATTCAGAGTCACACTGAAGCAGTAGGCGTGAGCTTAAATGGACTCCAGAAGATGGTAGAGGACAGGAAGGCCTGGAGGAACGTTGTCCATAGGGTCGCGATGGGTCGGACACAACTTCGCAGCTAATAACAACAAATTCAGAGTCATCCAAGTAGTACAAGGAAGGACAGATCTTCAAGCCACATTCTCCTTTAATGTTATTCCTTGCTCGATGGTCTCCATCTTTTAATTTGATTTTGTTCTTGGGTACCCTTAAAAATGTTTGTTCTTGCCATAAAGCTGTTCCTAAATCTGGGTCAGCTTTATGAGGACTTTATAACATTCTAAAAAATTATCTTCAAGCATAATTCATTTCTTGTTCTTGTTCTCCATAAGTGGCAAGACATAAGGAATGTCACATTTTCCTTTGTGCAATGTCTAAAGTGACTGTAGGGACTGTGGTCAGTCAGAGATAATACCGAAGACATATTTTGTTGTGTGAGTTCTTTACTAGTATGAATTGCTAATCTAAGAAAATGTAAATGAGAAAACGTTTGGTAATTAGTAATTTAACTTTGATGGATTACAATTGAATAATCACATTCCTGTGAAACTTCATCATAACTGCAAATTATACTATGGCTTAAAATAAGAGTGGATTGGCAATACATGAAAATGTAATGGCTTTCAAGTATCAGGAGAAAACTATAGTCCACCTCTGCCATCTTGTGCCCAAAGCTGGAACAAGTCTTGCCATCAAGCAAAATTGAAGACAAACAATTTAAAACATTCACACTGGGCATAACAATAAAACTATAAAATAACAATTGGAATCTATCAAGCAGGACAACCGATTGAATTTGCCAACTGAGACAATCCCTGGCAAATTGGATCAATTTAGTTGGCTACATACTATGCAATTTGCCATGTGAACTAGTCACAGTGGCAAGGTAGGAGCAGTAGGAAAAGAGAAATGAGTATAGATCAGGAAAAAGGAGTCTTTCAAATTTCATTAAGAGTTCTGTATATTTTCTGAATAATTTTAGCATTTATTATCCTAATATTAATATAAATATTTAGCACAGAAGTGTGCTAAATTAGACTTTTTTAGGTTTCAGTACTGGAACAAGTACTAAAGTAATAAAGCTTGCTTCTCTGCCTCTGAAAATTGCCAATCTCTTAATACCAGGTAATCACAATTATTTTATGGTTCATGATACTGTCCATTTTGATTAGATTAAGCCTTGATTTAAAATTAAGCTTTAATATGTAATATTAATACCACTGATATTTTAAAACATATTATTAAAGCAAAATTTAAAGTTTGATTTTCGCTGTTATGGCAACTTGCTCTATATAGTTTATTTGAATTGCTTTCTCTTCTTTCTCTCTTTTTTACCCACTACAGACAAGCTCTCTCAGGTAAAATGGCCAAGTGTTATTGCAAGTAATCACTTCAACCATTCCTGTCTTCACATCCTTTTTACATCATGGGACCTGACGGTGGTTTCCTAACTACTGGAGTGCTTCATATCATTGTATGGGGTAGCTTAGGAGCCATGGCAATGCTTCTGGTATTTAGTTTTCTCCTCTTTCTCTGCTCTGGCTGTGACAGGTAAGGACTTAGCCAAAAAGAAAAAAAGAAAAAAATAGAAATATAATTACTTTGAAAAGCTTAGCCAATAAGTGAAGAAAAAGAAACAATCTGTTCTGAGTTTCATTCAGGGATATTGCAATCTCTTAGAGTATTTGTAATGGTTCACTATATAAAATATATCCAAGGGAAATATTATATTGTGGTTCCTTAATAGGCGCATAGAATCTTGTTCATCATGAAAAAACAAACAAACCCAGGAGACTGGTAGCTTTTCCAACTAGCAAATTTTAATTCAACCTCCCAGGATGCTCCATAACACAGGGGTCTCCAACCACGGTCTGTGGATTGGTACCGGGCCCCGGCATGCCAGCAACTGATCCGCACAAACAAGCAAAGCCCCATCCATGGGATGCAGACAGCACACAAAACCATGCACTCTCTGGTCCACAGAAAAACCTTTCTCCACAGAATCAGTCCCTGGTGCCTAAAAGGTTGGGGACCTCTGCCATAACAGACCTCAGAATTGCCATCTTAGGAAAACAGGACTTTAACATCAATATCAAACAATCAATTGGTTAAGATTAACATCAAATTTTATATCAAAAGGTTTCAGAAACTTTCAGAGGGTTTCAGCAAATGTATAACAATTGTTAATTATTAATGTACCCATAATATGTCTCACATTTCACATCTGCACAACCAATCTATCTTCCCCTTCCTTCACTTTCCCCACCCCCACACACATGCTCTTTAATCCTACATCATTTTAGCTGCTCTGTGCACCTGATAAAGAGGCTGCAGTTCACAAAAGTTTATGTCTTTTAATAAAAATGTCTTGGTCAGAAATGTTGCTAGAGTGATGAATAATTTAAAACAAGTGTTTAGCATTTTTATTTGGCTATTATCTCTTCATAAAACCTGACCAAGAATTTCAAAAAAGTTTGGCAAAAATTGTGTAATCCATTTCCATCAAAAGGAAAACAAAGATACACCAAGGATTTCTTAGCAACACAGAGATTAATGTGTTCACTTTGACATGTGCTTTCTTAGAAGCTAATAAAAGAAGTCTCTTACTTATAAAATTATATTAGTACTAGTAATGTTTTCAGATTATAGAAATTACTTTTGGTAGTAATCAAAAAGCTCAAGTTCAAAACATCAGCTGCTCTGTGAATTATATACATCACCTATCTCTTCAGAAGGAGAAAGTTCCCCATTGAACTATCTCATAAAGGTAAAGGTAAAGGTTCCCCCGCACATGCGTGCTAGTCGTTTCTGACTCTAGGGGCCGGTGCTCATCTCCGTTTCAAAGCCGAAGAGCCAGCGCTTGTCCGAGGACGTCTCCGTGGTCATGTGGCTGGCATGACTAGATGCCAAAGGCGCACGGAACGCTGTTACCTTCCCACCATAGTGGTCCCTATTTTTCTACTTGCATTTTTACGTGCTTTCGAACTGCTAGGTTGGCAGAAGCTGGGATGAGTAACAGGTGCTCACTCTGTTATGCGGCACTCGGGATTCGACCCACCAAACTGCCGACCTTCAGATCGACAAGCTCAACGTCCTAACCCACTGAGCCACCGCATCCCTAACTATCTCATAGTAGAGGGAAATTAATAACATTTCCTATGAGATTTAAGAAATGAAGATTTTCTTGCATGTATCGAGGTGGCGAAAAAAATTCTGAATTGGCAACAAAAAAAGACTTGATTTTTTTTTATTGTTCAACTTCAGCCAAAAAAAAGGATAGAAAAGAGTATCAACTTGAACTATATTATTCTCATGTGGAATATCTGAAAGAACAGCAATACAGAATTCAAAACAATACCAGTCAGAATTCAGAAATAGTCATAACTTACATTATATAAATCTTATTTGTTGAAACTGATTGTGGATATTCTAACAATATATCTAAATCTGATTTGTATTACAGGGAGAAGAGTCCTGAGCAGCAAAATGGGGACCATGAAAATCTGATGAATGTGGTAATAAAAAGTCTAATAAAAATGTTTTTCTATAATTTGTAATGAAGCAGAAAGACTGAACAGTGGAGCTGGAGTATTATTTAGGGGTTGTGTATGTATAAATGCTAAGAATGCATTTATGTAATCCTTATAAAAATGATAAATATTTGCCTCATTTTATAGATGAAAAATTACAGACTACCTAGTCAAGCTGAGCCCAGTTATTAGCATACTAGTACATGATTTTCTGATCAAAATTGGTATATGTAATAATAGAAAATAAGAATTCTGATACATACTCTTTGACAGAATTTTCACCATTTGAAAAGATATCTTTAGAATTTCAACAGACTTTCAGACTATCTAGAGATCTTCTGTAAATATTTGATGTTTCTGCAATTCTCACTACTAGAACTCTTAACATTAACATTTCATCTACCAATCTAGCTAACTAGCTACCATCAGTTATAAAATGGATGTTCATTTCCTGACCAGTTCATTTAAATCCACATTTCGTTTTGCAGCCTTCAGATAAAGAGGCATTTAGTCACTCTGTCACAAGTCTGGCTACAGATCCAATTGCAAGCAGTGAACAAAATGGTGGAATTAGTAATGGAGATGGTAAGATTATCATTATGTGATTTCTCAGCACGATGACTCTCCATAAATATGTACGTTGCCACTGTATTGTTTTTAAAATGATGTAAGCTCACAAACCTGATTCCATTTACAGTAACTATTGTTACAGAACAGCAGTAGCTCAGATAAGAGAATAAATGTCAATGTAAGACAGCTGGCTGGTAGAGCTCAAGAACAGAGCTGGCTCAGGACCTTGGACAGAACTACATGATTCTTGACTTGAATTCAGTACTGTGGCTAGCCGACCTGCAGTTCTTAGTACTGTAGGAGAACCCTAACTAGTGCAACAACTCAGTTGTTAATACTTAATGCACTACTATAAATATTTTTGACACAAATGACTACTATAGTCATTCCTTTGGAAACAGTTCATAAAACTAAAGATGTTCTTATTGCCCACTAGAAGTTGAACAGAGATATAGCTATAAATAGGATTTTACTATGAAGAGACTTTGACAAGCCTTATAACAATATATGAAAAAAATCAAAAGAGAATAGAGGAAAGCTACAGAAATTGGATCATAAGTAACTTAAACCCCACTGATTTCACTGGGATACTTCAAGATGATTAGTCAGGATCCCACTCTGTACTGAGAAAAGAAAAGAAGAGAGAATATTTATATTGTGATTCTGCATGGAAAAATAGGTATGTCTGCACAGTTTATAAATACACTCTAGACTTGAATATTTACTATATGTTAAGATAAGATTTTTCTCTGTTATGTAAATAGTGTAAAAATTCAGTTCCTGAGTCAATTACAGGTAGTCCTCAACTGACAACTTACATTCAACTTAAATTCATTTAGTGACCATTTGAAGTTACTACAGCACTGAAAAAAATGACTTATAACCATTTTTTACACTTACAGTTACAACTGTTTCAGCATCCCCATGGCATGTATTTATGACAGTTGCAGTGTCCTAGGGTCATGTGACCTTCTGACAAACAAAGTCAATGGGGAAGCCAGATTCACTTAACAACCATGTTATTAACATAACAGCTATAGTGATTCACTTAACAACTGTGGCAAGAAAAGCAAGTAAAGTTGTAAATGCCATTAAGCAAAACTTAACTTAACTTGCGTAGCAATAAGTCTTGCTTAGCAATGGAAACTTTGGGCTCAGTTGGGGTTGTATGTCAAGAAACCACCTGTAATAAATTATAATATACAATGCTGTACTCATTACTAATGAGCAAATGTGTATAGAAGAAAATGTAGGTGAGGAAAAGGGAAACGGTTAGGTTTACTCACTTTAAGTTGTAACTGGAAAGTGAACTGAAAAGTCTTCCAGGTTGACTATGCATTTGAAATTATCTTAATTTTCGAAAAGTGTTGAAAACCTTTCTTTCTAGAAGCTTAAAATAAACATAGTGATATGATGGGCTGGATTCCTTAAAGTAAATATCATAGACTTGGATATTTTTGACATAACACAGGACATTGGTAACCCTTTAGCTGTAGTTTGTCTGCTCCAAAAAATTATTTTATTTGTACATATTTACTATAAAAATGGTGTTCTGGCCTTCCAGTGAGTATGATATCAAATCCAAAGGAAAAGTTAAAAAAGGGATAAACACAAACGGTGTCTCAAACATCAGTCTCCCAAACAATGCTGCAGGTATACTAGGCATAGATAGGTCTGATGGGCAGGATCAAAGCTCAGGTAGCTTAAAATGGTATGAAACTATGAAATGGAGTTTCTATTCAAAGCATCTTTTAATAAAGGAATTCTTTGAAGCTATTAACAGAGACACTCAAAATGTAAGAATCTATAATGCAGACTACAATACTTTAAAATCAGAAATTGGAATGTAACTTTCATTTTACTTCAGAAAGGTTTACCCATCTTGTTTCTCTAGATAGCTTCCTAAACCCTTCATCCATAGTTTTAGCAAAACCTCTTAAGTCTTATCAATGCTCTACAGATTTCAGAGCCGTGGTTTTGCAGCTTGTGTCACCTCCAGCTCAGAGACACTCTGTCCTTATCGCTGACCTTCTGTTTCTCTACACCCACTGTTTTTTACTCACATCCTTCATTCAAATATTCATCCTTAATGCCCTCATCCCTTGTGCTGTTGGTTCTAATTCACATACTCCTTCCCCTTCAATTCCAGTGTAAGTTAGTTTTTGCTCTTGTCACAGTTTCCTCCTATTTGAAGAAGTGCTTAGCTCTCTTTTTTTCCTGAAAACCAACTCACCAAAACCATGTAGCTATTTCTACATTTTCCTGCAATCTCTCTCTCATACAGTCTCCCAGAAAAAAAATATCCTTCTTTTGCTTTTTAAAGGGCCAAGGGGATTTCTTTAGCCTTTATCTAAACAAATCTGGTTATATCTCCCTTGCTCAGTAATCTCAAATTGATGTCTGGAAATCATCTATCAATCTTATGATAACAGGAGATAGTGGAGTGGGGGGACTTGAGCATATTTGGATTTCCTTGCCCATTTCCTTGCCTAAATATGTTAAATAAACTTTAGCTTCTAGAAAAAGAAGCCTCTTCCTGAAAAATAAACCCTTTACCAAGGGATAAAGAACTATTAAAAAGAGGAAAAGCCTAGTTTAAAAATAATATAAAGCAATAATCATATCAGATGGGACTAACTCAACCTTAGGTATCTTCAGCCTAATTGTTTTCCCTAGGGCATTCTGCAGCTAAACCCATTAGAAAAGAAAGATTGGACTGTTATTCACTAGGCCTAGATCCAGTGAATTCCTTTTCAAAAGGGAATTCACCAGATTGTGCTTAAAATTAGACAGGAAAATCTCACTACCAATAAAGTATCAATAGTTTCATGGATCCTGTGGTCTGTTGTTTTTTTCCTTCTGGTCATCCAAAGGACCCCAGGATATGTAAGCACACAGATAGTGTCTTATTTCAGTGAAATATCAATCACAGTATACAAGTCAAAATGAATCCTAGATACTGTCCCAGTCACCATTTCAAATGATCCTGCCAATAAGGAATAAGATTCTGCTGAAGTTGAGTGACTTTGCATCAAAATATAAGAGAAGTTGCTCTCGGTAACTAGGAAGCAAATTTTCTTTTCTCTTTCTAATAGAGATTGACAGATTGACCAATAACCCACTAAGACAATAGAAGTGCCAACATTTCATCTTTCCAACTGCAGTTAACAATTTTCACACTTACCAATCCATTCTACAATATTTTAGTCTATTTCACTGTCTTTCATCTATCAGTGTTATCCATCCATTCTCTTCTCGATGAAAAAGTCTAGCCTCAACCTTCAAGAACTGTTGGAAATATGCTGAAGAAATCTCAAAGAAAAACAGATCCAGTATCAAACAAACTTCATGTGACCACAAAACAAAACAAAAATCCAAATGGGATAAAAAAATAATGAAGTTAATAAATGAAGAAAATAAATAAATATAAACCAAAATAAATTTGTGTTAGTATTTCCAATCTGGTAACAAAGATGTTCCTTATGTGTCAATATCTTTTTAAAAAAAATGATACAAAGACATTATGCAATGTAGATTAGTGGCCTTATGAGCCTAAAATTATACTTAAGTATTTATGCATTTATGTAATTTTCTTCTAGTTCTATCAGAAGATAGTACAGCTGCTTCTCTCCAACCTTATGAAGAAGTGCAAACCTCTGTTACAGATCTTTTGGATCAACAGGACACATTGGGTAGATCTTTAAAATGTCATCAAAGTAGAGAGTTACCTAGAATTCCTCCAAATAATGCCATGGAAACAATTCTCACCACAAGAAATGTAGAAAATGACCAGAGTCTTGGAATGGAGGGGCCTTATGAAGTGCTGAAAGAGAGTTCCTCCCAAGAGAACATAGTAGAAGACTGCTTGTATGAAACAGTGAAGGAAATTAAGGACCTGGGAGCAGCAGCCAACTCAGAGAAATGCAAACCAAAGACTCCTGTAATGGTTAATGGAATTTTAAATCATGTTCTTGAAAAGAAGACAGAATCAGCAGAATATGCATCCGTTGACAGAAATAAAAAAAGTTGCCACAGTGTTAATTCAGAGAGTCCTCTTAGCAGTACTACTCCAGATGTGGAAGAAGATGCTCCACCTCCTGTACCAATAAAACTTCTTGATGAAAATGAGAATGTACAGGATAAAGGAGCCAAAGAAGAGGAGGAAGTAATGGAAAGGCTTAATGAACCCGACAAGGTACATGTTATTTTGTGTTCATCAGTATAAGAAAGTGAAGTTGTAACTTGAAAGACTTGAAGTATGTATATATACTATGGCAAATGCTGTTGTTCATTAGTAAATATAAATATACATTCTTTTTCTTGGTATCTTCTGCTGATGCAAAATCTTAAGATCAAAACTAGCAGTATTTGTGTGATCTATATATAATGTGTCAATGTTCAGATGTGCATTCATAAATGAAAAATAATATTCAAGTGGCTAGAAGAAGGCATGGAATCATATGCAGTTGATGATAGTTTCAAGGTACTGAAACTTTAACTGCTGCTTAAAATTTTAGAGACATTTGCATGAATATTTTTTCAGCATTTACCCAGGAGACACATACTTGCCAACTGATCATTAATTAGTCTAATTAGTCTGTCCCTTGTTTTGAAATATTCCAGATAATCTGCGCTAGGAACAGAAGGTATTCAAAGTGTTACTGTTGGCCAACATCTAGCCAGTCAATAAAACACAAAATGTAGGAGAGAGCAGAATCCTGGAGTGGCATCTAAAATTGAATTTTGCTAATGTGATATGGAGTTGTTGTTTTTTTGCTCTCCTCTGCTCTGCAGAGTCTCAAAAACCTTCAACATTTGTTCCAGAAAGACAGAATGACTCACGCCCTACTGTTTTCATTACTGTTCATGAAAACTTGCAATTGTATTTCTCCCCTGGCCTCCAGATTTCTGATCCAATTTTAGATTTAAGTGTATCCACAATTTTAATTTGTAATGAAACAAAGAACTTTCTCTAGTTCTTACCCCAAAGGTCCAACTGCTTATAACAGCATGAATTTCTATGTCAAATATTTTAGTTTTTCAGAAATGCAATCTGTCACATTTTAAATAATATTAAAAGTAATTTGAATAACTCCTTAAAGAGAAAAGCAACAACTTAGGGAGTTAATTATGCCTACAAGTCCAGGATAGCGGCTTTCAAATGAGAAACAAATTAGTGGTGTTTTCCTGACCCAAATATTAAAAGGTAAAGGTAAAGGTTCCCCCGCACATGTGTGCTAGTCGTTTCCGACTCTAGGGGCCGGTGCTCATCTCCGTTTCAAAGCCGAAGAGCCAGCGCTTGTCCGAGGACGTCTCCGTGGTCATGTGGCCGGCATGACTAGACGCCAAAAGCGCACGGAACGCTGTTACCTTCCCACCGGAGTGGTCCCTATTTTTCTACTTGCATTTTTTACGTGCTTTCGAACTGCTAGGTTGGCAGAAGCTGGGCCGAGTAATAGAACTGCATAATTATAATGCTGTGGATAAGGAGGAGGATGAAGATGATGATGATGATGATGGAGTGTTTGCTGGAACAAAACTTATTTGATGATAAACAATTCAAAGAATTCACTAGTACTATCCAAGTGATTGGAAAATGCTCATGTCTTATTCCTCTGTTTTCTTCCATACCTCATAAAATTAATCTTAACAAAATTATCATAGAAATAAAACTAAGTAAAACTGTTAGCCTTTTTTCCCCCAGATCAGTTGGCCAAACCTCATGCCTGGATGGGGAAGGGGGAGGGAGGAGAACTGAATCTTAGTCTGATTATTCTATATGAGTCAAATGCAGCAGGAGTTAAGCACACAAAGACAGAGACAGTAGGTTTTCTTAGTATTATATTTAAAGTATTCCAAATTTCTTAACCGCAAAAATTTAAAAGTTAAAAAAAAGAACTAATATAAATTTCTTTGCTCCAATTCCATGAATGCTCATCAATTGTTGCTCATCCAGACTGGAAAAATACTTTTGGAGTTATTATTATTCCAAATATTCAAAATTTTTAGTAATATAAAATACAAAAATGCAAAAGAAAATAACAGAAAAGTAAGGGAGGAAAAAGTGAAGGGAAAAGTATAGGACAAAGGGGAAAAAATAAAGAAAAAGCACTGACTTCTAACTGCTTTTGGTTTAATTGATTAAGATAATAGCATCAGACCTCAACTTTTTACTTTTATATAAGAATACAAAGTAGTCATTTGTATAACAACAAATCTATTTAATCGGCAAAACCCAAAATTGAAGTGTTTTATTTTTTCCACCTCAAGCACAAAGTCCAAAAGCAGTTTCCAAGTACAAAGTTAATTGTGTTTTTTCTTTAATCTGAGCAGTCAATTTGGCCATCTCTCCATCAACTTTAGCAGCCATTTATCCACTGTAGGAATCAAAGGGTCCTTCCACTTTTGTGCATAAAGTAATTTTGCTGCCGTCAACATAAAGTTCCACATTTTTCCCCAAATCTTTTTCCGTGGAGTTTTTAACTGTTGCTTTTCCTTAGCTATTCCAGATACCTTGCTTGACTTGATTAATTATTTATACTACTGCCTATTTGTTGTTGGGGGACAGAAAAAAAAGGTATTCTCAGTTTCATTGAAGGTCTCCACATTTATAGCCTTCTACTTATTCCTTCTCTCCATTCTTTAATCAGTTGAATCTCTTCTTTTATCCTATGCCTGCTTGGTTTGATGAACAATTTCTGATAAAGGCTTTGTTTGAAAGCCTTTTGAAAATCTAGATGATTATCTACCTATCTGAAAAAAAATAGTAAGAGACTTCTCTTTAAGATTTTTTTTTCTTTTTAGCAAATCTTGATAATTTTATCTTTAATAATACTTTATGTTAATAAATTTCAAGGGATTAACTTGCCCTGATGCATTTTAAAAATCACTGTGACACTGCATACTTTCTAGTCCCCTGGGAAAGAAGCCAATCTTAGAGAGATTTTTATTACCTACCGTATTTTTTCGTGTATAAGACGCACCCTTGTATAAGACGCTCTGGCATGCGAGTTCCAAACTTACAGCAAAGTCACCGATGGGAGCAACCGCCTCCCAACGCTCTAAATAGGTGCCTCCCAGCCGGCCCCACCCCCCACCCACCTAACCAGCATCCGGCATGATGAGCATGCATAGTCAGTTCACAGCAGCAGCCTTCCAACCCTGGTAAACAAACTGGCGTGAGTACCAGCATGACAGCAAGGGAAGGGAAGCAAAGGCAGGTTTTAAACTCCCCGCCATTTCTCCATGCCAATCAGCTGTTTGGCAGAGTGTCAAATAGCTGAGCCGGCAAATGGCCGTTATTATCAAGCAGGACGGCCTCACAGCTGCGTTCCACAGGGTCCCTGGCTGGCATATAGGTATGAGGGAGGGAAAGGGCTGTCGCTGCCGTCCATGCTGCTGGTCCCATCTGCTCCCTCTATACGCCGCCATCTGACAATCTTGCCCCCTCCCGTTAGTGGCAAACCCACAGGAGCTTGACACTTGCACCAGGTGGCATGGCAGCGGCATGTAGAAAACCCAGACAGGCAGCCCTGGGCTGCAGAAGTTACCATTGTTTTTTGTGTATAAGACGTTGCACTTGTATAAGATGCACCTGATTTCTGAACAGGGTGTTTGCAGGAAAAAATAGCGTCTTATACACAGAAAAATACAGTATTTGTTTAGATCAGAGAGGTTTTCCAGTAAGATGTAGACCTTAATTTCTCAGACTCTCACTTGAAAAACTTTAAACCCACACCCCCTTGCAGTATATTCATTGCAGGGAAAATTTAAAAAAAACAAAACAGCTTCTTCGCTAACATTCTGGTACCCTTCACATCCAATAAGTCACAAAATAGCCATTTTTCTGCTTCTGATAAAATTACAAAAGCATTCACTGATCTTAATATTGATATTAATGTCTTCCTTCTTCCACTCCTTTCTAGTGTCTTTCTTTCTTCTCTGAATGGAAGGATTCCTTTGGTTTGGAAAGAGCAATCCATTTTCCAGTCTTGCATCTTCTTACTTAGGAAGGACCTGTAGCTCACTGGTCAATCTAGCATATGCTTTGCATCTTCCTAGAATGGGGATGGTTGGAAAAATTCAAGACAACCTGTAGAATTGCTGCAAGTCACTGAACAGAAAATGATGATCAAGATATACTAGTAGTCTGATAGCATAAGAAAGTTTGAGTGAGAGGATGGTTCTCCCTATCTTGAAGGAGGCAGTAGTATGCCTTTTCTTCTTCAGGAAGCCCCTGCTGGACCCAACAGTACTAGAAATTTTTGTCTCATCTCCAACCTTCTCTCTCTAGGAAAGATGGTTGAGAAGATGGTCAGATTGCAGCTTCAGACAGCCCTGAAAGAAGTGGATTATCTGGACCTTTTCAAGATTCAGGTTGGGGATAGAATAGAGATGGCATTGATTGCACATCTCAATGCTTCTGACAGAGCTAGGATAGCTGTAGTGCAACTGTCCTGGTTCTTTTTTGCTTTAGTCACCTTGCTTCATTACATACTTCTGCACTGACTGCAGGTAGCAGGACCGGGAGACATGGTGATTGGTGACAGGGTTATGGAGAGGTTAAACCTGAATTCTGTGATTTGTATGATGCCACATCTTCCCTTCCTGCTTAAGATCTGCATGGAGATGCTAAGGGAAGTCATCTATCAAAATAGGATCAAGTATCATCAAAATGCTGATGATACCCAGTTATATATCTTGATCCTGGCATGATCAAGGGGTACTGTGGATATCTTGTCCTAGTGCCTGAAGACTGCTGGGTCCTGGATGGAAAGGAACAGGCTTAAACTCAACCCTAATAAGACCAAGTAGTTGTGTGTTCTTTGGATTTTCCATCCTTGGTTCTGAATGAGGTACAATTATGCACATTGGTGCACAATTTGAATTGAAGCTCTTACTTGCACGTTAGATGGCAGCTGTGGCCAGGGATGCTTTTGCCCAGATTTATTCAGAAAGCTTGTTCTTTCTTTGTCTTTCTTTCTTTTCACAATCAGTCCCACCCTAGTCATCTCATGTGTAGACTATTGTAATGCATCCTACATGGGGAAGTCACTGAAGTTTAATCAGAAACAGCTGGTCCAGATTCTGGCAATGCAGACAGTTATGGGAACCCCTTGCTGTGACCATATAAAACCTCTGCTACATGAGTAGCATTGCTTCCTGGTGCAGTTCAAGCTGCTAGCTGTGACATACAAAGAATCTTGCTATTTGAGGGACTGTCTTTCTTCTATTACTTCTGCTTGTCCAGTAAGGTCTGGCTGAGTGGTCATGCTCCAAGTCCTTCTTTAAAATAATGTCATCTAATGAAATCCACTTAACTTAATTCCTTGGTCACAGCACTTTCCCCTGAAATAGTATCCCCCAAGAGGTTCACGTTGGTCCAACCCTGCTCTTCTTTAAATAAGCCTGGGAGACCTGGCTTATTTTCCCTGATTGATAAAGTGTTTTCTCAGAGAATTTTACTAATGTACTAGATGTATGCATCTCCAGGTAATTGTTTTCCTTTTGCTTTTATTGTGCTGGATGTATTTTTAACTTTAATACACCAGAGTCTTTATGAGTAGCCTTATAAATCTGATTTATAAATAAACAGATGATTCTGTTTATTTATTTATTTATTTATTTATTTATTTATTAGATTTTTATACCGCCCTTCTCCCGAAGAACTCAGGGCGGTGTACAGGGCAATAAATATCAAAATACGAAATACAAAAGTTAAAAAACATTAAATAATTATGCCCGATGTAGTACATTGGTTAAAATCCATGTTAAAACCCCAGACCCCAAAGCCATCAGACCAGGCCGGCTTGTTCAAATAAATAAGTTTTTAGATCATGTCGGAAGGAGCGACGGTCAGGAGCCATCCAGAGCTCAACCGGTAAGCGGTTCCACAGGTCTGGTGCACCCACAGAGAACGCCCTCCCCCTGGTGGCCGCCAGTCGACATTCTCTGACCGGTGGCACCCTGAGGAGGCCCTCTCTGTGGGAGCACACTGGACAGAGGGAGGTTGACGCCGGCAGCAGGTGTTGCCGTAGGTAATCCGGACCCATGCCATGTAGGGCTTTATAGGTCATCACCAGCAGAGAAGCATTTGAAAACTGAAGCATAAAAAACATTTGGGAAAGGTCAAAGGTTTATCAATTTTGTCATTCTGCAAGCATTCACTGTTACATTTTTGCCCCCCACCCAAATCCTACAAACTGGAAGTGTGCCTGCCTGTTGTTTCTTTGCAGCCCCAGCCAGATTTGGCCCATTTACAAACTTAATCTTTCTTTTGACAGCTTCTCCTCCCACTCCAAATTAACCATTCAATTCTGTTTCATTTTCAGAGATTATCCTGCTGAGAGACAGCCTGTCAAATGAGTGGACAGAGTCCTGAACCCATTTCAAATAGCTGCATTCCAAATATTGGCAATGTGTTATTTGAGTCTGATTTTTTTTGTATTAATAATAACAAAAAAAATCCCCGAGGGGTTTAATGAAAAATCCTGGGTTTATTTATATTTTATTGTATTGTTTGGGATTATTTATTTAGTTAGTTAGTTAGTTAGTTAGTTAGTTAGTTAGTTAGTTAGTTAGTTAGTTATTTTCCTTCCTTCCTCTTTCTCTGTAGAAAACAGCTGTTTTGTTTTGAGTACTTAATTGTAATTTACCTCAGGTTGAGAGCATTTTATTTCCTGGACCATTATGTCATCCAATTCTTATATTGCTTGCTAGGTTTCATTTTATGTTGTGTTTTATCTCTAATTGTGTTTTTTGTATTGTTTTACAGTTTTATATTATCATTTGGGTTGTGTAGGAAAAAAAAGGATAGAAATAAAATTGCCAAAAATCACAGCAAAATAAACTGCTGCGAACAATTAAGTATTTTTATGATTCTGAGTTGGGCTGTTGTGAGTAATTGAACAAAACTTGAACATTTTGTTAGATCTAAGAAAACACCACTGAAATAATATTGATTATAGAATTCAATAAAAATGCAAAGGAAATTCCTACATCAGTCAGAAACTTTGTTACAAATGCTTAAATATAGACTTTTGCTGTCTTAATCATGTTTCAAGCATTTAACAGAATTCAATAGAACAGATATTAGTGCCGTTATTTTTGCCACATATAAAAATTCTGTTTCAGTCTGCTTACCTTCAAAACTGAGCTATTAATTTCAGCTACTGAAAAATGGACAGTTGTAACATGAAAGGAAAAAATATTAATTTATTCTTTTATTTTTGTATTGAGGAAAGTGTTAGCTTTTTAATAAGATGTTATTTTCTATCTTTTTCAGAGGCTTAGTTCATTGATTTATAAATCTCGAGAAGATGACCCATCTCTTACAGAAGATGAGGTGGGTCTGTCTTGTATGAAATATATTCAGAAAATATTACCTGAATAAAGTAGTATTAAGTGTTCTTTGATTAAGAAGACCTGAAAATAATGGTTCAAATGCAAACTGGGTTACACGATTATTTTTGCCAAATGCCTTTATATCACTTTCAACCTTTCACAGTGGAACTGTTTTGGGTCACTGACTATTTTTTGGAGCTCTCTTCTTGGCTATTTAAGAAGTGTCAACATTGATATAGATGTAAGCCCATATAAATATCTGAAGACTGCACACATTAAATTGTAAACTGTCAGGGCTGAGAAGAACTTTTAAAATGGAGTATAATGTGACAAAAGGATTTGTATCTGAACCAGAAAACATCCTTATTGCAGGAAATGAAAACTCTTTAATTTCACAACATATACGTAGATTTAACCATAGTTTCATTTGGGAAAAGGTGATCAGGGAATTTCTAGAAGCTTGACAAATCAGCCATCAATAGACACATAGATATTAACAACATGTGTAGACTATGCAAAAGAGACTGTCACCAAGCCCAAAAGGGGACAAAAAGACCTAAGCACCTCTCCACCAGCAATCAGCACCCAGATCAGGATAGATTAACTCCAAGGTTAACATCAGACCAACAATCATGTAAACTATACCCCAATCAAGAAACTGCCAATGAAGCCAACAGCAAACAGCCCAACCAAAGAATCTCTAAGAACCCTCCCACCAATATTGACATGCAATCCACTAGAATATAAACTGACGACAAAATGCACTTCTTACTAGCACTGATGATGTTACCTAGTTTGAGCAATGAAACAGCTGCAAGAAAACAAGCAAGCTCAGAGAGCACTAAGGTCCCCTCATTTCGACCCTGAGCTACCAATATTATCCTTTATTGGTTGCTTAGGACTATTTAAGTCTAATGTAGAATGGAGCATATATGCCTCAGTCAATTCAGTCAAAGTAATAAATACATTTTCCAAATTGTCAACCAGAGCATTGTATATTGGACTGAACTCCACTCTGTGAACATTTTATGACACACACACCTTTTAAAGGCAAGCAACATTGAATGCTTACCACTATTGCTTTTCAACAATGTGGTAAATTTATCATGCCTTGCAGTTTTTAATGGCAAATATTAGAAACATTTTACTAGGTGGCTTTTTCACAATGGAGAATAGTTCTATTTCTCTAAGTCCTATTCATATATCCTGATGTCAGCCCAACAGAGATGTATCAAGAACTTGCCTTCTGAGCAATACTCCCTTCCCTTTTTTCATATACCATAATGGAAAGCTTTTGTGATTGCATATGAGCTGTAAAAACATGATCTTTCCAGGGATACTACATAAACCGATATCATGCTCATTTTCACTTTAATGTTTTGTTATATCAAATAACTTATATTGAAATAAATTACGTGTGCTGCTATATTATTCACTGAATATGAAAATAATACCTTATAAAATATTTGTTATGTTTCAATGCAATTACTATATTTCTTCCCTTCATAGATTTCAGCAATGTATTCTTCTATAAATAAAACAGGGCAACCCTCTAGAGACTTAGAATCTACATATACCTGTATTCCTGAAGTTGTACCTCAGAAGTCTCCATCTATTTGCAGTGGTCTCTATGCCAGTGTGAAGGACTTGGAAACCAATCCAAACCTTACTGATTTGCCTCAGTCAACAATACTTCTGAATGGTGACTTGGAACCAGACTATGAAGCCATTCAGACTCTAAGTCGAGAGGAGGAAAGAAATGTTTTGATGTCTGGCACCATTCAATCCATCCTCCCACAAGAAAATGACTATGAGAGTATTGGCGACTTGCAGCAAAATAAAGATGTCACCAGGCTTTAACTGATTCAGATGCAAGACTTTGGAATATGCTGTTCAGTGGATCTTTCAAGATGGCTTTATTCCATGACTTATCACTTGCAAACTTAACACACAGTTGGAAATCTAAAATGGCCAAAATGTATTTTGCTTGAAATGATATCAGGTAACATGAAAGCTTAGCCTGGGATGTTTGATCAATGATTTCTGCTTCAAATCCATCAAACTATCATACAGATATGAACTTACCCTAACAAGCAGGAAACAGGCAAGTGCTCCTTTTGAAGAATTAAGATCACATGGATGGAAACACACACACACACACACACACAAAGAACATAATTGCTGCTGTTTTATCAATGTATACAGTGATTTTTCAACTCCCATAGGTGATGTTATCACAACAACAAATACAGTAGATAAAATTGGAATCAAAGATGAGGGTCTTGGAAAGGCTTCTGTAGAACAGACATGTTGAACCAAGAGTGATATGTCTGGAGCACATGCTCAGACACATACTCATATGCTAGTATATAAAAAGTGGTACTGTTAAATAAGGGCCTTTTAAAAAGATCTTTACTTTTAGTTACTTCAACCATTTTATTAAAATATATTCCCAAATTATACATTCATTTAGGTTGTTTTTAAATATAGGCACAGCTTGCAGTAAAGAATAGATACATTTAGTGGGCTAATTTGCCTTAATATGTTGTTTCTCAACCATGGCAACTTTAAGTTGTGTGGATTCCAACTCCCAAAATTCCCAGTCAGCAATAGGAAATTCTGGGAGTTGACGTCCACACAGCTTAGAGTTGTTAAGGATGAGGAAAGCTTCCCTAATATATTTAATGCAGCGATGAGATGTTGTGAGTGAATGTGCTGGCCTATTCTCAGGTTCATGCTTCAGCTTCGATCTTCCTCTAAAGCAACACAAGAGCAGTGAGTGAAACACTGGCATTTGTGGGAATTAGGAAAGTTCCTCTTTCTGAGGAACTACAGCAGATGTGGTTATTTGCTTCATGGCTGGTTTACAGACTGGCTATATAATTCCTGACTATTTTTAGTTTTTCAATACCTATTTTCTTCCAATGTAATATTATGCTAGGAATGATTTACATTTAAAGCTTCATTTTTTCTTACTAATGATAGAGACTGCAACATTTTGCAGAGGTTATAATTCCCTCCGAAACAAAAATGCATCTTTAAGAAGTATCTTTTTATATAAAATTGTAAATAAAAGGTAAGACATGTTATAGACTCTGGAGTTATTTAATGAAGTATCCAGGATACTTGAGTCTAAAAAAGTTGTAAAGATAAAATTATTTAATTAAAGTGAAAATTAATACAAATAAAGGAAAATAATGTTATTCTTAGTAACCTACAATTTTAGATGTTCTCAAAATCACTCTTGACAATATTCATGTTCACTTGTTCAATCTGGATTTGCAGCCAACTCAAGTTAGCTACTGCCACTGAATCGTTTCTTTTATAGCTAGGCAAGATTTCAGAAAGTTTTGAACCAGCAACCATAGAAACACAAAACAACAGACCTTTGTTGCAGAGATTGTAAATTCCACAGTATTACCAAAAAAGCGATACTGTGTTTGGTTTTTATAAAGGATAGTGCTGCCAATACTTAGCATGTGACTTTCCTCCGATCCATTTTACCAAAATAGCATGTGTAAAATTGTACCTTGCTTTCCTGTCTTTATATCTCCACTCCCTTTCTTCTACTCAGGTTTATTCAGTTGATTTGCATAAAAATATCTTGCAGCATTGAAAGATAAATACGTTTATTACAGCTTAAGATTTTGAATTAGATTGTCACTTTATTCAACCTTTGTTAGGCACCACAAGATGTTTAATCTGTTGCTTAAAAGCAATAAATATGGCTGACTCTAGAAACTGATCCACACAATTTTGAAAGGATGTGACATTCAAAAATTTCCTGAATAGATACTGTAGAACTAAATATCACTTTATGTAAACTGGAATTGCATGTCTCCAACAATCAGTGATATATCCTATAAGGAGCTTTATTGGGAATAATGCAGCTTTTTGAAAGAAAAAAATGCATATTAATTTACTGAATCTGTTCTATCAGACTGAATCAAATCAGATCAAATCAAATACCATTATTTAACATAAAGTTCATATGTGAGCCTACAATATTAAAGTAGTTGTGTGAATATTAATTCCCATCTTCTGCACTGGTGAAAATACTGATCATAAGTGGGTTGAGAGAGAGAGAGAGAGGGTGAGAGGAAGAGAGAGGACTGCTCATATATTTAGCATTTAGGAAATTTATTTTCCAAAGCTTTTCATGGGAGTTCTGCATATAATAAATGTCCTAAGATGTTGGCTTACATTTCAATATGCTGTTTCACATGAACATTTCATCCCTGCTAAGTTAAAAAAAATTATTTGGTGGGCTACATTTGAAATAACCACCTCGTACTAAGCTTTCAGGAAACATGTATACTAATAAAAATGCATAATTATGTGGAGAAACGCTGGATCCCATCAGCCTTCCTCCTGTGAGGAGTCTTCACCACAGCGATCTGTATGAGGAACATCTTATTTTAAAATATGTAGCAGAAAGTATTTGTGAATTCATCTTTCAGAATAAATAGTCCCCTAGGGTATAATATGATGATAGGTATCTTGTTCCTTTCAGCATAAAATACTGTGCCTTTACAAATGTACCTTCCATAAAAAGTCTGGACCACTTCTGACAATAGAAAACTTGGTGCATTCTCTTAAAACTGTACTATGGTGCTGTACAAAATTCTTTAAAAATATTTCATTGTATGTGTTTCTGATAGCTTGTTTGTACTGCGTTTTGTTTTGTTTTTGTTTTTTAAAAGGGAGACTTTTTTCTACTAAATTATCTATATTGCATAGTTTGGGATGCTAAATTTCAAGCAATGCTTTATGCACTACAAGGAGCACCACAGGCATACTTAGGAAGTGTTAAAATGGGTGAATTTTTGTAAAGCACAGTTAACTACCCACAAAAAGAGAAGAAAGGGGTATTCCAGTGGGACCTAAGAAGGTAGTAGTAAGCATCTAATGGCAGTAATAAGAAGCAAGGAAAGTTAATTGTATTGCAGATACATATTTGCTGGCCTTGTGTTATATATGTGATGTGTGTTTTACCTGGATGTTTTGTTTTTTATATGTGCGCATTTGTTTTTCTTAACAAAAGAAAAATATTTGATTTGATGTTTTGTACTTCTGCCTTGTATCTGGTATCTGTCAATCTATTTCTGCAAAAGGATATTAAAGCCGAAAGGTAATAGATGTCAGTATATTGTATGGAGGTTCTTGACCAAGTAACTTTTTCTTTAATCTCAGTAGTTTCCTTTTAGGACTGGTAATGCTCACAATATTGTCAAATCTCACCAACCTCAAAAAGTTAGGAATGACCTTGCCTTGATACTTTTGAAATCTAATTTGTTTTTGAAATCTAGCAGTGCTTTCATTTGAGAAAAGAGTGGAGTGAATTATCAAAGAATAAGAAACAGGTTTCTGCATTTGTTTGCCCAGTTGTAGTTTGATTTGATATTTGATTGCCTTCGGTTTGCACTATTATCGAAGACGGTTCCTCTAGTGACAGTAATTATAAGGCACTTTCATGCTTAGAAAAAATATATCTCTGAATATCAGGTGCGATGACAAAGCTTGCTCTTTAAATGCCCTTTATCTAATTGGCCACTACAGGCAGCAGATAGTCATGGGTCAATCCATAAATATTGTCAATACGTTCAAAGAGAGGAACAGTTATTCCAGCTTACTGTACTTGAATTGTTTGTCTTAAAGGCAAAATTTTAGTCCAGAAAATAAAACTTAAATTTTAATAGAAGAGATTAAAAGATGCATTCTGGGAAATTAGAAAAAATTACTGTTTTTTGGAGGTTTTAAGCATTAGAGGCATGACAAATCAAGAGAAAAGATAATGGAGTGTTTCATGTAAATTATGCTTTGGAATCAGAATTCTTGACAAGATACTACCTTGCATCATGAAACTGTCTATACCAAGTCATTCTCTATATATTTGTTGCTTAAATTTTTGAAATGATCTTCTATTATTTATTTTTATAACAGATGGTTCCAGATTGGTCCTTAAAGTGTGGCTCTAAGTTTAGTTGTCACAATTTTGAACATTATCAAAATTTCTTTTTGCCTTACACTTTTCTCCTATGGATACCCAAATGCTCACATTAATTTATGAAGTATTTAATATACTTCATATATACAAAATCATGTGAAATATTAGTACCATTCTATAAAGCCTTAGTAAGGCCACAGCTGGAATATTGCATCCAGCTTTGGTCACCACATTTCAAAAAAGATGTTGAGACTTTGGAAAAAGTGCAAAGAAGAGCAACTAAGATGATTAAAGGCCTGGAGACTAAAACACATGAAGAACAGTTGCTGGATTTGGGTTGGGCTAATTTAGATAAAAGAAGGACTAGGGGGGGACATGATAGCAGTATTCCAGTATTTGAAAGGTTACCAGAAAGAGGAAAGGGTCAACTTATTTTCCAAAGCACCAGAGGGCAGGACAAGAAACAATGAATGAAAACTTAATCAAAGAGAGAAGCAACCTGGAATTAAGGAGAAACTTTCTAACAATGAGGACAATTAACCAGTGGAATAGCTTGCCGTCAGAAGTTGTGGGTGCTTCATCACTAAAGGTTTTGAAGAAGAGACTGGACAGTCACTTGTCTGAAATGGTATAGGGTCTTCTGCTTCAGCACGGGGTTGGACTAGAATTCCTCCTCCAGCTGTATTCTGATTGATTGATTGATTGATTGATTGATTGATTACCTCATCTGGTTACATTTTGAGAGTTTAATACGCCAGTCTAATGGGCAGTAAGTTAGTGTCATTTTCAGAAATCCCGTGCAAATAATTGTACTTTTGCTACAATTCTAGCTCCCTCTATTGAGTAACTAAGAATTGTTGACTGATAGTTATTATTGGAGACAAATGCAAAGAAAGTAACTTCAATATTTCTTGTAATATATGTCTGTTGTGATCAAGTTTAGCAAACCTGTTTTCCCAATGTTTTTCATCAAATAGTTGTAGCCAATTCAACAATTGGCTGCTGAAAGCACAATAGGCTCTTGCATTTATTGACTGTAAATAAATCAAATTCTTATGTAAATACATTGGAGCACAGAGGTCTTGTTCAAGAACTAAATTTTAGTGATAGAAAATAAAAGATTCACTTTTTACTGAAAGTTTCTCTCCCTACCTTAGCAGCAGACTTATTCATATTCTTTATCAAAGATCTTTGAATATTATTTTAGAAATAAACACATATTAAAAGCGTAATGGTATGGCCTCAATACAATAAGCAGCTTATCAAAATGTATTGTTATTTTCTTAAATTTACAATTTTTCAAACATCTGACAATATGAATCAGAAAAATCACTTTGGTAGAGCCTTCCTTTATAGTAAAATTATCTGATTTTTATTCCACCTTTATTATTGATTTTATAAATAATTCAAGGCAACAAACATACTGTCTCGTATCTAGAATAGAATCTAGAATAACAGAGTTGCAAGGGACCTTGGAGATCTTCTAGTCCAACCCCTGCTTAGGCAGGAAAGTCTATACCATTTCAGACAAATGGCTGTCCAGTCTCTAGACATACCCAATTCCAGCAACCATTCTTTATATGTTTTAGCCTCCAGTCCCCTGATCATCTTTGTTGCTCTTTCTGCACTCTTTCTAGTGTCTCAACATCTTTTTTACATCGTGGTGACCAAACCTGGATGCGGTATTCCAAGTGTGGCCTTATCAAGGCATTATAAAGTGGTATTAACACTTCACATGATCTTGATTCTATCTCTCTGTTTATGCAACCCAGAACTGTGTTGGCTTTTTTGGCAGCTGCAGCATACTACTGGCTCATATTTAAGTGATTGTCCATTAGCACTCCAAGATCCCTCTCAGTTACTACTATTGAGCAAGGTACCACCTATACTATACCTGTGCATTTGTTTTTGTTGCCTAAATGTAGAACCTTACTTGAATTTCATTTTGTTAGATAGCGCCCAATGTTCAAGTCTGTCAAGATCCTTCTATATCTTAAGCCTATCTTCTGGAGTGTTGGCTAGACGATACATAATACTCTTTCCTCCTCTTATTTTGCCCACAACAACAACTCTGTGATGTGGGTTGGACTGAGAGACAGTGATTGACCCAAAGTCATTGAGCAGATTTTTCATGCCTAAAGCAGGACTAGAACTCATGGTCTCCTGGTTTCTAGGCCAGCACCATGAACTATTAGACCCAACTGATTGTCTTCTTTATCTTTAAATGCTAATAAAAGGAAGCAGTTTAAATTTTAATCAAAGTTCAGTGGAATTAATACACACTATATTATTTGGATAACATTGCTAGTGGTGACCTGATTCTGGAATTTCCCATCAGCCCAGTTGTGGCCAAGGAATCATTCAATACTCTTCTCTCATATTGACATAATGTAATCTTTTAACCAACACAAGACAACACATCACTTATAGCAAGAGAAAATGCATGTGAAACAAGGTTTTGGATCTGGCATGCAGCTATAGTATCATTGCAATTCTGTCTTACACCTCATTTCACAGGACGGTGATATTGGTTACAAAGATTCATAAATTACTTAACATGTTGTCTTATATTTGCCTATTTTCAGATGAAGTACCAAGAGGTTCAGAGAGAAAAATAAATTGTCTGCTCTCTGAAGAGTATAACTGAAAGTTTAAAAGTGCAATGCACAGGATAAAAAAATATAGTGTGTGATATAAAAGCTAATTACATATTTAGTAAAATCAAAATTCACAGGCTAAAAGTAGATTGGTTTTCCAATTTTAACAAATTCTAAAGTACCGTATTTTCCGGTGTATAAGACGACTCGGCGTATAAGATGACCCCTGACTTTTGAGAAGATTTTCAAGATTTTTCGTCTTATACGCCGGAAAATACTTACATGCCAGTTGCCAAGTGTCCGACACAAGCCCGATTCAGCCCTGTCTGATGCAGATGGTGCAAAGCCTCCCTTTTGAAGCCCAAAGGGGCTTTTCCTTCCACCCACCCATTTGAGAGCACATTTGCAGACGGAGCAGCCGCGTGTCTGGAGCCAAGCAGCACCCAGGAGGCAGTCAGCCAGGTGGGCTCGGAAGACGCGCTGGAGAGCTGGGCTTGGGGCGGCCATGCCGAGGCCGGCTGGCGAGGGCCGCTGCGTGGTCTGCGGGCGAGAGGGGCACCAGGCCTGCCGGAAGTCCCCAAAAGTTCCTGGAACAGCCTGGTGGCGGGCGGGCGCTCCCTCCCCGACCCGCCGGGGAGCGTCTCCCAAAGCACAGTGTCTGGCGGCCAGGAGTCCGTCGGCCTGGTCTCTGGCGAGCTGGCCTGCGGCTGGGGCCGGGGCCCAGGAACCAGTAGCCGGGTGCGGGCGGGGGGAAGGAAAGCCGGGCACGGGCTTCTGCGGCTGGTTGCGAGGCCGGATGCGGGCATCTGCCGGATCGCTGGTGAGTGGTCTCGAGGCCCCGCTGAATGTTGGGCCTGCCGGGCCTGACATGCCGCCCCCTCTACCCAGGGTCCTCCTGCAGGGGTAGAAGACAACTGCCGGGAGAGATAGTGGGTAGCAGGGTGTACTCTGCTTATGCTCAGATGCCGCTTGGGTGAGGGGGAGGGGCTTCCTGCCACTCCTGGGGTCTGGCGTTTGCAAGGGGGAGGGGAAGGGGCTTAGAGGCTCTTGGGGGTGGGAAGGGAGAGTCATGTTGGAGGGGGGACTGGACTAAGGAGGCTTGAAGTTGTTTTGCACGAACGGGGACGCTCGATTGATTTATGTACTATTTTCCGGCGTATAAGACGACTAGGCGTATAAGACGACCCCCCAACTTTTGAGAAGATTTTCATGGGTTAAAAAGTCGTCTTATACGCCAGAAAATATGGTATGTACAGAGTGATCTCACATATTGTTAATTGTTTATAAAATTTCAAAAATAATTTCAAGATCCATTATGCTGATATAGACTAATAAAGTACATGTTAAGTGATTTCCAACACTAATCAACACTATTTTCACTTAAAAGTAGTTGTACATAATGAGTGTTGCAATGTTGATTTGCCTTAATGCTAAAATCAACTGTTATAGACTTATTTGCCCTTTCTGTGCATACATAAAATAAAACTAGGGCTAAAACCAGCAAGTAATTGTTGCTGTTCCACAATCATACTATGTTTTTGGATAACTGAAAAAGTCATTTTAAAAAGCTTAAAACAACTTTCCACACTTGTGTATGTCTATATGTGTGAAAAAGAAAAAAATACACATTTGAGTGCAATGACTTTATAAAATATCTATCAAAACCATATCTAGCTTTAACTAATGCACAAATTATACATTAGTTTTAGATTAACTAGTTAGACAAGACTGAACCACCCATCAGGCAAGGTAGCCCAGCCATACTCAACATGGTAGAGCAAAAAGGTAATAATGTCTCCAGGTCCACCCTAATCCACAGGTGAAGCTACCTGCAGCCACCATTATCAGCTGAATTTCTATTATGCTTACTACTGTCTTTTCATTGCCTTGCTTTGACAATCCTGAATGTGAGAATATTTCCTCCAAAAGTGACCCAGAATATCAAGGAACTTCAGACCATTGTCCCTATGTTGATCTTAGTCATAGTAGAAGTTTGCAAGCACATATGCTCAAGCTTGTTCTCCATAAAAAGGTAAAGGTAAAGGTTCCCCCGCACATGCGTGCTAGTCGTTTCCGACTCTAGGGGCCGGTGCTCATCTCCGTTTCAAAGCCGAAGAGCCAGCGCTTGTCCGAGGACATCTCCGTGGTCATGTGGCCGGCATGACTAGACGCCAAAGGCGCACGGAACGCTGTTACCTTCCCACCGTAGTGGTCCCTATTTTTCTACTTGCATTAGGGAGGACTAACTCAGCCTGACTAGTTGGTAGAAGACAGAAGTTAACTTGAAACAATAGTCATCAAAGGGTTGATTTAAAATACATTTTCAGTGAAGTGCAATTCCTAGCCCACATAATGAAAAACTATTGAAAATTCTTTTCTCAACCCCTGAGAAACTCCAACTAACAGAGAGTTTACAGTAAATAACTTCTAGTCTTGTCAATGAAGTGCCTCACATGTCTCAGTCTGGAAAAAGAAGAGTGAGCCAAAAATGCATGAAAGTTCATTATATGTCAACTATTGATTATGAAGAGACAGAGGCAGAATTGTCTCTACGAGCTACCATGACAAGCGAACCCACAGACATTTCAAATCTGAGAATTTGGTAACAAACACACACACACACAGAGAGAGAGAGAGAGAAATTCCTAGGACAAAAAGAACATGCCCCATGATGAACATGTGTTAATGAAGGAGGAGTCTGCTTTCCAAAATGAACAGAACAACGAACATTGGCTCAGAGTATTGTCTCTGCTTGGTAATTTACTCATATGTGCCATATTGCCATCTTGTAGACTACAGAGTATAAATACTAATCAGGCAGCCAGAAATGTAAGAAGCTTAAACAAATGGAAGGAAAATCATCTAAAACACTGCCATCATCCTTCAATTTCAGAAGAGAGCCCTCAGCTATGTTAGATTTATGCTGAGTTTATGGACACAGTGTCTTCCTAGTAGGTTATCCTAAGCTTTGTGGAACTTAGCTATTTTCTCTGTTCTATGAAAAAATATGTGAGTCAAAATGAAGTTATATTTCAATATTTAAAAATAAACAAGAGATTGGATAATGATGTATGAGAATGCTGATACTGACATGTTAGACAACACTTTGAAATAAGTTTTAAAAAAAAGCTTTCCAAGCCACATCTATAAATATCTTCTACCCTGAGAATTATTCTACATTCATCTCTTTTCTACTTTCATCTATGTCTCCTACACAGATAGGTGCTCGTATAAACAGGCAGCTCAAGAGTCTTGCACTATGTTCATTTTGACTGGAGCAAAGTATTAGCCATCTGTTTCACTTTTCTAAATAAAAGTTTTATTGTATGGGGAAAGCTCTGAACTCTTAGTCCCTTTTTACAAATTAACTTGGCACTTAATGAAAAAAAGCAATATTTTTGGAGTTTGCACAATAAAAGGAACTGGGCAAGAAACCAATTTTTTCATGTTGCACTAAGTAAAATTGGAGTGGGGGGAAGGGCTGACAAAAAAGATTGTCCTGACTCCTTCCTTTTCACATATACCTTGCTTCGTTATTATCTTGATCTTCAGGAACAAACTATATAAGAAGGACACTGATAATCTGTCAGACTCTCTTTTGGCCTGAGTCAAAAAAATTAGGGAGGATTAAGTCAGGCCAGTTTGGCAGAGAACCAAATGTAATTGGAAACAATCGCCAATGTAGCTAAAAATACCATGCGGGATATATGTTATACAAAATGGAGAAATTTCTCTCCCCTTTCCAAGAGAGTGAGTATAAGTCATGTAAAACATAACTCACTCTCTTTGAAAGGGAAGATAAATTTCTCCATTTTTACACGGAGAGCATGGGAGCCTGATATATGTATCTCTCTTCTCTGAAAACAAAAGGGGAGATGGACCATATATACCATTCTAATGTCTATATTACTAAAATTCTTATCCCTGACTGATTGTTTGTAACCTTCAATTGGGAAAAATGGTACATCAAAAAGCAACAATTTTTGAATTAATGTACCTCAAATAGACTAACTTACAGAATGCATCCAAAATCTAGGACCCAAGACTCACACGAGATTGAAATTTGACATAGATGTGGCCTCTTCAGTGCTGCTGGAATCAGATACAGTCATGTGATCATCATTTACAAAATGGTCTGCCAGCTTCCTGCACAGAAACTCAATGAGGAAAGCCATCAGGAAGTCGAAAGTCACTGACTGCTTTTTTGTCCACCGATGGTAATTTCCCTATTTAGGTAAGGAAATAACAGTGAGATGATGACCCAATGGTTCATGGATTGTCAGTAGTCTCTAACATCATGATTCTCAAACTTCAGTCACCATGTTCACTTGCTACTTTTCCATATGGTTTGCAGAGCTACACTAAGCTTATCCCTCAGTCCGGCCTCTTCACATAAACCACCAGCCTCGTAACTAGAAACCAATCACTTACTATACCACCCCTCTCCTGTCTCCAGTGACTGTCATCTGCCCAGGTCTGAGTTACTTCCCATCTCACCCTAATCAACTGGCTCATGAAAAGGGGATAATTATCAAGGGATAATACAAATAAAAAAATGCTAAGGGAGGACTTCCGGTGGCAACGCGACGCTGAAAGACAGCCGTTTTTGGGCTGCCC
Organism: Vipera berus; assembly: GCF_964194415.1. Classification (NCBI taxonomy): domain Eukaryota; kingdom Metazoa; phylum Chordata; class Lepidosauria; order Squamata; family Viperidae; genus Vipera; species Vipera berus. The sequence continues at coordinate 186,543,170 of NC_138204.1, read as the reverse complement.
GCTCCGCAGCTGTGTTTTTCCATCGTAAACAGCGTCGATCAGCTGTTTAGATGGATTTGAAGCCCCCTCCTCGGGAGAAGAGGAGGGGGTGAGGCCCCAGGTAGGGGTTGAGCTCTCCGGGCCGCCTGAGCTGAGAGCTTGGGCGGCTGAAGGATGAGCCCCCCCGAAGCCTGGGTTGCTCCGAGCTGCGCAGTGCCTCTGCTCTGGGATTTTTGGAGCAGAGCCAGGCGTTAGCAACCACCCCTGCCAAAAGGAAATACTTTTGATTATCAAGATGCAGGCAGAGCGGTACAGGAGGTCAAGGTGAAGTGGACTCTTTATTTTTACTCTCTAGCTCAATGGATTTTATAGCTTTAAAGTGAAAGTGCGTAATAAGTGAAAGTGGGGGAAGATGGCGGCTAAAACTTCTAAAGCTCTTCGGAATGCGGGGTCTTCCCTGGTGCAAGAGACCTCATTGCAAGCTTTGCTTCCTCCTGCATCTCCCCCGGTATTGACGCTTAAGGATTTACAAGACGCTCTTGGAAAGCATGCACAATTGATGTCTGATATGATGGATGAAAAGTTGAAAAAGCTGGAGGAGAAAATGGAGGAGAAAATGGAGAAATTGAAGAAGAAGATGGAAGAGAAGCTGAGAGCAATGAGGGTGGACATCTTGTCTATGGTTGAATCCGTAGCTGAATGTGTGCTACAGCTGGATATAAAAGTGGAGGACCTCAGTCAAAAGAACTCTATATTAGAAGCAAAGGTATTAGAAAATGAAAATATAAGGGATAAAATGGACGAAGAATTGAGCCTTGTTCAGTATAATCAGATGCAGTATGCTATTAGAATTAGGGGTTTAAAGGAGAATGGTAAAGAAGATTTAAAGCAGCTGATTTCTGAGGCTCTGGAAGGGGTACTGGGCCAGTCAGCATCTGAAATTGAGGGAAATATGGACAAAGTTTTTCGTGTAAATTCATGGATTGCAAGACAGAAGAAGTTACCCAGAGATGTGGTGGTCTATTTTACAAAGAGAGTAATTAGAGATGAAGTCATTCAAGCTGCTTATGATACTAATTTGGTAGTGGCTGAGCAAGAAGTTTTGGTTTTAAAAGAGATCCCTCCGAAGATCCTAAGGAGAAGGAAAGATTTTGCATTTCTAGTACAGGAACTTAAGAAACGTGATATTAAGTTTAGATGGGAGATTCCAGTTGGATTGGTGGCAACGCACGAAGGTAAAAGACATTGTTTGGTTACTGTGGCTCAGGCACGTGATTTTTATAGTAATGTGTTAAAAGCAACCCCCCTATCATTTTTGGAAGCTGCAAAAGGATACGGTGTGGGAAAGCTTCAAGATGTTGCAGATAGACAGACAGAGGACAATGGTGTTGGAGGGGATCAAGTCACAGTCTCATCGGTTGCTGCAGGAGGCCAGAAGATGACGCGTGCCGCCCTAAGAAGAGCGAGACGAGAGCAAGAGCAAGACCAGCAGAAAGTTATGGAATCTTCAAAGTGTGCCTACAGTGAAGATATGGGAGGAGAGCGGTCTAAAGAAGTTTTGGGGGTCATGACAGAGGTGCTCCAAAAGTTTTGGGGCGTTAAGATTGCTGATTAAATTTTTAGATTAGAATGTCAATGGAGTAAAATTATTATAGAGGAGAAAGAAAGTTTTTTTTTTTAATATTTTACACAATTTAAGATTGATGTTATTTGCTTGCTAGAAAAGTATATTAGGGTTATGGACTTAAAGTATGTGTTGAACTAAGAATGGGTATGTAAGCTCCTAATTAACAACAAGTTGTCTTAGAGATTGCCTAAATCTTTTTTTTATATACTCTTTTTATTTGAACTTTTATTTGAACTTAAGGATGATTTGGAACTGCGAGACATGTGGCGTGATACATGCAAGAACTATTTTTGATCATAGTTTAGTTTGGTCGGAGATTATTAAGATTAACAGAGATAGGCGCTTTTGGCGCGTAACTGAGAATTTGTTTGGAAATTAGAGAAAGGTGGGAGAATGCAAATAGCAGGTGAAAGTTTTTTTTTCTTTTCTTTTTTTTTGAAATTAATATGAATAAGGACTGGGATTAAGAAAATTTATTTTGAGTAAAGCTCTTTTTCTGTTTTCCTCTTTTTCTTTTCTACTTTATTTGTAATATTAATATTGTTTGTACTCATTTTATATGAGCTAGAGAGAGATAGAATTTATAGTTTATTGTTGATAACATAGGGGTGTTTATGTTTGTTTTTCGATTTTATGCCCTGTATTTAGCTCTGGGAAGTCGGGGGGGGGAGGAGGGAGTGGGGGAGAGGGATAGGGAGGGTTGGATAGGGGTGGGGGAGGGGGGGATTAAAGTCAAAAAGTATTGTAAAACTTTTTAAATAAAAAAAATGCTAAGGGAATATTGCTTGCACAAGCAAACCAAAAGAAAAGTACATATTTGAGCCACACTGATGAATATTTAAGAATGGGATTACTTTGGAATGGAGATGCATTTACACAGCTTCTTAGTACTTACTGGGTTTTTTGCATTTTTATAAATACATTAGATTAATAAGCAAAATATAAATGAATCAGTAAGGATTTAAAATGTAATGAAGTTGTAATTCTTCAGTATAACAATTAGTCAATATCTTAATAAATTATATTGCATCAACAGACCAAAAGTCACTATTTAAACTAAGAATGAATATTGAGAGCCATGGTACAAGTCACCAAGCAAAATTGTAGTTTATGGTAAATTCAATGCATATTATTAAAATATTTTAAATATTTTGTAAAACTAACATATTTACACTATACAGAGAGAAACCCAAATGTTGGGTGTGGTATTAATCTGTGTATTAAAGTTTAAACTGAATTCTGTATCTGACTTATTTTTAAGATTTATTTAAGACATCCAACTATATTCCTACAACTCAGCATTTGTCCTCAGAGGGGATCAAACAACCTTTCTACTAAAAACATACATTATAATATCCTTGCTACAGTTAGCATGTACAATATAAAGCCAATTCAGTACACTCCAAAGGGATATATGGTTTAGTAAAGTTTAATAAGAATATTTAATTTAATAATTTGATTTCTATACCGCCCTTCTCCCGAAGGACTCAGGGCGGTGAACAGGGCAATACACAATAAAAATCGAATACAAAAATTAAATTATTGCAGGTTGAAATTTCAAAATTTATTTCATTTGGTATGGATCATTTTCAGAATTGTTGTACAGTGTTACATTGCCACCTGATATGAAAAACTGATATAACCTGATTGCTACAGCTCCAGAAATTTTAGAAAATGAATTGCTCATTTTAGTAATCAGTCCTTGCAAAACATCTTAAACCAATGTTCTTTAAGTATGATATCTTGAGTAAAATTAATGTTCTTGTTCAAAGAAATTCTCATTGGTACTTACAAATTTCTACTGAAGAAGACTATAGCAAGAGATATTGTAGGTATTTATATAACTTTTTCACTGCATCTATCTTATCAGACAAAAGGCAATTGTTATAGAACAGGACAAATGTAATTATTTATTTGACTCATATACTTTCAGGGACTCAGGTTGGAAATATGTCCGTCCATCCATCCATATTCTCTCTCTCTCTCTCTCTCTCTCTCTCTCTATATATATATATATATATATATATATATGTATGTATATGTATGTATATATATGTATGTATGTATGTATGTATGTATGTTATGTATATATGTACATATGTATATATAAAAGGTAAATGTAAAGGTTTCCCTGCACATGCGTGCTACTCGTTTCCAACTCTAGGGGCCAGTGCTCATCTCTGTTTTAAAGCCGAAGAGCCAGCTTGATAGGAATGATTAGGAATCCTTCTTCCTATTTTTCCCCACAACTACCGTATTTTCCGGCGTATAAGACGACTGGGCGTATAAGACGACCCCCTACTTTTCCTGTTAAATTATAGAGTTTGGGCTATACTCGCCGTATAAGACTACCCCACTGCATACAAAGTCTGCTTGGATTGGGTGGGTCAGCTCTCCCTCCCTGCCTGCCCAGCCCTCCCTGTCTCCAAGACGATCTGAGCGGTAGTACGCAATTTTTTTAAAAAAAATCCCATTTATATCCTGCCCTTCTCCGAAGACTCAGGGCAGCTTACAATATAAAGCACAAATCAATGTGCTTAGCAATGTACAAAGTACACTTCCGGCATCCAGAGCCTGCCTGTGTTTCTTTAACCTCCACATGCTTCCGACTCTCGACAACTTCAGCATTGTAAACCTTGCTGCTGTTAGTATCCTGGGTGACTCTTCTCCAAACCCCCTCTACCCCAACCCGGGTGAAAACGCTAACGTGCTCCCAGTGTGTGCCTATCCCTCTCCAACCAACTGCCCCCCCTCATCCGTATCTGGCTCCAGCGGGCTCGTCCACACATCCCAGGGCCGCCCTCCAGCAGTCCCCAGCTCCAGTCCATCTGACACCGACGGAAAACAGCCGGCCCTTGCCTCCAGTGCGCAGGCTATAGCATGCAGTCCCGGCACAGGTCCGTCGGCAGGGAAGGGAACAGCTAGCATGTTTTGTAGTGCCCAGGCTCCCTGTATGGCAAGGCAGACTGGGCTGTCCTCCTGAGTGCCTGCGGGGTCCTCAGCAAAGCCCTGCGATGCAGGTGCATGCAAACGCCGTGAAGCAGCTGGTCGTCGGGTTTGCAGAGCCAGGAACCGACGATCAGCTGATAGTCGGGCTTACTGATTACGGGCGACCTCCTCCCTTGTTTGTCGGAGCGCCGGGTCATGGAGCGAGCCGTGTGCAGTGGGGGGGTGAGTAGATGAAGCAGGGCTTGTTTTTGGAAGGAGACCCCCTGCGTAGTGTCAGGCCCGCAGGGCTCGACAACGGACAGCAATTTTGTGATTCCCTCCCCCTTCCTCCCCCCCATCAATGAGCTGCTGAGGTTGCCTGCATGTGTGTATGTGTGGAGGGGTGTTGCCTCTGGTTTTTCCTGTAACATCGGACAATAAAACCGCCCCTAACCCTAACACCCAGCGTATAAGACGACCCCCGACTTTTGAGAAGATTTTCATGGGTTAAAAAGTCATCTTATATGCTGGAAAATACGGTACTACCCAAAGTCAGCCAGGGAGCTGCTGCAACAGTTACCCCATGCTGATTCTCTTATGAATTATGTTCGGTTTGTTGACTCTTCTCACCTTTGGTTTGAACAGATAACCTGAAGGTAAATTATTCCAGAAAAAATGAATTTGTGTGTGTGTGCACATGTGCATGTGCGTGCACATGTATATAGACAGGTTGTTATGTGATAGGTAGATGAGCAAACATCTGCCTACAAGAAGATAGTGTTGTGATTCAGGGTCAGCCTGTGGGTTCGGCAGTTGGGTTGGACGATTCAGAGGAGGAGGAGGGGGGTGTTGGAGAGCTTGCAGAGAACAGCCCGTAGGCTTTGCAGAGCCCTCAGCCAGGCCCTTCCCATCTGGTCACTATGCAGACCCAGCTGTGTGAGCCTGACAGCATGGATGAAAATGACCCACAGCTGGCCCTGTTCAAGGACGCCCGACGCAGGAGGCAGTCAATCAGGAGTAAACAGAGGAAGGCAATGGGGCACCTCAGAAGGAGGCAGAGAGAAGCCACGCCTTGAACTGTTTAAAAGGGGAATGTGTGGGAGGGCTGGTTTGCTGAAGGCAACCGTTTGAATAGCTCCTGTTTCATGGTTCGTGTTTTTGTTTGGCTCTGTTTGCTCTGTTTTATGTCAATAAATTTGGCAGGCTTAGTTCCAGCCTCTTGCCTTTTTGTAAAGGGTTGTCCCTGCCTTTTCTGCAGGGCTGGTAGTAGGCTGGTACAGAACAGTTATTCCACTTTGAAGATCGATTTCTCTTAACCATAGCTCCTTCCTTTAGCCATGGCTCCTTCAAATTATAGCAATTCTGGGGTTGAATATCTTCTCAGTTTAAAACATAGCAATTTATTTCCACTGTTTCCTGTTCTTTAATCAGTTACCATGAGAATCTCTAGCTTCTTATTTTATGGCTGTGGAATTTCCTTGGGAGACTTTGCTGACTTTGTCAACATCAGTTGAATGGTCCTGTATATATACTTGTGAACATCAATGAAAAAATTTAGAAAATTACTAAGACAAAACATAACTTTGGCAGAAGCCATGCTGTTTTTTCAGTAAGGTCATTCTTTTCTCTGTTTTCTTTAATAAGTGTGTTTATACAATCTTTAATTGTGTTTGTGTCTGCCTGGACTAGTTCCTGCAGTTTTCTTGGTAAAGTATTTTTGGAAGGGGTTGACCATTACTTCCTGCCAATTATCTGGAAGGGGCATTAAGATAATCTAGCAAATATATTTATTAAGATATCCACAACAATTTTTCTAAAAAGAAACCCCCAAAATTAAGCTGGCCATGTTCCAAATCCTTGGAAACAGATACCAAATTTTAAAAGCAGTTGGATTTGAAAGTCAGAATATAAGCTTTGGATTTTAAAACTGTAAATTCTGAAGCCAATGCCCATACACTGTATCAGTGTTTGGAGTTTTGAAACCTTGTAAGTTAGAGACCAAGAATAAAAAATTGTGAATATATGTACCCAAATTTCACTATTAAATCCTTGAGAAAAACTGATCTGTTAAATGTATTTCCTGAGTTTCCCTAGAGTATTAGAAGACATCTGTTATTATAATTTCAGCAGTTAACAATTGAGCTAAACTGAATTTGTATTACATAAAATTAATGGCACATTATTAAATATAATTGTGTCTTTTCTCCAGAGGTAACAAGTATTATTTATATGGCGAATCCTCATCTTTTAAGCAGCACTTTTAAATATGTTTAAAGAATATTTGCCATTAAAGCTATCTTGGAACTTTATCAGTTCACAATATCAGATCATACAGATCAGTGATTCTTCAGAGTTTTATATCTTTAATAAAGAAATTATGATGTCCATCCTTTTAAATACATTTGGGGAATGCAATACATCAAAATACAAGTTAATTGCTTAACTTCCTTTCTAAGATGGCGGACGTGTCGAGCTGAGCTCCGTGAGCTCCGTGAGTTTGGTGTGGATTGGTGGTCTTGGGGGGCGCCCTTGGGAGTGCATAATGCCTCCATGTTAGGGCTGGGTGAACAGACTGCTTTGCCATCCCTGCTTTTTGGGGCGTCGGTGCCCTCCATATCGGTGCGAGGTGACTGGAGGTCCTGCTTGGAGATCATGGCTCTGGCTCCGTTTGAAACACCGCGGCTTGAAATGCCCGATCAGCTGTTTTTCGGGGCGGATAGAGCCGCGGCTTGAATCAATCAGAAACGGCTTGAAATGGCTGTAGGAACTGCAACGGGAGTGAATGCTCCAGCCTGGAACGCTTGGAATTGGCTGGAGAAGCTGGAGGAGAAGCTGGAGGAACTGCGGCAAGAGCGAATGCTGCCAGAGGAGCCGTGGCTTGAAAACGCCCAAGTCAGCTGGTTTTTGGGGCGGATAGAGCCATGGCCCCGAATGGCCGGAACAACTGGAGGAACTGCGGCACAGGCGAAGGCCGCGGCGTGGGTAATGCTGCGGGTTGCGGCGTGGGTAATGCTGTGGGTTGCCCAGCGCAGAATCTTGCATGGTGGCCCTTCCACAACGGTTCTTGCTGCGGACTACCAGGCGACAGAGACCAGTTTTGGGGCAGATAGAGACACGGCTCCGAATGGCTGGATTAACCGGAGAAACTTCGGCATGGGTGAATGCTGCTGGAGGAGCTGGGATATTTTTATCGACTCCTCGCTTGCTCCTATCTGCTACCTGCTGCTATCTACCCCCCCCCCCCCCCGCTGGTTTAAGAGCTACTGCCTTAAGAGATCTGAGGCAGCTTTCAATCATGGCCTGGAGTTACGGCTTCCAAGTTGGACTGGGCTTGCCTATCACCCATATGGAGTTGGACTCTTGTATGCTGTTTCTCCTGTCCCCCATAGACTCAGGAGGACCCGGGGTGAAGAGTCGCTGTGAGAGGGCGGCTCAGTTTCTTTTCATCTACAACCCTCCAGATGTGAGAGATCCGTGAGGGTATGTTCTTTCTCCCTGGATGGGGTCTCCATCTACCTCCCAGATCAGCCTCGAGGTCGGGGTGAGAGATCGACTGCGGTCTGTTTCTGGGGTACCCAGCACAAGTGAGAGTTGTGCTGGACTGGCGGTTTTGGACTCATATACTCCTCCTGATATGACATCATCTTTCAACATCTGACTGCCACTTCCCGAACTCACATGGCCAGTCATGGCACGCTTACGTTATTCTGACACGGACTTATACGCCCTCAGGGGTACTCCCCCCTCCTGGGTGCATCCCGCCTTCTTTGTTACCTTTCCTCTTGATGACGGGCCCAATTGTTGGGACCCTGAGAGATGGTCAGGTATGGATTGGGGTCTCCAGTTTATTGTTAGGAAGAGACCCCTGATCTGTTTTTTAGCAAAAGATTTTAAGGAGTTAAGGGGGAGGGCCAGGTCCAGGATTGATCGCGCAGGGGGAGAGCGGGGGTCAGTTGCCTCCGGAGCTCTGGAGCGGGTCGTGGGACTACCTATTCCCACGACGTTAGGGAATGGCAGCAGGTGTACGAACAGAGGGCCGTATCGATATCCGGGAGGGGATCCCCGCTATTTACAAGCGGTGAGGTGCTCCGACCCTCTGTTTTCGCCCCGAGGTCCCGGGAGCGAGGATGTGCAGCCACCTGAGCTCCGGCTGGTATACTTGAACGCCAGGTCCGTTGTTAATAAGGCTCCTCTTGTCCGGAAACTGGTTGAGGGTGAGCATGCGGACCTGGCTTGCATTACAGAGACTTGGCTGGGCCCAGAGGGTGGTATTCCTCTGGTTGATCTTTGCCCACCAGGTTTCTGGGTGCTACACTGGCCGCGGGCTCAGGGTAGGAGCAGGGGAGTGGCGGTAGTTATGAGGGAGACCTTGTGTCCGCGGGAGGCCACCGTTCCCCAGATAGTTGGGTGTGAGTCTCTCTTTCTGAGATGTGGTCCTGGGGCGCAGTTGGGCTTGCTGCTGGTGTACCTTTCACCTAGTCACGCAGCAGCAGCCCTGCCTGAGCTTCTCGACATCCTCTCAGGGTTGGTGACTGAGTTCCCCAAACTTATAGTTTTGGGTGACTTCAATATACCATCCCTGGGAGGATCATCTGAGTTAGCTCGGGAGTTCATGGCTTCCATGACGGCCATGGACCTGATGCAAGTAATTCATGGACCGACTCATGAGGGAGGCCACACCCTTGACTTGGTTTTCTTATCTGGATGGTGGTTAGATGATCTTGGTGGGGGCTCCCCAATTGTTATGCCCCTGTCATGGACCGATCATCATCTCCTGCGGCTGGTCTTCCGTTTTGCCACTCCCCGCCGTGGGTGTGTGGAGCCAATTAGATGGTACCGCCCCAGGCACTTAATGGACCCTGATAGGTTCCAGGCAGCGCTGGGGCCCCCACCTGCCTCCGTTGCTCACAACTCGGCGAATGCCTTAGTGGAAGCCTGGGAAAGGGCAGCCACGGAGGCACTTGACCGAGTTGTACCCTTGCGGCCCCTGACTCGGCGCAGATCCCAGCGAGCTCCATGGTTCTCCGTGGAGCTTCAGGAGATGAAGCATCGGAGACGGGGCCTAGAGAGCTGTTGGAGGTCCAGCCGATCTGAATCCGACCGATTGCGACTAAGAACCTATATGAGGTCTTATCTCGCAGCGATAAGGGCGGCGAGGTCTAACCACTTTGCTACCCTTATCGCATCCACAGATAACCGCCCGGCCGCCCTGTTTAGGGTGACCCGCTCCCTCCTTAATCAGGAGGTGAGGGAGGAACCCTTGCAGGGTCGTGCCGAGGAGTTTAGTCAACGTCTGTCGGACAAAATCGCTCGGATTCAGACCGGTCTGGACTCCGACTGGGCAGAGTCTGACGATCAGGACACGGGCGGTCTTGTCGATATTATCTGGGAGGAGTTTGATTCTGTGACTCCAGAGGAAGTGGACAGGATTATGGGGAGGTTGAGCTCCACCACATGTTTATTGGATCAGTGCCCTTCCTGGCTGGTTTATGCGGCTCGGGAGGGGACACGAGGCTGGTTCCAGGCGGTTATATCTGCCTCTTTGAGTGAGGGCAGTTTCCTCGCCGTCTTGAAGGAGGCGGTGGTGAGACCTCTCCTCAAGAAGCCTGCCTTGGACCCAGCTGTGTTAAATAACTTTCATCCGGTCTCCAACCTTCGCTTTCTTGCAAAGGTTGTTGAGAGTGTGGTGGCGCATCAGCTCCCTCTGGTCCTGGATGAAGCAGATTATCTAGACCTGTACCAATCGGGTTTCAGGCCCGGGCACAGCACGGAGACGGCATTGGTCGCTCTGGTGAATGATCTCTGGAGGGCCCGGGACAGGGGACATTCCTCTGTCCTAGTCCTATTAGACCTCTCAGCGGCGTTCGATACCATCGACCATGGTATCCTGCTGCAGCGTCTCAGGGGATTGGGAGTGGGAGGCACAGTTCTTCGGTGGTTCTCCTCCTATCTCCTGGGACGCTCGCAGTCGGTGTTGGCAGGAGGGCAGAGGTCGACCCCTAGGTCTCTCGTTTGTGGAGTTCCTCAGGGGTCGGTCCTCTCGCCTCTCCTGTTCAACATCTACATGAAACCGCTGGGTGAGATCATTCGTGGTTTTGGAGTTGGGTATCATCAGTACGCTGATGATACCCAGCTTTTTATTTCGACCCCAAACCACCCCAGTGATGCCCTCGACATGATGTCCTGTTGCCTGGAAGCGGTTCGGGTCTGGATGGGGAGGAACAGACTTCAACTCAACCCCGTCAAGACTGAGTGGCTGTGCATACCGGCATCCCGGGATATTCAGAATATCCCATCTCTTTCTATGGGGGGTGAGCTATTACCCCCCGTAGATAGGGCTCGCAACTTGGGAGTCCTCCTAGATTCACGGCTTACTTTGGAAGATCACATAGTGGCCGTGACTAGGGGGGCCTTCACCCAGGTTCGCCTGGTGCGCCAGTTGCGGCCCTATCTAGACCGGGATGCCCTGCGTACGGTCACTCATGCGCTCGTGACCTCTCGTTTAGACTACTGCAACGCTCTCTACATGGGGCTGCCCTTGAAGACCACTCAGAGGCTCCAACTGGTACAGAATGCAGCCGCGAGAGTTGTGTTGGGAGTCTCCCGATACTCCCATGTTACACCTCTGCTCCGTGAGCTGCATTGGCTCCCAGTTGTCTTCCGGGTGAGGTTCAAGGTGCTGGTATTGACCTACAAAGCCCTACATGGCATGGGTCCGGAATACCTTGGGGAGCACCTGCAGCCGGCATCAACTTCCCTCCGCCCATTACGCTCCCACAGAGAGGGTCTCCTCAGGGTGCCACCGGTCAAAGAATGCCGACTGGTGGCCCCCAGGGGGAGGGCGTTCTCTGTGGGCACGCCGGATTTATGGAACCGTCTTCCGGTTGAGCTCCAGATGGCGCCCGACCTTCGCTCCTTCCAGCGCGATCTAAAGACGTATCTCTTTGAACAAGCTGGCCTGGCCTGATGGGAGGGGGTTGGGTTTTTATTACTTTTAAATGCGTTTTAATCTATTTAAGAGTTCTGGGCACTTGTTTAATCTTTTTTAATTTTTGTATTCTGTCTTTTTAACATGTATTGCCCTGTTCACTGCCCTGAGTCCTTCGGGAGAAGGGCGGTATACAAATAAAATTAATAATAATAATAATAATAATAATAATAATAATAATAATAATAATAATAATAATAATAATAATAATAATAATAATAATAATAATAATGAATTATTTTTAGCTTCAAATCCATCAATACCACTTCATTTTTTAAAAGAATTTGGCATGGCAGGATGTGGAGATTCCAATTCTTTAGATCATAATTGATAAACTAATACAACTTTTAAAATATTCTTTAATTTTTGATAAAAATACACTGAAGTTTGAAGTTCCATCACACTGATGCCATCTGATAAGCACCACAGATTCCTCTGAAGTGGCCAAGGCATCTTGTCCACATTAAGTGGTCAAAGCATGCTCAAGTTGAAAATTCAGCCCCTGCTGTGAAGTAGGGAAACCAAATTCAGTTTAAAGCCAATAAAAATCCTTAAGATTATCATTACACGATCACTGATCTAAAGTCACTTTCTTGGTTTCTGCCCATACTTTTCAATAAAACATTTTACAACTTATTTTGGACCGAGATGCCCTATGAACGGTCACCCATGCCCTTGTCACTTCTCGCCTGGATTACTGCAATGCTCTCTACATGGGGCTGCCCTTGAGGTGCACCCGGAGGCTTCAACTGGTGCAAAATGCGGCCGCGCGGGTGCTTATGGGAGTATCTCAATACTCCCATGTTACACCACTCCTGCGCGAGCTGCATTGGCTTCTGGTTGCCCTGCGGGTGCGATTCAAGGTGCTGGTAATTACCTTTAAAGCCCTACATGGCTTAGGCTCGGGGTACTTGCGAGACCACCTGCTGCCAATGTCAACCTCCCATCGCCCCGTTCGCTCCCACAGAGTCAGCCTCCTCAGGGTGCCATCGGCCAGGCAATGCCAGCTGGCGAACCCCAGGGGGAGAGCCTTCTCTGTGGGCACGCCGACCCTCTGGAATGAACTGCCTCCGGAGCTGCGGACGGCCCCTGACCTTCGATCCTTCTGCCACGACCTGAAGACATGGTTGTTCCAACAAGCAGGCCTGGACTGATCATGGTTTTTTAAATTTGGTTTTTATTGGCTTAAATTGTCCTTTATTTCTTTATTTATTAATTCTTTTTTAATCTTTGTATTCTATGTTTTTTAATTTTTTATTGTTGTGAGCCGCCCTGAGTCCTTAGGGAGAAGGGCGGCATATAAATTTAATTAATAATAATAATAATAATAATAATAATAATAATAATAATAATAATAATAATAATAATAATAATAATAATAATTTTTAGCACAGAAATATTTCAAAGAGTTAAATAGCTATTAGTCTCAATATCAAAATTCAATCCATATCCGAATAAAGCCCAAGCATTTCTTGACATTCTCTCCTAGAAATAGAACACCTTTTCTATTGCATGTTTCTATGGCACTTCTCTTCTCCTTCACGCATCTATCTAGTTTCCTCCGAAAACAAGTTACATGATGCTCGATGCCAGCCAATTTAATGTAGAGAAAAGCAAGGTTTTACACCTAGGTAGGAAAAACCAAAGGTACAAGTACAGATTAGGTGAAACTTGGCTCAAAACCAGTAACTGTGAGAGGGACCTTGGAATCCTTAGAGGATGATCACTTAAACACGAGCCAGCAGTGTGTGGCAGCAGCCAAAACAGCTAATACAATCCCTGGTTGTATAAACAGAGGCATAGAATCAAAATCCTGTGAAGTATTAGTACCATTTTATAAATCCTTAGTAAGACCACACATGGAATACTACATCTAGTTTTGGTCACCACATTACAAAAAAAGATGTTGAGACTTTAGGGGGAAAAAGTGCAAAGAAGAACAACTAAGATGATTAAAGGCCTGGAGACAAAAATATATGAAGAACAGTTGCAGGAACTGGATATGGCCAATCTAGAGAAAAGAAGGACTAATAGTATTCCAGCATTTGAGGGGCTGATACAAAGAAGAGGGGGTCAACTTATTTTCTAAAGCACCAAAAGGCAAGACAAGAAACAATGGATGGAAACTAATTAAGAGGAGCAACCTGGAATTAAGGAGAAGCTTCCTAATAGTGTGGACAATTAACCAGTGGAACAGCTTGCCACCGGAAGTCATAGGTGCTGCAACGCTGGAGGTTTTTAAGAAAAGACTGGACAGCCACCTAGCTGAAATGGCATAGGGTCTCCTGATTCAGCAGGGGGTTGGACTAGAAGACCTCCAAGAAGCTTCATTGACCACAATGGAATTTACTTCTAAGCACTGATGCATGCTGAGTGTACTTCCTAGTCTGGTGATCATTCTATTTTTATCACTTTAATTTTATTAATACTTTAAAGAAATCATATAAATCACCATAAAGAGTTTTGTGGCTGAGGATGCAAACATGTTGCATTATTTTGAACATTTTCTCTGAAATCTCCCCGGCTGCCGACATTCTAACAGTCTCAGCTAATGCTTTTCGTCTTCTAGGCACTGCTGTTCAGGCTCCTGTTATTGTAACCTCAGTCCCAGATGTGGCGCCAAAAACTAGTGCACTCTATAAAAGTAACTGACAGCTCAGATGTGTAGCTTAGTGGAGGCCTGGAGAAGTTAAACCAATGAGAAGCTAGCTTTTTCACAGAGCCACACATGTTTACAGTCTGCATTCTGCCAGGAGGAACGGTCTAACTGAAAAGCCGTAATGGATTCATAACAGGAATTGGGATTAATTTTTTCAAATATTGAGCAATCCAATTTCTCTTTATAGAGCTGCAGTACAAAACAGTGAAATAGTCTTGTTAATCGAAATAAAGTCTCATTTGAATGAAATCCTGAACCTGACTGATATGCCATGGAAATGCAGAGGAAATTATGAAAGAGATTTTTTTAAGACAAAAGTGTCAAAATTCATATTCATATACTTTTTTGAATTATCAGATAAAAAAGCCAGTAATTGTCTGTGAGAATAATATTTTGGAACATACAGCCTGTATGTCATAGAAACATTTATATTATTCTCACAACTATCAAGATATTGATTACTTCTTGACTGCCTATATAAAAATTAAAAAACAGTCAGTGTTGTTCATAAATTGGAAAATATTCTCACAGTGTGCCTTTATCAAATTACAGCTAACTAATGGTGCACCATATGTCCTGAACCTGTAACCTCCAGATGTATCATAATCCAATTTCTATCAAGTCTATATGGTCATGTTGGCTAAAATAATGGCAGATGGGAGTCTGGCCAGTGACTAGGAAATTGATTTTTATTTATAGCTACTGTGTCTTTGGGGTGAAGCATATGAGCATTACTTTCATGGAAGTCTCCTATGAAAGACTGTATGAAGGATCATAAAATATGTCTCCAAGGATGCAGCACATGGTATCTCAATCAGTAGCTTGTTTATTGAAAGGTAATAAAATTATGGTCTCAGGTTTACCTGTACCTTCATTTTAAGAATTTTTTTTGACTCTGCCAATATTAATAGTAGGAATGCTGTTCATTTGGTGGATTTGCCAAATATGACAGATGAATGACAGTATTATGATTTTAAACCTAAGAAGAATCTATTCTTGTTTGAACTTGAAGAAAACAGTTCATTGATTAGCATCCAAACAAGTGTAATAAGTCTTTTGATGAGCTAATGTAGAATGTATTTGCACGTATATATGAATGTATGAGAGAAACCTGCCTTGCTCTATAAGCAGAAAAATCTCCCTTGCTTTAAACAAAAACCTATGGACTTTAGAAATAACAGAAAACCACTGGTCCAAATTTGACTGGGTAACTTTGGCCAGTCACTCTCTTAGCCCAACTCATCTCACAGGGATATTATTGTTGGGAAAACAGGAAGATGAAGGAGTATTCAGTATGTTTGCAGTCTTGAGATGCATGTGAAAAAAAGGAGAGATGAAAATATTTTTAAAAAATCCAAAAGAGGAACGTTTATTTGAAAAAATGTTCCATCACTCAAGAGAAGGCCTATACTGGAATGAGATGTGGAACATTTAAGGGCTGGGGGCTGCAACTCAGCCTCCTCAGCTTCCAGGAAGCTAGTGTGATGTGAGGCAAATATGGCAAAACACATTTCATGTTTCATCTCTCTAAAGAAGTTTAAGGATGGCAAGTAACTATTGCCATCCCTATTTTTAAAAGGTAAAGGTAAAGGTTCCCCTGCACATGCGTGCTAGTCGTAGCTGGTTCCAGGCAGTTATATCGGCCTCTTTGAGTGAGGGTAGCTTCCCCGCCGTCTTGAAAGAGGCGGTGGTGAGGCCTCTCCTCAAGAAGCCTGCCTTGGACCCAGCTATATTGAACAACTTTCGTCCTGTCTCCAACCTTCGCGTTCTTGCGAAGGTTGTTGAGAGTGTGGTGGCACATCAGCTCCCTCTGGTCCTGGATGAAGCGGATTATCTAGACCCGTGCCAATCGGGCTTCAGGCCCGGGTACAGCACGGAGACGGCATTGGTCGCGCTGGTGAATGATCTCTGGAGGGCTCGGGACAGGGGGCATTCCTCTGTTCTGGTCCTATTAGACCTCTCAGCTGCTTTCGATACCATCGACCATGGTATCTTGCTGCGGCGTCTCCGGGGGTTGGGAGTGGGAGGCACAGAGAATGTAGACTGGTGGCCCCCAGGGGGAGATCTTTCTCTGTGGGCGCTCCGGAGCTATGGAACCAGTTACCGGTTGAGCTCCGGACGGCGCCGGATCTTCGCTCCTTTCGCCGCGATCTGAAAACATACCTGTTCGAACAAGCCGGCCTGGCCTGAGGGTGGGATTGCTGGGGTTTTTATTATCATTTTATTGGGGGTTTTATTAATGTATTTATTGTTTTTTATGGGCATGTATTTAATAACTTTTTAATTTTTGTAACTTTATGTTTTACTCTTGCCCTGTAAACCGCCCTGAGTCCTTCGGGAGAAGGGCGGTATAGAAATATTAATAAACTTAAACTTAAACTTAAACTTCTGACTCTAGGAGCCGGTGCTCATCTCCGTTTCAAAGCCGAAGAGCCAGCACTTGTCCGAGGATGTCTCCGTGGTCATGTGGCCGGCATGACTAGACGCCAAAGGTGCACAGAACACTGTTACCTTCCCACCGTAGTGGTCCCTATTTTTCTACTTGCATTTTTATGTGCTTTCGAACTGCTAGTTTGGCAGAAGCTGAGACGAGTAACAGGTGCTCACTGTTACGCGGCACTTGGGATTCGACCCGCCAAACTGCCGACCATCTGATCGACAAGCTCAGCGTCCTAACCCACTGAGCCACCGCGTCCCTTTCCCTATTTTTAATTACCACAAAAACAAAACATTGGGTCTAAAATCACAATTCAGGGATGATTTTGAGGTTGTTTTAAAGGACTGAGATTTTTAAGGATGTCAATGTAGCTTTTGTCTCCAGGAAATCCTCTATTATAGGCCCTCTAAAAAGACTTTTAAAATGGTTTGGATCCTATAATCAATCCTGCAATTATGACCATGTCATAGTAGGTACAGCAGTTTCTCCTATCTGCAAACTTTTTAAAATGGCTACAAGATTCAACTAGTATAAAATATAGCATCTGGTCATTGTCTATTTGACAAATATTTGGGATAAAAGTAGGGACAGAGCACAGGCTTGGACACTTAGCACTATTTCACTTGGTTGCATTGGGATAAAAATACTTAACAAAGCAACACTTCAAAATGAATGTATTGGTACGATGTATGCAGTGCTTTTTTTGTAAAAAAAAAAAAAGGTGCTGGAACTCACACGTCATACAATCCGCCTTGCCTACCCTACAAGGTTCCATCCAAAAAAGGTGCCGGAACTCCGTTCTGAGCGTTCTATGAGAAAAAAAGCCCTGGATGTATGTATGATCATATAGCAATGGGAATATGTTTTTTCGCATTTCTCCCTGGGATTTAAAAACAAATGAAGGATTCTCCAGCCCATTAACCATAGCAACACTAAAAGAGGTTGAGAATCCCATTATCATAATGATGTGTCTCAAATGTAGAGTTTATTGTGTTTTGTTGTGTGGCTTCAACTGCTAAGCGCTTTTCTTTGGGGAAGAACTTCAGAGTCATAATTATTCTAATTTTTCATATTTGATGGCTGGACAATAGGATAAATTACTTGATTCAACTGACTGTAATATAATCGTTTTTATTCACAAGGAAAGAGTTTCACCAGAGGCACATAGGATTTTGAAATGAGTCAAAAGGTTAAGTATCAAATTTTAAAAAACCCTAGCCCTAAACAATGCAGGCACTGCTTTCAGCCGATTAAGAATGGTTAAGGCATCAGATTAGAAACAGATTGTCCTGCCTTGGGCACAAATCCAGTTGTTTACCTTGGGCCAGTCACTCTCTGAATCCTAAAAAGCCAGCAATGGCAAATCACTTCAGAAATGCTGCCAAGAAAACTGCAGGGACTTCTGCAGGAAGTTGCCAAAAGTCCCTGACTGACTCGAAGGCACCCCCGCCACCCCCACAAGCCAAAAAAGTTTCATGGGAGCAAGACTGCAAGGCATCGGAATGTCTCGGCGTATCTTACTAGGTTGCGGGCTAGCGCTAAAAAAGAACCTAAAAAGTCGTTACTCGATCAGTGCCATCATGCTCGCCTGGTCTCCGCCAATCTGTCCTAGAAACTCTCATCACTACCCTAATCTGGTTGGTGCCTGCATGTGGTTTTGTCCGCAATTACGGAAGACCTATCCTGGCCCAGCCCAAACACGCCTTTGAAATCCGCGCGTCCTATTCCACAGCACGTTGTGTCGTTGTCACCACTTGTTGCTGGGCGCCTCAGGGCACTTGGAGGCGAGGAAGGCCATAGCCGGCGCTCCCAGACCAGCAATCCCCTCAGCCGACACGTGTGACTAGAGCGGCAGCGGCGGCGGGCAGGCGAAACTGCCGCCGACTAGCATTTCAGAGGCAGGCGAGTCCAGTCCGGGTTTTGGGGCTGAGGACTAACGAGCCGCAGGGAAAGGCTAGCAAAGGCTAGCTCGGTCCGTCCACCCAGCTTGCCCGCCCGCCCTTTCGCCAACATCTGGGAAGCGCCGCTGATCTGCAGAGGGGAGCTATCCCAGCAGGGTCCCTAAGTCCTCGCCGGACCAAAGCGCTCGATGGCTGCAGCGGCGCACCCGGCCTTCCTGCCCAGCCCAGCGCATCCGCTGTAAACGGCGGCTGCACCGCCTCTGCTGCCTTGCCGCGAGCGCCTCGGCTATAGCGGCAATAGCCGCCGGCGCTGCCGCTCCCGCCCTCTCGCTCAGCCTTGCCCACCGCCTAACCGAGCCGAGCCGAGCCCACTCCTCCTCGGTGCGGCGCGCTAAGCGGTGCTGGGCGCGGCCATGCAAGCGCGGCGTCTGGCCAAGCGCTCCAGTCTGGGGAACCGGCGCTTGAACGCGGCGGGGCCGCCCTCGGCCGCGCAGCCTTTCCCGGAATCGGGCGGCCGCGGCGTAGCGAAGACCGAAAACTCCTGGAGGCCGCCTCGGCGCGAGGGATCGGCTGCAGCCCTCGAGGAGGAGGACGAAGAAGAGGACGTGGTGGTGGACGTCGAGGAGGACGACGACGCCGACGAGGCGGAGGAGCTGCCGGGGTCAGTCAAGGGCCACGCGGCCGCCCGGGTAAGCCTAAAGGTGCGTCGCCGTCGCGAGGAAAGCGTCCCCGCCGTCAGAGGCTCCGCCTGGCTCGACTGGCGGGAGGGGGGGGCTGGGTGGGTCAGTGCGGCAGGTTATGGGGGGGCGGGTTGAATTTCGGCAAGGGACCTTCGTGATTGATGACAGCGGCGTCCTTCCTCGAGCAGCCGCTTGAAGTTGAAGGGCTAAGTCAGCCCCAAGTTGTAGTCAAGGTTAGCAAGAGGATGAGAGTGCAAAGAGCAGAAGGCGTCTGAGCATACATAGAGTGTCTTTGCTGTCCGGAAGAATAAGAGCCGTTTCCACCCCTCCTTTGTAACAAGGGCAGAGTTCTTGTTCTGCCCTGGTGTATCCTCCGCTGATTTTCATTCAACTAAAATGTCTAGGTCCGGAGAAGGGATTTCTGTGCGAGTCAGGTTGTGTAACAATAGACTTCATATTCAGCATTCATCTTATTTTGAGAAGAAATGTTCTGAAAGGCACGAGCGGGGTGTTCCCGTTTTTAATTTTATATATCTAAAATGCATGGTCAATTGAATTTAAAGAAGGAAAGAGATGGAATAAAATGCTGGCTTAACAGCCCTGCAGGGTTGGCATTCGTCTGTTTTGTTCCCCAACTCAAATAACTCGTGTAGTGCAAATAAAGATGGCTGTTGTTTACAGTATTTTAAAAATCAACCCTTTAACAAAGTCTGTTGTGCCTGATCGGATAATTTATCGTTGGATGATTGCTATGATTAGACCAAAGTAGATATCCAGAATCAACTCTTTTAATGGAAATAAAAAGGCTGGCTGATGAAAGAGGGCAAGATTGGAATGACCATTGGAGAGAATGATTAAAAATAACTGGGATGTGGGCACACACAGCTTTGAAATACATGCAGCTAAAGCGTATGTTACAGAAACAATAGTAAAGCTTTAAAAGGCCAAGGGGAATGCCAAAAAGGGAAGAAGGTAAAAATGACATCAGCTGGTAGAACTGCTGTAGTGCAGGAAAACCAACTGTATATAAACCCTGCAGTTCTAATACATGCTTAGGAATAGTTTGTCTATTACATCACCGAAAAGGTAACACACTAAGTTCAATAAATCTTACTCTCAGATAAATACAGGTTACAGGGAAGATGCAAAGAAACCTAATATATTCTATGACATTAAAATAAAAGATATATTAGAAAAGCAAAAGAAATTAAAGCTTGGTTATTGCACTGAAACTTAGTGTGTGTGTGTGTCCATCAGAGAAACAAATCTTTGCAATTTCTGACGCAAACCTGTGATTTTCTAGCTGGATCTATAGTCAAAATTTCCATGCAGCATTTTAAAATCTTCAATATAACTACCGGTAGATACTGAAAGATCAGTAAAACATTGTTATATATTTTATAACTTGAAATATTAATAAGGATAAATGTTTATAGTATTTTGAACAAGCAAAATGGCTCTTGAATCAGGATCATGGACTAAATTTGGCCCCAAATAACTCTTGACAGATAAAAGGTTATCTCTTAATCTTGTGGATCTGAAGCTCAATTAAATTGAAGATTTTGATTTTTGGCTTTTAAAAAGGTAAACATTCTTGATTTATGTAGATACATTTCCTATGTGTTTTGGGTTACTTGAGGTTCTGTACAGATAATGAACAAAAGTAGTATCTTTAATTATTTCAACAATTTCCAGAACAAGTTGTTATTCAGAAAGCATCTTTGGCTACAGCACTGGTTAAAATTTTCCTGTTTAGAAATATGCTTAAGAAAAAGAAGCTTTCAGAAGTAGGTGACCCTGTTGTATATTTTTTTAATTTAGTTTTTTGTTTTCTTGCATTTTGTTGTGTATTTTGAGAAAAAATGTTTTTCAACGCGTATTCTAGCTATTTGAATTTTATTGTAAAATAAAAATTGGAATAGATCATATATGTTGCTGGCATTTCACTTTACAGGTTTTTCTCTTGTATTATTTAACCAATACTAAAAAAAATCAGATACGGTAGATGATTAAAGTAATTAACTGTTTGCTCATATCCTTACGTTAGCATTAATTAGAAGATTCCATGTCAGTGAGTTTTGCAGAAACAGGCCAACTTAATTAAAAGTGGAAAGATGGCCTATTGTTGCAAGTTGGTAAATAGCTATATATTTGCTCCTAATGTGATTTTTTTTCACTCAGTGGAACTTTTTTACATATAATAAGTTTATATATTGCATTTAAGAAAATATACCTTGTTTGTTTTTGGCCTCCATTGTGAGTAATAAATTATCAGTCTTTGTTGCTGTAAGCTATCAGAAGCTAATATTAATAACTAATAATGATTTGGCAAAGTGTGTGAAATTGAGCTACTGTGTTAAAAGAGTGGTCTAAGGCTAAGCATAGCCATGTTGTTAAAACTGTAAAGGGACAAGTTGAGAAAAAACACAACCTGTATTTGGCTTCTCCATAGACTTTTCTCAAAGAACTATATTGGTGATCAATATGGCATATTTTTATGCAGGTTGCTAAATACTTCCTGACACATAGTAGTTGCTTGTGGAGTCAAAACGTTTTGATATCATCAACAGTAAGCTTAACCAAAACAAGAAGTACCAAGTTTTTGTGTACAAAAACATTTTTGTGCTAAGCTATGCAGCATATAGAAAAGGATCAAATTTTCATGGTGTAAGAAAGGAAGTTGTTCAGCAAACGTACTACCCAGTGGAAATGCTGTTTTGTCCTAAACTGCTTACAGCAGAGTTTCCTCAATATATTTATATACAATCAGGACATTTTTTAAAAAATTAAGTGGGTATTCTGAGTAAACAAGCAGGCTACTTAGAGAAAGCTGAAGAAGGGATTTGTTAGCTAAAAATTATGTTGAAGAACTCTGTGTGTGTGTGTGTGTGTGTGTGCGCGCGTGCCTCTGAGTCAGTTTTTAACTTCTGGTGACTGAACTAGTTCAGATACTATTTTCTGATCATGTGAATTAAAACTAGAAAAAAGTGTGTGTGTGTGTGATTTTATCTCCATGTGGTGCTTTCCAGGGGCATCCATGGAGATATCAAAAAAGTTCAAATGGTAATCACAACTGCATGACTGAAACACCACCCCTTTTGTTTATGAATTAATACACATACACAAAGTGATAGGGCTTCAGCTGCACAATTACAACTACTATCTTAACTTTTTACCTCTTCATTATCTTTGCAGATGTTCCTGTTTTGTTTTTGATGTTCTATAGCAAAATTGTTTTTTTAGTAATTATTCAGCATGAAGGTTGTACAATGAATAGTATTGCTTCCTCAGTAGACAAATATGCAGTTATACAAATAAAAGCAATTTCCTTTTACTACTATGGGTAGTAGTGGCAAAGGATGTATGAATCCCTTGCAATAGTGTGTTGCACTTAAATTATTTCTGTAGGTTTATTATTTTAAAAATAAATTGTTTATAGTAGTAACTTTTACCACCATCTTACATTTAGGATCTAAATCTTAGTTTCAAGTAACATGAAGAGATACTGGTATTTCTCGACTTAGGACCACAATTGAGCCCAAAATTTCTGTTGCTATGTAAGACATTGTTAAATGATTTTTGTCCCATTTTAACAACCTTTCTTGCCACAGTTGTTAAGTGAATCAGTGCAGTTGTTAAATTAGTAACATGGTTGTTAAGTGAATCTGGCTTCCCCATTGACTCTGCTTGTCACAAAAGGTGATCACATGACTCCAGGACACTGCAACTGTCATAAATATGAGTCAATTGACAAGCATTTGAATTTTGTTCACATGGTGATGCTGCAACCATCGTAAGTGTGAAAAACAGCCATAAATCATTTTTTTCAGTGCCATTGTAACTTCAAACGATCAATGGGGTGGGCATGGCTTCCAGATGATGCATCCGGCCCGTGGGCCAGCATTTTGACATCCCTGGTCTAGATATTTCCTATAGTGTCCCTGCCAAGCACTAACCAGGTGTGATTTTGCTTAGTTATTTTATGAAGCAACCACAGCTGAGGGCTAGTTTTCAGGTACTTATTTGATATCTTCCCTGAACTGTTAATTCTGAAAATAGATACAGTAGTAGATATGTAGATGTCCTCCTTATTTTGTATGGATATATATTGCACAAATACAATATAACAAACAGTTTGTGTAGAAAATTTACAGTGATTCTCCTAATTCATTACCTTAGGTACTACATTTAGATACAACCCTTTTCAGATGCTTTGATCATATTTAATTAATATATTTAATAAGAAATTGTTAATAATGCAGAAAATTAAATATAAATTAAGTTGAGTTGCCCCTAATATAGTAATACATGAAAACTCAGAATACCACTTTTTCTAGCATAACGACCACATTGTGGCTCTTTTCATGAATACTGTAGAGACTTCCGGATGAGAAGATTTTTTGACGTATTTCTTCTGTTTCAAACTGCTTCGTCCTCAGACTGGCATAAGAAATGAAATAATATTTAGAAGTGATTGATGTTGAAGAAACATTTTAAGAAATATGTACAGAAATTATTTTGGTTTAAGATAATCTCTTAAGTATTTGCTTTAATAGAATAGAGTATTTGTACAGTTACCATTGCTGTTAGTAAAGTTTCACTGTGAAGTATATTGCACAATTGCAGGAAGAGTTTATTAGTGCTAGTAAAACATCTCAGGAAAATCTTGTGATATAGGCATTTCTGAAAGACTCATTTTATGTTAAATCCTTACAAACAAATTTCATTCATGTCCATTCTTCAAAACTGTCATTTACCACCAGTCCTGTATTTTAAATTGACTTTGTAATGCTTTTGCATTCAACTGAACTGCATCTTATGAGCTGCATTCTCGTTGTCTGCTACCAGTTGATCACCTTTATTAGATAAAGGCTTGGTTTTGTCTCAAATACTTTGTTCTATTTATAGTCTGTTAGCAGCATAAGCCATTTCTTCCAATTGGTTTAGCAATAAGGAAATAAATCCAGCAGTTTTTCTCAACTTTGTGAGTTTGTGCTTCACTGAAGCTTTGCTTTGAATGCTGCAGCTTTTTTGGGGGGTATGATTTCCCTTATCCCAAATTATGGAATACTGACCAAAATTCTGTATTCTGAAACCTGTAGAGATAAGGTAGAATATCAAAGACAGGCAGGCAATGAATATGGTTTGATTATTCAAGCCTCGGGGAAAATAGTTGTCAGCTAAAATTATTAGTTCTTAGAATGGACTATGTAGCTACAGCAAAGCAAATAAGTAGAGACTAGATATCATAGGTTACAGAGAGCATACTTTTTATTACTATCATTTTTGTACTGTAAGCGACCTGCAGAGTCCAAGACTTCTTATTTGAAGTATTGGTTGATGAGGAAATGTAGAAAAATTTCATTTTTTACGTAAGATACTCCATCTAGATTCTAGAACATGGGTGTCCAAACTTTTGACTTGCTTGGGCCGCGCTGAGTGAAAAGGAATTGTCTTGGGCTGCATATTTGTTTTCTTTTTACGACCCTGTAATCCCTGTACTACCAGAAGTACAGGCAGGATTTCGAAGAGGCAGAGGAACAAGAGATCAAATTGCTAACATACGCTGGATCATGGAGAAAGCTAGAGAGTTCCAGAAAAACATCTACTTCTGCTTCATTGACTATGCTAAAGCCTTTGATTGTGTGGATCATAACAAACTGTGGCAAGTCCTTAAAGAGATGGGCATACCAGACCATCTTATTTGTCTCTTGAAAAACCTATATGCGGGCCAAGAAGCAACAGTGAGAACTGGACACGGAACCACTGATTGGTTCAAAATTGGGAAAGGAGTCCGGCAAGGCTGTATACTGTCGCCTTGCCTATTTAACTTATATGCAGAGCACATCATGAGAAAGGTAGGGCTAGATGAATCAAAAGTTGGAATTAAGATTGCCGGAAGAAACATCAACCTAAGATATGCAGATGATACCACTCTAATGGCAGAAAGTGAAGAGGAACTAAAGAGCCTCTTGTTGCGAGTGAAGAAGGAGAGTGCAAAACTTGGGTTGAAACTAAACATTAAGAAAACCAAGATCATGGCATCCGGCCCTCTCAATTCCTGGCAAATAGATGGGGAATAAATGGAGGTAGTGACAGATTTTATTTTCCTGGGCTCCAAGATCACTGCAGATGGGGACTGTAGCCAAGAAATTAAAAGACGCTTGCTCCTTGGGAGGAAAGCCATGGCAAATCTAGACAGCACACTAAAAGCAGAGACATCACCCTGTCAACAAAAGTGCGTATAGTCAAGGCTATGGTCTTCCCAGTTGTAATGTATGGTAGTGAAAGCTGGACCATAAGAAAGGCTGAGCGCCAAAGAATTGAAGCCTTTGAACTATGGTGCTGGAGAAGACTCCTGCGAGTTCCTTGGACTGCAAGGCGATCAAACCGGTCAGTCCTAGAGGAGATCAACCCTGACTGCTCTTTAGAAGGCCAGATCCTGAAGCTAAAACTCAAATACTTTGGCCACCTAATGAGAAGGAAGGATTCACTGGAGAAGAGCCTAATGCAGGGAAAGGTTGAGGGCAATAGAAGAAGGGGACAACAGAGAATGAGGTGGCTGGATGGAGTCACTGAAGCAGTAGGTGTGAGCTTAAATGGACTCCAGAAGATGGTAGAGGACAGGAAGGCCTGGAGGAACATTGTCCATAGGGTCGCGATGAGTCGGACACGACTTCGCAACTAACAACAACAATCCCTTTTTATCAGGATGGGTTGGGGTGACTGAATGGAGCTGACCGTTTACTGGCTAGATGCCCTTCCTGAGACCTACATGGAGTTTGCAGCAGGTATTTTCTCTTTGTGCCCTGATAGAGAAACATCTGTTGCTGCGTAGGATTGAACTCTCAACTTTCTGAGTGGGAAGCAACTGTCTTCACCTCTAGATCACTGTGCTGCTCTGTCTTAGGCCACATAAAATATGTATAATATAATTAATGTATATAAATCATATAAGAATGTTAAAAGTTTATGTCTTGTGGGGTTGCATTACTAGCTGTCCAAAGCTGCATGCAGCCCATGGGTCACAGGTTGAACATGCCTGATTTAAAACAGTGACACTAAAGACAAAATATTTATTAAATTGAAGGCATTTCATTTCTGTTCTTTCTCAACTTCTGAGTTGCTTATCAATTATGACGGTCATATAGGACAGGTGATGGCCAAATTCAGTCTAAGACCAGAGTAATAAATGTGAACTTCTGTCCTAAACTGGGGGAAAAAAGAAATTATATTAAGGCTATTGATATTTGCATGCCAATTTTGTTTTGTATTTTTGTTTTTAGCACTCTGGAAAATAGTGGCACTATACTTCATGATGTTGAAATTAGTGACAAAACACTACAGTAGTAAAGCATAGAAGCATAGATAGGAGGGCTGTGCTGTATCTGAGTTGTCCATTGTGATGAGCATCACAATGATATTTGAGTTGCTGATCATTTAAAGAGAGTTTAGAAGTTTTGTCTTTTAAAACTTAAAGATTTTGTTCTAAGTTTGATTCATTATTTTTGCCCATTTGTTTTATTAACTATCATATTGCATACACTGCTATTCCATCTTCAAATTACTTTTGCTGTTGTTACAAATATAACAAGAGATTTGCCTCTCCGATAGAATTAGGAATCTTTATGCAGCACAATAGCAAAGTCAGTGAACTCTGTCCAGTAGTACCAAAGATTATTGGTAGATTTTAAAAGCTTTATTTAAGCTGTACAAGAATCACACATTCAGTCTTTTAGTCATACAAATCTTACTAATCAAGAAACCTATTTATTATTGACCAAGTAATAAAACAGGCTTGGGAATTTCAGGAAAGCTTTTTAAAAGTATCTTTGATGGAAGGAAACTTCTTTTTTCATCTCTCTTTTTTATAGGCAGTGTTGGATTACTTCAGTGTTGTAGCTTGGGGTGTAATTGATTGATGATTTTTTAATTTATTTTAATTCCATTTATATCCCGCCCTTCTCCGAAGACTCAGGGCGGCTTACAAGCTTAGCAGTAGCCTTCATTCTATGTATATGCCTGCTTATTAGGGCTTTCACCCCCCCCCAAGCGGCATTATTACAAAGTCAGCTTAATTGCCCCCAACAATCTGGGTCCTCATTTTACCTACCTCGGAAGGATGGAAGGCTGAGTCAACCTTGAGCCTGGTGGGATGCGAACCTGCACTAATTGCAGGCAGCTTGTGTTACTTAAGGAGGCATTAGCCCACTGCTCCACCAAGGCTCTTTGTTGTTCATTAATCTGCAGAAATCATGAATCTTTGTGGTGGTCATGGGGATGTTCCTGGTTGTGCCCAAACCTGGCAGTACCAAGCCCTCAGGAAATGTAAGAAACATGTCAGGATGATCAATTCAGGAAACTTCTATCCCTTCGTAGCCTGGTACATCTTGACATGTTTCTGAACAACTTGTGCTTAGGTATATACAATCATATGTCACTTTCAGTGAGTACAAGACTCTTTAATGTCTGGCTTTTAATTTACTTACTTCCTGAAACACTGTAACTCATATGCATGTACAGAAGAATGGTGCTTGGTTATGAAGAAAGATTCATAACCTTCAATTTCATAAAACCAAGTCCTCAGGTCTCAAGGCCCATCAGAAGTTGTAGACAATTTTTTTGCATACTTTATTTGCCATTCTTGATTGTTTCGCTGGGAATTAT
The DNA here is from genome assembly GCF_964194415.1 of Vipera berus. Lineage (NCBI taxonomy): Eukaryota > Metazoa > Chordata > Lepidosauria > Squamata > Viperidae > Vipera > Vipera berus. Next base: position 186,515,304 of record NC_138204.1, on the reverse strand, counting down.
TTTGTAAACTTGATAGAAAGTTCCCCAAACTAGCAAAATTACTCAAGATGCATTCAATCATATTTCTCATTCTAACATATGGTAGGGATTTTGCCATATGTCATATACTAACAAATTTTAGTAACATGAATAAACAAAATTTGTTGGTTTTGTTCAGTTTTCTTCTGTGTTTTTTTTTGTGGCATCAATTAACATGGCTCTCCTCCAGTGGTATATGGTGGAATGCTTGGGACTTACAGTCCAAAAGTGGGTGTTTTAAGAATTCTCAAATGTACTTTAACTTGTGGATTCTGTCTCCTGTAATCTGTCTCTTGTAGTGTTTAATGATCTATGTGTTGAGTTTGGTCACTTCTTGAAGGACAATATCTGTATTTAATATTTAGAGCAGGCCTGAAGCTACAGAGTGGGTGGACCCAAATCACAAGTATGAGGATGGCAGGATTTGAAGATTGAGAAATTTTCTTTAATGTTTAACTGTGGTGTGCCTAATTCAATACTAGCTCTTCATTTGTTCCCCTCCTCAAAGTGATTGGAAATTATGCTTACAGTTTACAGCATTCCTGGTCTGATCGGCCTCCAAGAGCTGTGTGCAATTTCAGGTCTCAGAACATTTTTTTCTCTTGTAGTGAATTGAACCAGGAAGGCAAAGACACATAAATTGCAAAGACTGAGAATATTCTTGCAATTATGATACTAGGGTTGGACCAAGAACTAATAGTATAACTTTTAAGATGGTGGACTTCAACTCCCAGTATTTCCTGGCCAGTAGGAGTTGAAATCCACACATCATAAAATTGCCAAATTTGGAAAAACACTGCACTTAACTATTTTAACCCAAATCAAGATGACTTTTTTTTAATCTAATATCTCTTATGGTAATCTTCTTAATGTGAATAAGAAATTGGGTGCACTATCCCAGCATGTAGGAAAATGTGCATCTGCATTATAAAAAGTGGCAAAATAATCCCAAATGATTTTGCTGCTTAAGAAGGATAGTAAATGATGCAGTCCATAAATCTTGGCCCAGATTTGCTTACAAAAAATTCTATAAGCCCCAATCCTATGGCTCTGCATCATACGTAACAATGCCAAATGATCTCTTGAAATACAGTGCATAATAATGTTTAAAAGTAAAATAATAAATTAAGATGGAATTCTCAACCTCTACAGTTCAGCATGAAACCGCTATCTTGTTTATAAGAAAGGTTTTGTGGGTAGGTTCCTAAAAATTAGGAATGAAGGCTGATGGTACCTTCAAGTGCAGCATATTCCACAAATGGTGTTACCTCCAGAAAGTCCTGCCTTCTGGTGGTGGTGATGGTAGAGGTAGTAAAAGACCTTAATGTCCCAACAGGTCAGGCAGGATCATTTTGGATAAGACAGTGCCTGCTTTATCCAGTAGGAAGATAGCACCAGTTCTGATATAAGAAAAATATAGAAAGCTAATCAGAATTGTTTAGAAGCTTCTCCTATCAGTCTAATGACTCCACAGTTACATCATAAATGAAATATAAATAGAAAATTAGACAAGTTTCTTTCTTTGCTAAAAAGTTGCTTTTAGTGGCACAGTATCCTGTTCAAGCTTCATTACAGAGATATTTTTACTATAGCAAAAATATGCTATAGTATCTGGTATCAAAATATGCTGGCCATAACTTTGGCCAACAGCATTAATTTTTACAAGACCTATAATAAATTACACACCCTAATTTTGTAAATTGAGTAACGTGTTCCCCCCTCCAAGATTTGCAATAGCATTTATTTATTTGCTTTATGTGGCCACCCATCTCACATATATGACTCTGGGCGGGTTACAGTACAATAAATAAAACAAATAAGATACATAATATAAAATAAAAACACAGAGCAGCTGAGCATCACAAAATAACCATCAACAAAGTCCCCAGTGGCCCAGATCAGTAAGGTCAGGGCTAACCTATTCTCAGGTGGAATGATGTTCCATAAGGAGGGTTCCATGACAGAAAAAAAAATCAAGGGCTTTGCAGCTGGTGCACCTTTGACCAGGTGGGACAGATAGAAACAATTTGCATGATGACATCATGCCAAAAACCTGCCTTCTAGGCAGAGTTGCTATTTAATTTTTTTTTATAAACCAACAACAGTCTAATATAATACATGTTTGAAGACATGTCTGAGGCACAGAGAAGTTCCAGATTTAATGCCTTTGTTTCTCTTTGTCAGAATAGAGGTGAAAACTGTTATGAAGATGCTTGAGAACTGCAAATAGTTTTAGGAAAGAAATTGAAAAGGTTTTCAGACGGTTATAAAGCAAATATGGTTGTAATGAAAGCCTGAACTGCTAAATAGAATTCAATACCTGGAGGCATTATCTGCTCGCTCTTTTAAAATGAATTGCAAGAAATCTAATAATATATGTATTTTATTTTTCAGGTAACCAGCATAAAGCATGAAATGACCTTTGCAGCATTTCAAAAGGAAGACCTAAAAAGTGATCTAAGTCAAAAACTCTCAGATCAGCAATTTTTTGTGTTGGCTATGAAGGAAGAAGATTCAAAAACAGACACCAAAAAACTTGGCAGAATTCATGATCATGAAAAAGAAAATACTCGTTCTATCTGTCTTCTTGAACAGAAGCGCAAAGTTGTTTCTTCAAACATTGATGTGCCTCCTACAAGGTACAGAAATTTAAAAAGTAGAAAAGGAAAGAAAATTGATAAAATCTGAGTTTATTTTGTGGTGGTCTTTCTGTTCTTTCGTCATTCTCAATTTATTACCACAACTGAGCCCAACATTGCTAAGCAAGGCAGTGGTTAAAGTGAGTCCTGCCCCATTTTGCAACCTTTTTTGCCATGGTTGTTAAGTTAATTGTTACAGTTGTTAAATGAATCATGCAGTCGTTAAGTAAATCTGCTTCAACCTATGACTTTGCTTGTCAGAAACTCCCTAGGAAGGTGGCAAATGGACCCTGGGGTGCTGCAACCATTGTAAATACACGCCGGTTGCCAAGTTTGATCCTGTGACTGGAAATGCTACAACAGTTGTAAATGTGTGAACTGGTCATAAGTCACTTTTTTCAGTACTTTTGTAACTTTGAATAGTCATTAATGAAATAGCTGCAAGTTGAGAACTAACTATAATGCTTTTGATGCAAGTGGAACATAGAACATAGAATTCTAGGGTTGGAAGGGACCTTGGAGGTCTTCGGATTCAACCCCCTGCTCAAGGCAGGAGACCCTATGCTATCTGATCTAAGAATTGCCCAAGGCCTAGAACCTTTTTCCCCTTCTGCTTTGCATCAGTAGGACCAGGGTGGAGAAGGGACAGAGACAATCCGGGAAATGTAGGAGATGTCCTCTGGTCACAGGTGGAAGACACAGGGCATGCTTGGCGCTAATAAGGAGGGGGTCAGGGTTCCTAAACGGAAGCTGCTTCGAGGCCAGATGAGTGACTGTTACGGTGTCGTTTAGTGGAATCTTGAATTCCAATAAAAGATACGGATCTATTGGGCAACCTTTAGTGCATCTGGTCTCTCTCAAACAGGAATAAATGTTGTAATTTTTTTTACTTCAGTCTAATCTTACATTTTGTGAGGAATAAATAATGGGAAATCATGAATAAAAATAGCTGCAGTTATGACACCACCTAGCACATTAAGCAACGGCCTTCTACATGCATAGCAGGTAGGGTAATTCCCTAGACTCATGTTTTTCAAGTTGTCCTCCAGATGTCTCAACTACAGATCCTTCATTCTGCATTCTGGTGCACAAACAGAACAAGGGATTGGGAAAAGCCACTAATCCAAGGTCCATTTTAATCGTATAACTTAATATATCGTATAAAGTCACAATTTCCCTGATCTGATTTTGGTTTCCTATGTTATTTATAAACTGGCTTTCCTATTTGGGTGAAGTAGGACACCTTTTAAAAAAATCTAAGCTGAGCATATCAAGAATGGGCAACGTGAACAGACAGCTCATTTTTAAAGCCATAGTTTATTAGACCAAAATATACCGGTAATAACTGAATCAGCATGTATTGAAGCTAATTAGTGCAACAACAACTAACAACTTTTTCCCCCTTTCCTTCCTTGGCATAGTACAGGTAGTCCATAAGCTATGATGGTAATTGAGCCAGTAATTATGATTACAAGTTGTAATGGTCATAAAGGAGTTCACCATAAGACCAGAACCAATTTTACAATCTTTTTTAACGTGGCCATTAATTGTACATCATTAAGCAAACCCATAGTTCTCTATGGGCTAGTTTTGCCAAAAACTGAAAGAATATGCTGGTTTCTGGAAAAACCCTCATAAATTGCACTCATGTGACCACAGGGGTAGAGGTCAGAACTTTGAAATTGGGTCATAAGTCTCTTGGGAGTCTGTCAGAACTTCAAAAGGTCACTAAGTGACCAGTTGTAAATTGAAGATTATGTGTACTTGCATTGGGGCATTCACAAAAGATTGCTTGAGTACGCTAAACATAATTGTATATATGTTGCTACTGAAGATATTTTGTGTATTATTCTCTGATGGAGGCACTTTCTGTAGTATGCATAGACTGCAGACTCATTTCTGAGAATTTGTGTTGGTTGTCACCTATGAAGTTGGTGTAAAAGCAAACTAGCATTTTTGAAGCTGATTTTCTCACTCACTCATCTACTCACTGCTAAAAAGACTTGAGTGATTTGAAGCCTTGATATTTCACCATTAACAGAGATGTGAAATCTGTCAGTGATTGATAATGACATACCATTGAAAGGGGTCATATTGCTCATCAGAAATGAACAGGAGGCATCAGGAGAGTGAGGCAGTCTACATGCTTTGGTGAAACAGCCAGTGAAGCAGTCCTTGGTGCTCCCTGAGCTTGGTTGTTTTCTTGCAGACATTTTATTACCCAAACTAGGTAGCATCATCAGCACATAGTTTGGTTAATGAACCAAACCTAGTTTGGTTAATGAAACATCTGCAAGAAAACAACCAAGTTCAGAGAGCACCAACCCTGAGCTACAAATATTCTCTTTTATTGATAAAATAGCCAAATTTCCATATTTCCCGAAGGCCAGGTATGAAGGGGGCATTTCAGTGTCAGGGCCAATACTGTTCTATAGGAGACAGCAGCAGCTAGAAGACATAATTCCATGGCAGTTGATCAAAGGGACATATAAGGACCCTTCCCTGCTAGATTATACTGAGTGGACAGATGTTCGTAGGTAAAGGCAGTCCTATAAGAAAGCCTGGTCTGTACCATGCACTGCTTTAAAAGTGACAACAGCACCTTGATTTCTACCTGAAAGCCAAAAGTCAACCAATGCAGCATAAGTGTTATGTGAATATCACATAATACACTCATAACTATTTGAGTCACTCAATTCTGGGCCAATTGTGGCTTATAATGGCAGCTCTTCAATGGCAGCTATATATAGAACATATTGCAATAGTTCAGTGAAAGAGTGACTAAGGTATGAATGAAAGTAAATAACATTTTCTGTCCAGGAAAAGATCACAGTTCTCACACAAGACGGAGCTGTGCCAAAACTTTCTTGACCAGAATTCCCAAGTACTACTTGAGCAAAAGCTGTGTCTGCTAGTGGACCCTCAAGTTGTGAACCATTCTGTTTGGGGCAGTGCAACTTCATACATGGCTAACAAGAATCATACTGGAATTAATAGGTCTTCAAACTGGAAATCCTTAATATTTCAGTCCTTGAGATAGACAGATGACATCTCATTCCAAAGCATCTGTACTCTTCCTATCCTGCTTCTTCAAAGTCCAGTTTAAGAGTACAACAGTGAAAAACTGTCCTATGTTGATTACTAAATAGGAGGTTTATATCAGATCCACCAGAGGGCACTAGAGAGTGTTTACAACTTTAACATACAAAAGAGATTAAGGGATTATTTCATAAAAAGAGGAAGTACATATTTTATCACATACAATCTACTTAGTTGAATTTATTCAGTTTCATACACTGAGCTTGAAAATAATTAGCAAAATGAAAATAGATAATATTCTTCCAGACCTGCAACATTTTTTCCATGAGTAAGAGTGACGTTCTATACAACTGAAGTCCTCAGTTTTTTCAAGTACCCCTGAATAATGCAAACATTTTGAAAATATGCATGTATATATGTTGCGTGTTTACTTCTATAAGAGTGAATTTGTTTTTGGCAGCAATAAAGAGAATTGTACATAAATGTTCTTTAAAAAAAATTCTACTAGTCAAGCCAAAACGTTCAGTGTCCTGGAAGTAATTTGTGATTTGTTGGAGATAGCGATACAAGATCTGGAACTATTTACAACAACATTTAAAATTTTCCTCATTTATTCATAGTTTTAAAAAATGCATGGGCAGAAGTTTTATTGGTGCTAGAAGCTTCGTGTTGTAACAATTAATGTATGTTAGAAGCATAGTCTTCGTGTTGTAACAATTAATGTATGTTAGAAGCATAGTCACGGACTGGAACAGATCTGTGGCCTGGGGTTTGGAGACCCTTGCTTTAATCAACTGCAAGGTTGGAGTGTGTTTCTAGCAATGCCACCAGAAGAGGTCAGACTTTTCCGTTTTGTCCAATTTTGTCATTTGAAGATAGGCATTGGAGCAAAAGATCAACCCCTCTATTTCGAATCATAAACCCTTTAGTTTTCCAAAAGATCCCCAAATTATGTCCTTGGAATTCAGCTGGAAAAAAATGGTCAAATTTTAGAGTTCAATTTCAATCAGGATGAATTATGTCCCATTCCTATTCCCACAAATTTTAAGGAAAAGAAATGGAAATGCCAAAATCCAGCCATTTTGTTGCCAAATTTTGCAGGTTAGTCTGTGGATTTTAACAGACCCATACAGCCAGTAGATTGACTATCCCCATTGTAAATAGATTATAGTCGTTTATCAGGATGGAAAGTAGTGAACTCATTGTTCAAGATGTCCTAAATTGTTCAAGATGCCCTACTGAAGTTTTGCTATTTCTTTTTTATATATATAAATTTAGGTCTGTAATATTTTTTTTTTACCTTTAGGATAAGCTTTGTAATCAAAAGCAGAGATTTATTTAAGGCATATCCAAGAAGTTCACATTGTAGGGTAAACCAGCCATAGAAACCCTAGTAAAGGAAATTATGATTGTAAAGTTAGCTTTTGCTATTGCCATTCCTGTCCTTATTCTCTAGCACCTGTTTTATTGTGCAAGATTAGGTAGCTTTTGCAGTAGCAAAACATCTGAAATATCAGAGCACCAATTCTGTTTTATTCAAAGTTTAAAGAATCCTTCAGATAATACTTAGTTACTGGTGATCAAATAGATGTGTCCATGTAGTCTCATAATGGGGCAGGGTGCCACTGGTCAAAGAATGCCGACTGGTGGCCCCCAGGGGGAGAGCGTTCTCTGTGGGTGCACCGGATTTATGGAACCATCTTCCGGTTGAGCTCCGGATGGCGCCCGATCTCCGCTCCTTCCGGCGCGATCTTAAAACTTATCTCTTTGAACAAGCTGGCCTGGCCTGATGGGACGGGGTGGGATTTTTATAAATGACTTTAATTTTAAATTTGTATTAATTTATGGGCATTGTTTAATCATGTTTTAATAATTTTAATTTTTGTATCTAGTTTTTATATTGCCCTGTTCACCGCCCTGAGTCCCTAGGGAGAAGGGCGGTATACAAATTAAATTAATAAATAAATAAATAAATAAATAATAAATGGTTCTAAATGAATAAATGAAGTTAACGCTGAAATTATAACACTGAAATGGTTTTCCACTACTTTCTTACTGGATTTTTTAAAAAAACTATGCAATCTAAATCAACATTAGGATTTCCTAGTGCAGGAGTAGGCAACCTTGGCTCTTTTATGACTCGTGGACTTCAACTCCCAGAATTCCTGAGCCGGCTGGCTCAAGAATTCTGGGAGTTGAAGTCCACGAGTCATAAAAGAGCCAAGGTTGCCTACCCCTGTCCTAGTGGTTCCCATTCAAGTTCCAATCAGATTCAACTCTGATTAGTTATTTCAAGATCAGCCAAGGAATTTAGTCTAAATTAAATATAGATCACAATTTCTTCCTGAATTCTGTTAATTGCTTACGTCAACCTTTGGCTTTTTAAAGAGCACTCATAATTCAACACTCATGAATTTTTGAATGTAGAACCTGCCAGAATAAAGTTTGAGTGTATCATTTCTCTTACTGAATGCTCAAGTTCCATCTGAGCAACTTCTACTTTATTTATTTAAATAAATACTTGTTTAGTAGTTTTGTCACATAGCAACATTGAATCAATGTTTGAAAGTCTCCACCAACTAAGATGTGTAAAAGAAGAGAAGTGACAGTGCAAAGAATCCAGCTTGAATGTACTTAGAGCTAATTCAGTTCAGTTTGGGCGTGTGCAATATAAATCACCAATAGTGTAAATTAGGAAAGAAATTAATTTCATTAATTAATACATTGGTTTAAATGAGCTATGCTAACTGGGCATCAAAAGAAAACTATAGATTAGTAAATATAGTACGTTCATATATTATCTCAGAATTATAATGCTATCAAGGGGCACAAACAGCTCCATTATTCTGTTCAAAGAAAGGGAAGAATGTAGTGTTTTTTTATAATTGCTATTAGTATAGTTTCTGTCCTGATGAAATACACTAAAATACTTCTTCAAATGGAATGGACTTGCAGGTATGGTACTTAATTAACTACAGTCCATGGCATCCATATCAACAAATGTTGCATATTTTACTGGTGGTGTTTCAGAATTGTCTCTGAATAACAGTAATCAGGTTTGAAAAGGCAGAGGCTATTAAAGATGCCTGCCAAAAAGCATAATACTATTTGCTAGATTAAAAACTGTGACATCTGGTAGCCAGTGTCTATCATACCAGGGCTGCATTCACATTACATTATGCTGTGACTCGTTTTAATCATGTTCATTGAACTAGCCCTTGTGGTTATTATGTGAACTCTGCATTTAGAAGACAGAACTCCTGTTCAGTTTATTTTTCAAATAATTGGCTCCAATTCTCTATACAACGTAATCAATAATTGTGATTTGAATTGTGACTGGACTTATCTCATTCTCTTAGACAGATTTAGTAACCTTCCTTTGTAAACACTGATTATTGATATGGAAATAAGAACAACCACCTGTAAAGAAATTCAAACTACTGTAGTTGTTGTCTGTTTATACCTCTAAATTTTCAGGGAGGGAGGAGACAGAACATTCAGAAATGTTCTGTTAAACACCTGATGGAAGGGCTCATTCCAGTATCTAAGCCTCAGGCTTAGAGATGGCTGTCCTACATTGTGACAGAAAAAAAATATAAATTCCCTCCTTTAAGATTATTGTTCCATTTGCAGCTTTAGAAGTGTTTATATTAAAAATTATCAAAATCCTAAACACCTTAGGCTGAGAGAAAGTTTCATTAAATTCACTCGAGTTTGGTGATTAGTATGCAGGATTTATTGATTGATTTGATTTGATTTCCATAGCTGCCTATCTCAACAAATGACTCTGAGCAGCTAACAGTTCAAAACACATATTACAGTTAAAATAAAAAAAAACATTTTAAAACAACAAAAGCATTAAAACAGCAACAAACATTACATATATTTGTAGTATGCAGGATTATATTTACTCCTGTTGAAAAAATAGATAATCTTCGGCGTTCCATGATACTGTATGCATAAATTCTAGTACAGGCACCTTTTTTAATTTCTTAAAAATATTAAAAATTAAACATATTTTTATAAATACCACTGAAGTATGCTAAGTACACAGCATCTAGTTCTAAGGGGTACTTATGCTCCAGAGCCTTGCAATAGTTGCTGGAATTGTAATTTTCAGTTCATAGGATGATTAATTTCAGTGTTTTCTTGACTCATTGTATATAAATGAATGCTTGCATTAACGTCTCTTTTTCTAAAGGCAAAGACAGATAAGTATTATAAAAACTTTTGCAGACTGGGTATGCCAGTGGAAAATGGTTAATAATATGTTCATGAGATGTTATTTTTATTAACCAAATTTAAGATATATAAAGTAGTGATTTATAGCTTTGTACTACATAGTAACATTTTAAGGGGGCAGTTTTGTTTATGAGGAGAACTGGACAGTCTCACATGGCTACTGTGTCTAAATGTGATATCCGAGTGAAGATCTTGGCAAGATTCTCATATTGTCATCTTCTGTGTTCCCTAATCTAGGATCACAACTATAAAGTATGAAATCTAGGCATAGTGACAAGCTTTCCTTAAAAAATGGCTCTTTTGATTTTTATGGTGTTACTATTACAATGCTTTGATGTATTTGTTAAAAACAATTCAGGTAATGTGGCTGCTCGCATGCAGTCTCTCTTTATCCATTCTTTCATTGTGGGAGTAAGTTTGGAAAGATTAATGTTCTTATTTATATTTATATTGCCAGCAATACTGTGATCACACCACCAAGCAGTGTAATATGTTAAGGAGATAATTCTGCCAAGTTGTTTTATTTGGACAAATGTACTCCATAGTCGTCGTGTAAAAAGAGAAGTTATATTTCATTTTCAAACACGAGGTTTGAAGAAATGGATTCAAAAGCAGGCAGCAACATCAATAAAATTATGTTCTGGGCCATTCATTATATGCATGAATACCCTTGGTGAAGAGTCAGACACCTGTGCTGGTGAAACCTGAAAGGGCAAAAAAAAATGTCATGTTGTGTATGTTTAATATGTGTGTATCATGACAGTGTACAAATGTCCCAGCATCAGCCTGTGAGAAACTTAATGGCTGCACAACCCTTGTCTCTTTCACACCCCACTGCTTCCATCCACACTGTTGCTAATACAGTTTGGGAATTATGTTTCCTTCTGACTCAGACTGGATCCATTTAATCAATTCACTTGAAGACTTGCAGGTTTTAAATTACAGTCTCTTCATCCTTGCCATTAACAGGCTGGGTGGGGTAGAGAGATGTTGGATGCCAATTACCTTTGGATTTTTCTCGTTCGTGATTTCCTTTTATGGGGAACAAGGAACGAGACTGTGCCAATGAGAGAAAATTAAACAGTAGCATCATGAAAGTAAATAGTACAGAAAGTAAATACTATCTGTTCTTCAGAAAGTAAGCGGGCAAAGGGGAGGGTTGTTGACATACCTCTTACCCAGGATTCTGTAATATTGTGCTTCTGGTTTGTGTGTCCATATGCCTGTATTCAAGAAAGAGAACATATGAGTGAGGCTGTTTTCTATTTATGAGTCCAAACTTTCTTTCTTTCTTTCTTTCTTTCTTTCTTTCTTTCTTTCTTTCTTTCTTTCTTTCTTTCTTTCTTTCTTTCTTTCTTTCTTTCTTTCTTTCTTCATCCACTTTCAAAATTATAATAAATGTGATGAAGATTTAACCCAATTCTTTCATCCAATTTCTCATGGATGCAACAATAACCCCTCCAAAATTCTTATTAGCTCAAGTGGGAAGTTTCCATTAATTGCTCTCTCTGCAAGGAGTAGCACTAATTCTGAATTTTCACTTCTACTTATAATGGAGCACAGATTCCTAAGAATCACTTACAGCTTTAGCTACATGTTTTTGGTGCTGCACATCTTTGAAATGCCTTGCATGGTGATGATATTGGCAATTTATAACATGGCAGCAATACTGTACAGAAACTGTCTTCCTTGATTTGAATGGCTTCCAAGTCCAAAATGTACAGTATAGTAATTTCCTGAATTCCATGTGATCTTTATTCTAGTGATGCTTATTTAGATGATTCTACATTAAAGGACTTGCAGGAATTTTGCATTTTCATGGTGTTAATCCTAATAAAATTATTACAGGAAGTCAAACAAGACTGAAATTGTTGGGCAGCATGGGTTTTGTGACTGTGGCACAAGTAACTGAGCAGGGACGCATTCAGTTCCTGCTCATCACAGTTGCCTCTGTGATCTTGAAGCCCAAAACTGCCCAACAGATACCGGCTGCGAATGCCTATACCAGTGTAAGTTTGAAATCCTTAACTGAGAAGCACTTGACTTTACTGAACGGTACAGTACATGTTCTACAAGACTCGGGAGATAGCAGTGGCTGGACTGAACTGGATTAAGCTTAAAAGATAATAAAAGTTGGGCTTGGTTAACGTTGGAATGAAAGAGTACCTGGGAATACCAGGAGATGGACTAAGCTGGGAAGCTGAATACACTCCAGAAGAAGAAATCATTTCTGTACTGTATTGTTGCCAAGAAAATTCCATAGACAAGTCAGGAAGCCTCCAGTCTTCCTTTGTACATGTTGTGCAAAAGCTCCATATTTGTATTTTGGTTCCCTTTTCCCTCCTTCCCTATCCGAAGACTTACGTAATCTCAGTTTTCTTCAAATACAGAAATACATTATTGTTGATGTTGACCTAAAAAAGGAAGATGGGGAGAGGAGAATGGAAGAGATAGGAGACCAATATATTTCCTGCTGCAGCATCTCTGTATGTAATCTGCTTCCTCAATCCCCCAGCGTGTAATGAAATAATGAAATATCTTACGAGGGGAAAAAAAACCATTTTGAAAAAGAAAAGTAGCTATGGCTGGAGAATGAGCTCTACGCATGCTGGGCTTCAGAGAAGCATTATGTCATTCTCATTTGCACTAGTATGGGATGATCTCATGAAGGAGGGGTTGCTGCAATTTACAGCTCTGCTATTTCAGCCCATGTGATGATCAGCATTCACTGTGCTTGCCAGCAGAACAGAATGAACGGGGAAAAGAAGAAGAAATGGCATTGTAAATTATTGAAAATCCGGAGAGTTTTTAAAGAACAAATGCTGGAATGCTGGATTGACAATAACAGGAACGTGATTCAGTTGCTCCTTTTTCTGTTGCTCCAGACAGAGGGATTTTATCTCAGAGAAGAAGAAATCAGAACACTCAGGTTGATTTTTTTCCCCAGTCCTTATCAACTTTTCCCTTGCCACCCCTCCTTTACCATTCTATGATCCCCATTTAAAGACTTCTTAATTTTTTTAAAGAGGAAAAGCATATATATTTACCCTATTGTATAACTGGAAAACTGTGGCCATTAACCAGTGCATCTGTGCCATAGTGTGTGTTGTGATTGATAATTCCCAAATTGCTTACTATTAAAAGATCTTTTGTAGGGTACAAAACTGTGAAAAACAATTTGTACTTAAAAAATTCCACAAGAATTGAAAAATGGAAGTGGGAAGAGAAGTCAGAAGACAAAAAGGAAGATTGCTGAGAACTAGAAGTAAAGATTGGCAAATCTGTATCTTCAAGCAAGAGTATATAGAATGAGAATCCAAATCAATCAAATATGTCATCCACATCATAAATCAGGGACAAACTAACTTTTTCCAGCCAGTAATCCAGTCTCCCCTCCTCCTCCTCCTCCTCCTTTTCCTCCTCCTGAGCTTATCACCTGTGGGGAAGAAATTTTAACTTGTTTCTTTTATTTAAATTATATAGTTAAATATTAAATACAGGATTTTTGTTTCAAAAAACCTCTGCATTTGCACATCCATTTAACAATTTTTTAAAAGGACTTTAACATATCTATATTATCTAGGTTATTTTCACAGAATCCCTATACATCTCTCAGAGATAGCCCTATGCATGAGATGAGAGGTCTTTGTGCAAAGAGAAATGATGAGGCTTATTTTCCTTACTTGTTTTTCCATCAGTTGCAATGCCATGTGGTTGAATTATAAACATAGTAGATTTTACTGTATTCATTAATGTGATTAATACCAGCAGAGCAGTGCTAGAAACAAAGGTGGCACCATAGATAGTGTACTTTAAATGAGACACAGGTTTTGCCTTGAGGATACTTCATTTAATTTCATAAGCAATTCATATAAAGATGGGTTTTTGAAAAAAAGGAAAAAATCTATGACATGTTACAATGCTTTAGCAAAGAAAAGAAAATACAACATGTATAGCGTTTTGCCTCTCCAGTGTACACTGCTTAGTTTCAGGAACTGGTTATTCCTCTCTATGGCTATGTAAAATATAGCAGTCTTCGGAGAAGGGCGGGATATAAATGGAATTAAAATAAATAAATAAAAATAAATAAATGTAATTCACAGTTCTCCTGCCCACAATAGTAGACATTGTTGCCAAATATATGTCACAGTTTGAAACAGAGAATCTTTTGGAGGTATTGCTAAGCTGCCGATTTTGGACTGCCGTGTTCTGGCATGACTACCTGGTAGACTTTACCTGCCTTAATGTTAACTAAGTTTTGAGGCATATGTTGAAAGTCAGTACAGTGAACAAGTACTATCCATTGAACAGAAACTGGTCCAAACTTGTTCTGTTGCTTGAAGCTTTTAGACAGCAGCTATACAACCGGTGCCCCATTGGGTCATTTCAGAGATATTTCTTTACCTAAATAGAGAAATAGAATGACCAACGATGGGCAAAAAACAGTGGGAGCAGGAGTGACTTTCATTTTCTGCTAACTTCTTCGTTGAGTTACCTTGTGGGAATGTGGCAGGAAACAGAAATTCCTTTCCCTTTCCTTCCCATCCCTTCCCCAGGAAGCAGGTAAGTGGGTGTTGCTGAATAGGGGAAGGACTGAGAGATTGCAAGACTGGCTGGGAAATTGAGAACCCTTTAAATTGAGATCATGTAACCACAGCAATGTAGAGGTGGGCAGCAATACTGAAGCAGCCGTAACTTTCCCAAATTTCATTCCCTTGGGAGTCGTGGTCCCAGATTTTGGACACATTCTGTAAGTTAGTCCATTTGAGGTAGCTCAATTCAAAATGTTGCCCTATGATGCACTGTTTCACCCAGTTAAAAGGTCATGACAATGAGAATTTTAGTACAGGTATTCCTCAACTTACAACAGTTTGTTTAGGGACTGTTCAAAGTTACAATGGCAGTGAAAAACATGACTTATAACCATTTTTCACTCTTATGACCATTGCAACATCCCCATGGTCACGTGATCAAAATTCAGACGTTTGACAGCTGATTCATATTTATGACAATTGCCCAGTCCTGGAGTAATGTTATTACCTTTTGCAACCTTTGAACAAGCAAAGTCAATGGGGAAGCCAGATTTACTTAACAGTTGTGTTACTAACTTAACAACTGCAGCGATTCACTTAACAAATGAAAGATCATAAAATGGGGCAAAACGCACTTAACACATGTTTCACTTAGGGTTAGGGTTAAGATAATACAAGATATACGTGAAAGAGGTGGTCTTAAAATGCCTAATTTTAAATTATATTATGAGGCTGCGGCTTTATCGTCAATTAGTAATTGGTTTAATTTAACAGAAGATTATTGAATGTTGAGGGATGTAATTTATTATATGGTTGGCATGCATATTTATTGTATGATAAAAAGGTGGATAATATTTTTAAGACACATATATTAAGGTATGCTCTGTTGCGAGTTTGGAAAAAATACCGATACAAGTTAAATTATAAAATACCAATTTGGGCAATACCTAAACATGCGATAGAAAATATAAGTCTGGGATTTAAACATGATGTGACCACATATAAAGATATTCTCAGACTGGAAAGGAATGTATGGCAATTAAAGCCATTTAATACTTTAAAAGAAGGGAAAATAATACAAACTTGGTTTCAGTATGGCCAGATACAAGCTAGATGGAAAGAAGATCAGAAAATTGGCATTTCAACAACAGATGAAAATCTGGTAAAACAAATTAGAGATCAAAGTCAAGCACATATAAGAAGGATATATTGATAGAAATAGATTCAGAAACGGAACTTGTTAAAGTTTAAAATGTACTGTAAAACTTTTCAATAAAAAAACACATGTTTCACTTAGCTATAGAAAGTTTGGGCTCAGTTGTGGATATAAGTTGAGGACTACCTGTAATATATAGACTAGAATTTGGAATATTAATGACACATTGTTCCTAACCCCTTTTTCATTTGTTCCTGATTTCTAATCATTTTGTTTCAGAAAATCTTCAGAAGAAGTGGATATGGATAAAGTCACGGCAGCTATGGTTCTAACTACTTTATCCACCAGCCCTTTGGTTCGCAGCCCCCCAATCCGTCCTAATGGTGAGCACGTTTTCAGGAAAGATTGTGAAAGAAAAGATTGGGGAAAAGATTGGTAGATACACCTAGCTTCATTTTCCCTTCTGCCTGCTAGTAGGAAGACCAGCCACCAGTAGTTCTCCCTAATGTGGGGTGAAGTGGAGTTAGTGATTATAAACAGATGTTTACACTAGAGGATGTATCCACTTGCTTAATTGTCCAACTAACAATGGAGATGTGGAGAGTTTCATAGTGTGAAGCAGAAGTCAGTGCCTTCTTGTGCAGTTCTACTCAGCACAACCCCTTCTTCCTGCTTTTGACTTGTCAATTAGGTTATTTCTGATCATAGGTTTTACTTCTTACGATAGAACGTGTTTTGAGATTGGCTGACAGATTGCAGGCACTGATTGAATAGGAGACAATAACAATGCTCATTTATTGCTTCTGCAAGACAGTGACAATGCTGGCAAGGAGTGACTTAAGAAATCTAGCTCTGACCTCCAGTGGCCAAGATACAGCCAGGTGAAACTCCTTGTTAAGCAGAAGCAGTAGAGAACCTGTAAACACACAGCTGATTTAATTTGGTTGTTTTCTGTTTTGAATTGGCTTTTTGTGCTATTTAGAACTAGTGCTTACTTTCAAAAGAACACTAAACCCATCTTTGGAAGACATGTTAAAAGACCTGCTCTTTGTAAGCAGCCAGCACAAACCCAAGAAGTGCATTAGAAAAGATCATCAGGCATTCTATGAACAGATACTTCTATGGAAGTTGTACATTGATCTTTCTTACAACCAAAGCCAAAAGTGCTATGAAAGGCAGCCTCCAGTAACTGAGAGAGAAGGAGGGAAGGAAGGAAGGAAGGAAGGAAGGAAGGAAGGAAGGAAGGAAGGAAGGAAGGAAGGAAGGAAGGAAGGAAGGAAGGATTTAGAAATAGATGCCTGAACAGAATTTAGGTCTAGAATGAGCAAACCTTTAGTCTTAATGCAGAAAATTTAGGACAGGGGTGTCAAACTCAATTTCATTGAGGGCCGCATCAACATTGCGGTTGCCCTCAGGGGGCCGGGTGGGTATGGCCAGGGTGGGCATGGCCTACTGGGTGAGTGTGGCTAGAGTGTGTATGGCCTACTGGGTGGGCATGGCCAGCTCTACATTGTTCGCATCAAGGGTGCCTATGGGGGCCTGGGCAGGAGTGGGACAGATCTCAGGGTCTCTGGCAGAAGGAGGGTCTCTGGGCCAGGGCCAAGGCAGTGGGGGCCGTTCCCTCACTGTTTCCAGGATGGCTTCATGGGCCACATGAAACCACTTCGCGGGCCAGATCCGGGCCCCGGGCCTTGTGTTTGACATGTCTGATTTAGGAGATATTGCTGAATGGGCTGCCATAGATACATCATTTGGGATAAGATTTCAGTTAGTTTCAGCCAGATGCTTTTTGTGAAATTGTATTTCAGAAACCCACAATAGCAGCAGTTTTATGCATGAACATTTCCTCCCACAACAGTTATGTTACAGAGGAACCCGTGATACTTTCCCAAAATTCTGGACATATTCATCCATTCAAAGAGGAAGAACTTTGGCCTAGTCAGCTGTCCAGTTGCAACCTTAGTGGCTTCTTAAGTAGATAGGTTGTCTAGAAAGCATTGGGTACCTGACTGTAGCCTTCTTTGGGCATGGCACGGTAGAAAAATATGTGTAAGTCTTTCTTTGTTTATATCAAGTATAGTTTATTTATGCAGTTTGGAAGCCCCAGTAGATATAGAACCATATATATTCCTGGAAAATCTGTATGCTTTCCATCTGTGTCTTGGGTGTGAGTGTGGGCATATGTACTTCTTATATCTTAGTAGACAATAATTTTCTTTTCAGTTAATTGTATGCAGGGCTTTTTTTGTCATAGAACGCTCAGAACGGAGTTCCGGCACCTTTTTTGGATGGAACCTTGTATGGTAGGCAAGGCGGGTTGTATGACATGTGTGAGTTCCGGCACCTTTTTCTTTTACAAAAAAAGCACTGATTGTATGTTATCTAGATGATCCAGCATTCTTCATAAATACATGTTTTAGTTCTATTGTCCTAATCCCCTTACTAAAAATAGTTTATTTATAGTATTTATTAAATTTATTTGCCTCCCATCTTGTTTCAAAGTGACTCTGGGCGACTTACAGCATTAAAAGCATTAATATCCAACATTGTAGTTATTTTTAATGCTGTTGTTAATTTATAGAATCCTTAAATGGATCCTGGAAAGAAGGAGGATTTGTGCCTTCCAGTACCAGCAGCAGTGGGTATTGGAGCTGGAGTGCTCCAAGTGACCAATCAAACCCATCCACTCCATCACCTCCCCTTTCTGCTGACAGCTTCAAACCATTTCGATTACCATCCCAAACTGATGATGGCATTGACGAAGCTGAAACTAGCAGTCTTCTTTTTGATGAACCCATTCCTAGGAAAAGAAAGGTGAGTATGATATTGAATTTGTCAATATTCTCCTATAATGTTATACCTGTGTTTCTCATCTTTGGCAGCTTTAAGATGGGTGGACTTCAGTTCCCAGAATACTCCAGCCAACATGTATATTGTGATATTATATGAACCTTGATTAACAAATACCTGTGTTTATTTATGAAAGACTCCATCATATATTATTTTTATCTAAAACCAGATGTTGTTTGTTTCACTTTGTCTTTATTTACTCTTCATTTTTAAAAATATATGTCAATTGTTTTAGTCCTCTTAAAAGAAATATTTGTCTGAAAAGCCCTGGAGTTGTTACAAAGAAATTGCTAGTAGATGAAATATTAGGAAATTCCTGCGTATATTACTGTATTGTACTAAAGTCAGCTACTGCTTGTCATTCTAATATGAAAATATGCACTCATTTCAGTGTTCCAAATTAGCTTTGCAAGATTAATGATCAAAAGATCAGTACTGTATAGTTCGGTTTATAAGCAGTGAACTTAAATTACACTCAGGTGCATGTTATTTAAAAGTAAATGCCCCTAGGTTCAGTAGTCCTATCTCCTTAAATGTATGTGTCCTTGAAACATTAATTTTAATTTACTTTAGTATCAATGTAAATAGAATAATTTGAAATCCATGCTTGTTAAATGAATGTACTGTATACAGATTGTGCTCCCTGTTTAACTTCTCAGAACTCCATGAAAGTAATGTTTAAATGCCTTTGGAAAAACTGTGGAAAGGTACTAAGCACTACTGTTGGCATTCAGAAACACATCCGGACTATTCATCTTGGGTGAGAAGACTACGGTTCTTTTTATTTGTGAAACAAGTTTTATCCCAATGTTAGCATTACTTTGAAGCAAGTTCACTAAGATTTATAACCAAATGAGCATGTTTATAATTGAGCTATTACTGGTGATAATTCCCTTATTTCTTTTCCAATATTTATACGGACCCACCCCAAACCACGTCTTAGGAAGACAAAACTCTTGGAGCCAAATCTTAGTCCAAAAGGAATCATTACTATGACATGCTTGGTTGTAGGAGGCGAGACAGGACTTAATATTTCCACGAAGTAAACCCTTATAAAGAGTTCCCGGTTTAACCCCCCTTAATCCCCATTTAGGGACGCGGTGGCTCAGTGGGTTAGGACGCTGAGCTTGTCGATCAGAAGGTCGGCAGTTTGGCGGGTCGAATCCCGAGTGCCGCGTAACAGAGTGAGCGCCTGTTACTCGTCCCAGCTTCTGCCCACCTAGCAGTTCGAAAGCACATAAAAATGCAAGTAGAAAAATAGGGACCACTACGGTGGGAAGGTAACAGCATTCCGTGCGCCTTTGGCGTCTAGTCATGCCGGCCACATGACCACGGAGACGTCCTCGGACAAATGCTGGCTCTTCGGCTATGAAACGGAGATGAGCACCGGCCCCTAGAGTCGGAAACGACTAGCACGCATGTGCGGGGGAACCTTTACCTTTACCTTTTTTAATCCCCATTTGGTCAGTCCCCCATCCTTCCTCTCGTATCATCCATCTCGTGGGAAAAAAGGAAGTTAGGACCCTTTTGTTTATTGCTGTCTTCCGTGACAAAAGCCAGATGCTAGCCCCCCCTTTTGTTTCCCCAGTTCAAAAGGCTTCTCCTTTCCTTTGAAATGCCTATTGCCGGTTCAATACACATCTATCCTCTTCTCTTCCGGAGATGGCAGAATCCATGGGATAATGTTTGAAACATTCCATTTATGAATATGATATAAATGGATTCTGACACGGGGGTTTGTGTCTAACATTGAAGTCTGTTTTATCAGTGCTTTGAGCTAGGTGAATAAATCAGCCAGAATTCAGTCTCATAAGCAGTATCCTAGCTTTTTATTATGTATAAATTTGTTTCCAATAATTAATAATAATAATAATAATAATAATAATAATAATAATAATAATAATAATAATAATTTTATTTATATACCGCCCTTCTCCCGAAGGACTCAGTGTGGTGAATGAGTAGACATACAATGAGTAGACATACAAGCCGATGACAAATCTTAGATTGTTTTCTTGATTTGCTAAAGAAAGTAGAATTTATTTTAAGCCACTGTTTCCAATGCATGCATAAGAATCAAAACAATACCTTTCCTAACATGAAACAGAGTGCTGATTTGTTTTCCTTTTTGGCCACTTCAAAGAGGGAAAGGTCAAAAAATACAAACCAGCCATTTGGGGTTCATTTTTTTGTGTGCCAATGAACTAAGCTTAATATATTAAGTTGGTAATTATTATAAATGAAGCTATTGAATCAGTACCACAAATTTGATAAAATAAAAAGTTTTAGGAACGTTTGGGGAATTCTTTTTGTAAAAAGAGAGATAGTTTCTTTGAAAAAGGATTCCTGTTATTTGTGGAAATAACATCTGAAGAAGTATAACTTATGACTGCAACAAGCTACTGCAGATCTTTGGTTAATGAATTTCCCCTTATCTCTCCTTCTGTATGGCCATGATAAACTTAGACAATTTTGCTTCACTTTTAGATTTACAGCAGTTTTTTTTCAGTTAGACCCAACCAATTGTGGTAAATCCTAACTGTAATTTCTTAAGCCAATTTCCGTCCTTGAGATGAATGCAATTTGCTTCAGTGACATATATGTTTTGGATATATTTGGATAATTCTGATAATGGACAATATTCTTTTTTAAACAATAGAACAAAATCTTTCATTTTCCTCTTTGTAGCAACATCAATAGAAAGAAAAACAAGAACTAATGTGAACCCAAAGGATTTTCAATATTTAAAAACTCCTATGAGTCACAATAGAAATAATTAAAAATTAAACTCACTGAACTGTGCTGTCATTTCTTATGTCTTTCCCATCAATTCAAACCTGCGTTTTTTAAATTAAATGATTAGTGGGTGGGGAAAGAGAATTGAATCTCATTTATTGCATAATCTATGTACAATTATGTACTTTTTCTTTCTCCCAAATTTTCTCTTTTGCCTCACCAAATTGCTATGAGAATAAAGGGGAAAATGTGCTGAAGGTTTTGAAACAAGTGAGATACAAATATGAGGAATAAATGAATTAAACAGTCTTTGCCTACTTTAAATATACTGTGTTTCCACCAGTCTTGATTTATAGAATGTGATAAATAAAGTTAACTCTTTTTTATTCCAACATTCTTGATGGTATATTCTATGCACATGAAAAAGAAGTATGTTAACTGATGAGTGGATCTCTTCTGAAGAGATAAAGTGTTTTCTGTGTAACGGTGTGCGTGTCTCTGTATGCAAATATTTCTTTATTTTGTTCTTTCCTTCCCCAATATGCACATGAATATATTAATTAAAATATATATTATTGGTTGTAGTTGTAAGAATATTGAACAATTCAATTTGTTTGTGTATACTCATATATTAATACATTGGAATTTCTTATTGTACTGACTTTGATATAGTATTAATAATTTCTGACTGTCGTTTTTAGACGTGTAGGAGAATCTGACTACAGTGATGGAGAGGAAGATTTTTACTACACAGAGATACGTCTCAACACTGACTCAGTAGCGGATGGATTAAATAGTTTATCTCCAGTTTCACCCTCTCTAGCATTTCTTCCTTCTTTTCCATCCCAAGATGTGAACAGAAGTGAACTGTCATGTGCCAAAACAGATGCTAAAGGGATGATGCCTCTAAGCCGTTCAGCTCCTACCAACCTCTACCTCATTCACTCTGACCATGCTTACCAGGTACATATTTTATTTTATTGCACTTGATTTATTTTATTTTATTTTATTTTATTTTATTTCATTTTATCCAAAAATTACAGTAGCTAGATTCAGTAGTAATGAAGTGGAATTGAGCTGTGCCTGACTTGTGGTTACATTTAGGGTTTGGTGTTTTGTTTTTTTGTTTTTTGCATCCCACCCTCTTGTTTCTCTTTCTTGCTGCAAAGTTCTTGGGAAATCGTTTAAAGTAGGTATATGAAATTGTTAAACTTTTTTACACTATGATTAATGAGATTATGCTATGAGAGCAGGCCGTGTTACTTTCAAACCCTTGTTTGAGAATAATAAAAGTTCTGGTGTTGAAATAACAGATGAATGTCTTAGTCAAAGTCAAAAGCTTTCATGAAAAAGAGGAGAGGCAAAATGGAAGCACATAATACCTCTCTGACAAAATTGTTTCATTTATTTATTTATTTCTTACCTTTATTATTTTTATAAATAATACAAAGTAGAAAATTTACTTAAGAACAAACCTGTGAGGCAAGTTGGGCTAAAAGAGAATGACTGGCGCAGAGTCAGTCTGCTGGTTTTCATGGCTAAGGCAGGACTAAAACTCAAGTCTCTGGGTTTCTAGCCGTGTGCCTTAACCGCTAGATCAAACTGGCTCTCTTGTTAACTTTAAACTAGCAATTATGCTTTGGTGCTAGTTTGAGTATCAATTGGATTTGTTTATCATTGAAGCTTTGGAAAATCTTTTGAAAATCGGTTTAGATCTGTATTTCTTTTTTTACAGATATACAAAATTTATATTAACTTTTAAGTGTGGGAGAAATTAACATGATATAGCATGTGGTGGCTGAACAGACCCTCATAATCCATGGGTATTTGCAAACGTTAATCAGATAATTGATTCCTTATAGCAACCTATATTCTAAAACACCTGCTAGTATAAAGAGTAAGTTGGAGTCAACACCATACCTGATCATTTGTTGCATAAATTGAAATGGTGATCTTCATATTTTAAAAAAAATGGAATAAAATATTTTAATTACCGTATCTCTTGTAAATGAGCTGAAAGCTACTTATAAAGGTTTTGAATATTTTAATTTATATAATCTTATTTTATTATTTATTTATTTATATTTCCAATTTCTAAATTACCTATCTCCCTCAGCGATTAAAAATAAACTCACTGAACTGTGCCGCCATTTCTCATATCTTTCTCCCATTAATTCAAGTCTGCATTTGAATTGCATTTAGTAAAAAAAAATTCTTAGTAAAATGATTACTGAGTAGGAAAAGTGAATTGAATCTCTATTCACTGCATATGAAATTATAACAGCAAAAACATATAAAGAGAAAAGGAGCAGAATATGTCAATATAAAACAACAAAAGCTATTGCTGATAATGCCAGTTGATGAATTTTTGACTGGTGGTCCCAGGAAGAGGGACTTCTCTGCCATTGCCCCTCCCCTCTGGCCTATCCTCTCCCCCATGCCCCAAGACAGGCCCCCACTCTCTTGGACTTTTGAAGAAAGTTGAAGATTTGGCTCTTCCAATTCACACAAGGCTCCCAGGTGCCTTGATAGCCCTCCTGCTGCCTTTTAACCTTTAATTTATTCTAATCTTGTTTTTATCTTGTTATTGATGTAACGTGTTTTTAATCTGGTCTTAGGCTTTCATGTTTGGGGTATCTTTACAAACTTTTTGAGCTTGTAAAGGTACCCAAAACAGGCACGTGTCCAAACTGCATGACTCTAATGCAGTCTCTCATAGAGGGAAAGACTGATGGCAGCAAATACAATTTCTCCACATCTCTCTGCAAATTATTATTATTACTATTATTACTATTATTATTATTAATATTAATATTATTGTTATAGAATTTTTTACACAGCACAAAAAATACAAATACAAAAAAGAAAAGTGATAAATAAGCAAGAAATAAAGGAGGAAAAACAAAAAAGATTTGTCTGCAAGAAGGAATCTGCAAACTTCCATAATCTTAAGGTAGAAAAGACATAAGCGAGTTTTAAGTCCTTGGTGGTGTCTGAACTTGGTTGTTTGCTTGAAGATATTGACCTAATGAGGTAATATCATCACTACATTAATAACCTCATCCATGGGCACTGATTATGTTACCTAGTCAGGTAGAGAAATGTCTGCAAGCGAACAACCAAGTTCAGAGAGCACCAAGGATTCCACAGTTAAGCTCTCAACTTAGCTTCTCCAGTCGGTAAATTCCAGATTACCGTAGTTGTTTTGTGACCTGTCCATTGTTACCAGTAATAGTCTTTTGCAGGTTGGAAATGTTACAAAAGATGCTATAGTTCAAAATATCTGAAAGAAGCCACATTGGGGAAATGAAAAGTTGCTCTAAAATGCTTCTTTTTTAAGATTTAAACTTTAAAATAATGTTATTAGATCTGCATATATTATGAATTCTTTATCTCTCATTTGTTTTAGTGATTGCTATGGACTTCTTTTTTCAGTGGTATCATTTATTATTCACCCTATTGTCCTCGAGAGAACTGAAAAATAGAATCAAAATGTTGCAACCATAGGAGATAATCAAACACTTAATTGGGCAACATGGAGATGTTCCTTTTTACTGATTTCCTATTTCTTGAAACAGGCCACAGCTCCTGTGAACATTCCAGGGTCAGCCAAGTTCACTCCCAATGGAAAAAGCTTTAGCATCTCTTGGCAGACACCCCCTGTTACCTTCACTGGCCTTCCAGTAAGTAGAAAACTAGCAAATTAGGAGGGGGAGGTTTGTTTACTACATAGGATGGCACATGTGAGGCAAGATCCATAGAGGGGATGGATTTCCTTCTCCCTTGCCTGTCCCATTGCATTCATACATGCATTGCAGCAGGCCTGCGTTATATAGTTCATGGGCTGCAGATGCCAAGGAGCCCATTGGCATTTTTAAAAAAATAATAAATCACCACCCCATCTCCAAAACCATACTGTGAGTGCTCCAAGCCTCTCTGTCACCACCAGCTCCAGAGTACTGCTGCTCCTGTAGCCTCCAAACTACTAACTGATTTGCTAGGCATTCCTTTGTGGCCTGCAGTGATTTTTAATGTATCAGTGGGATCCTTTGCTCTTTACCCTTCTGTAGGCCTGCATCACAGGATTCAGTAGAGGCAATTCAAGCATATTTTGAACAAAATAGCAACAACAATAGACTTATATACCGCTTCACAGTGCTTTACAGTCCTCTCTAAGAGGTTTACAGAGTCAGCATATTGCCCCCAACAATCTGGGTCCTCATTTTACTGACCTCGGAAGGATGTAAGGCTGGGTCAACCTTGAGCTGGTCAGAATCAAACTGCTAGCAGTCGGCAGAATTAGCCTACATTATTGCATTCTAACCATTGTGCCACCACAGCTCCCATTTGAAAAAGTGTTCAAATGAATATGCTGAATGATCTATTATGATCCCATAATGCTGCTTAGCTGCTTATACCTTCCATATCCATAATATACTTTTAATTTCACTTAATATGATTAACTACTGTAAGTAAACAATATTTCATTTTTTATTCAGATAATTTCTCTAACTTTTGAATGATCATTATCAGAGCAGATATCATGTCTTATGTCTTAGCACTTTACCTGAGGCTGTATGTTCCAAATTTTCTCAAATATGCAAGACTGTTTAAAAACTCTGATTTTTGACAGGGCGAATTAGACATTGATAAGGTACTGCCAACTATTTCTCATTTCACAACGTGAATCACAAGAGCCTCTTATTGTCAACCTTTAGAATTTCTTGGAAGCTTTCTGTAGAATCTGTGGTCTCCTGCTGAGCTGATAAAAATGAAAGTAACTGAATCAATTACATTGCATTCTGCCAATGAATATTTATTAAATTTCATCAAGGAATAGCTAGCAGTGCAAGGCATCCTGCTGGTTGTAATTTGAACAAGAGACTCTTAACAGAACATGCTGTGCATGAAATACCCCAAAATTTGATTTCATGACAATATGGTAGAACTGGAATAATTTTAAAAGGGGAGTTGCTCTCTGTGGCATTGGGATAAATTGACACAACTATTGCAAGAAAGCCAAAGGTCTCATTATCACAAAATAAGTAATAATTTCTAAAACCTGGATCTGGATATGTTGAGACTACAACTTCCATAATTCTCAGTCAACATGATCAACCAATATGCTGCCTATAGCTTCTGGGAATTATAATTCCAATATGGACTATAGAGAGTTATAGGTATTCAGTACCACTGATCCTTTTTTCACAAAGATTAATTATTCCCACACAGTTGGGAACACAACTGTTATATATCATAAGATAATTACTTGCTTATAATCTCTTCTTTCCAGTTCAGTTCTGGCCCCTAGGCTCCAAGATTACCTTCAAAATCACACAGAGCTATATTTTGGAAATTTCATTGCAAGCTTCAACAAAGCAAACCAACTCCACTGCCTGGGCCTCAGATCCAGATTACAAAGAGCTATTAGAAATGTCACTGTTTAGAGCATTTTTCAATTTCACTGCTGTTTTCTCAACAAATTTATGTATAAGCAGTTCAGAAGCTAACAAATAGCTAGAGAACAAAACTCTTATTATTAGTCTCATTTTGAAAAGCCCTTTTGCTGATTTTGCCAGTAGCAGCAGTTGAGCTTTTTTCCCATACAATTTTGTATAGTGTGTGCTACAGTTAGTTATTCTGATGTTGCCATCATTTACTGCATAAACTAATGAGGTGGCAGGAACATGTAAAATATTGATGCACCTGTTGAAGCTCTTCTCTGAGCAGGCTCATTAGCCGTCTATCACCTCAGTAGCAACAACACCTTGTATTGTATTGAATATTTTGCTTTTCTCATCTCACAGATGAGAATATGCTAGGTAAACACACGTGTCAGAGACAGTGGTGGGATTCAGCTGGTTCACACCAGTTCAGCAGAACCGGTAGCTAATTATTTGTTGCCCAGACCCAGAACGGACTTCCAGAAGTGGCATCCACACAGAGAACCGGTTGTTCACATATTTGAATCCCACCACTGGCCAGAGATACAAGTATATGATCAGATATCCACTTAAATATCCATGCCAAAACATAAGAGAAAACAGAGGATTAAATGAGAGAGCATAATCACATAAAATTCTGAAAACCAGAAAATTTTTCCAGGAAGGAGTACTATTACTTGATTTGTTTAATGTTATAAGCTCTACATATTCACATGTGAGCACATTCTTAAATAATTGTAATTATTTTTAAAATTAAACCAGATCAGCACACCTGAAGCCTCATGAGGTTTCATGGGACAACTTGGACAGATTTTAGCCATTTCTAGTTGAAATGTGGGAAATTATGTAAAGGGACCTGGGACTTTGTCTGTCAATCAGCAAGATAATGCTACCACTTCCTCCAATCTATGTCCCCTCCCTCCTGGTCATAGGGCCCCAAGCAGCACATTTGCACTCATCCTTTCCCAGGGCACGCATACATAGTCATAAAGATGCAACATGAGAGAACCTGTTATGTACTGGGTTTGTTGCTTAATGACGAAGACGAGGCGAGTGAGTTCAGCAAAGATTGTTTATTGCTTGCAGGATCTGAACTGAGAAACAGGGCTGCGAATGCAGCAATTTATACCCTGGCCTCTAGGCGGCGGCCAATAGGTTTAAAGCAACCAATTGCTGCCCTAGAGGCAACCAATAGCGGCGCTGGAGACGGGTTGTCTGAGGAGCTGGGAGCCGTTAGCCAGCTTCCCTGCTCAAGCAACCTTCCCACATGGTGTTCCCTTAACAAAACAAGCCCAATACATTACACCCCTCCCCCCTGGAATGAACAAACATTATAGCAACAAAAGGAAAGTAATTACAGCAATACAGTTTACAAAAGGTATAACGATAGTGTGAGTTAACACGTTTCCATCCTAGCTAATACAGGTGATTCCTAGCTAGCAGCACAATAAAGGTACATACATTATAGCTTCATTATTTCAGGACAAAATCTTGAAGATAAGCAAGAGGTTTGCAAGTCCTTGTGGAACACTTGGGGGACCCAGGCACTTCCTGGCCTACCAGCTTGCCTGCCGGGCTGAGTAGGCCAGTGTCTCTCAGTTCAAGTGATTCAGGTTGGCTCGGCAATCTCTGGCTGGCCCTTCCAGGTTGGCCCACCCCAGAGTCAGTTTGTTCTGCAGAGTTAGCACAGCAGCTGTAGTACTCAGGTTGGCTTTCTCCATCAGGGGACCCATGTTTCACTTCCAGGCTTTCCTCCCCTACTGCCATCTCCCCATTGCTCTGGCTGTTTTGGCACTCAGAGTCTATGCATGGACCGGCCTGGCTACCGGTTTGCAGCCCAAGGCAAGGACCTGTGACGAAATCCTTGCTCTGTGGCCGTTCTGGAAAACGCTTCCTAAGCTGATCGATATGGTGACGGACAACTCGCCCGCCATCTAGGTCCACTTCGTATGAGAGAGGGACTGACATTTTAGTGATTTTTCCTGGCACCCACAAGTTCCCATGCCCGTAGTTCCTGGCCCACACCCCGTCATCCACTTGCAGCCCCCTTGGGGGTTTTGGGCGAGAGGCCTCTGCTGCCACCCGGTCTGGGTGCAACCTGTCCAGTTTCATGATTAGTCGCCTCCCCCAGTGCAGTTCTGCTGGGCTTTTCCCTGTAGCCGTGCATGGCGTGGAATGTTGGCAAAGCAAAAAGTCGGCCAGTCTGTGGTGCCAGTTCCCAGTCACTATACGCCTCAGTGACTCTTTTGTGCGAACCATACATTCGGCTTGACCATTAGTAGATGGGCTGATGTCGCATGCCTAATGAGGTTTGCTCTCAGGAACACCTGAAATTCTGCCTCAGTAAATTGTGCCCCATTATCGGACACTACGACGTCCGGCAGCCTGTGCATGGCAAAGAGTTTCCTAAGCATCTGGATGGTCCTAGCAGTAATCATGTTTGCAATTGGTATAACTTCTAGCCATTTAGAGTGGCTGTCGACCACTATAAGAAAGAGCTGTCCCTGAAAGGGCCCAGCAAAGTCTATGTGAATCCTAGACCAGGGAGTGTGAGTCTCCTCCCACCTGTGAACTGGAGCGTGTGGCATTTCAGGCCTTGATTGCTGGCATGTATAACACACATGCACCTGGGCCTCAGTGGCTTTATCTAATCCTGGCCACCATAAATAGCTTCTAGCCAAAGCTTTCATGCCCAGATGGCCTTCATGCAGTGATTGCAAAACCCTGTCTTTTAGTGAAGTAGGAGCTATGACCCTGTTCCCCCAAAGAATACAACCCTTGTGAGCTGATAGCTCATGTCTCCTTGTAAAATAGCTCTGAAACTCAGGACCTGGGCTTTTATCCAGCCACCCTGTGTGTACCTACGATAGCACTCTACTTAGTGTCTTGTCTGCTGCCATTTCTGCAGCTATGTCCCCTGCATGGAAGGGAAACTCCGGCAAGTCCTGAATGGACAAAACACGGGCTGCTGGGGCCGGATCTGGTTCAATTTGTGGCAGTGGAAGCCTGCTCAGGCCATCTGCACGGCCCATATCTTTGCCGGGTTTGTAAATGAGCTTAAACGTATAAGCCAATAAAAAAATGGACCATCTAAGCATTCTAGGGGATAATATGAGGGGTGTCTGCTTGTCTGTAGTGAATAACCCCAATAGCAGTTTATGGTCTGTTAAGACCGTGAAGTCCCTGCTGTATAAGTAGTTGTGGAATTTTTTAACTCCAGCTACTATGGCCAATGCCTCTTGGTCAATTTGAGCGTAATTACGCTCAGCGGAGGACAATGTCCTTGAATAAAAAGCAATTGGAACTTGAGTTCCATCTTTCTCTAAGTGACTTAAGACTGCACCCACCCCGTATGGGTGCAGTCTGGTTTAGACTCTTTGAAATGAGTGATAGTGGAACTGACTGACAGAAGTGTTTTCAATTCCTGGAAACTCTTTTCGTGAACACTAGTCCACTTCTATGAAGCATTTTTATCTAAGAGCCTGTGAAGTGGCTCTGCCACTGCGGTCTTGTTAGGAAGGAACGCATGGTAAAAATTGAGGAGGCCCAGGAATGCCTGCAGCTCTCCTTTTGTTTTGGGGCTAGGTGCCATCTGAATGGCTTTTACTTTAGACTCAGCAGGGTGGATGCCATCAGCATCAGTGCGAAATCCCAAGAATTCAGTTGAAGGGACTCCAATACTGCACTTATTCTTTTTAAGCTTGAGGTCTGCTTCTCGCAGACTTTGCAGGACGGCTCTGAGCATCCTTGCTAGCACCTCAGTAGATTTTCCTGCAATGAGCACGTCATCAAAATAGGGGCAAACCCCCGGAATGCCCTTGAGTGTACATTCCATGATGCCCTGAAAAATGCCCAGGACTACACTGACCCCAAATTGCAGGCGCTTTACTTTAAACGCCCCCCTGTGAGTTACAATTGTCTGAGCCGCGGCCGTGGCCTCATCAACAGGAAGTTACTGATAGGCCTGAGCCAAATTTAATTTTGCAAAAATGGTGCCACCCTGCAAGGATGCCAGGATGTGGCTTACTACTGGTACTGGGTATGCATGTTGTTTGAGTGCCCGGTTAATTGTGCATTTATAATGTGCGCAGATTCTGACCTCCCCGTTGGCTTTTAGTGGTGTTACAATTGGGGTTTCTGACTCACCCCCATCTACTGGTTGCAAAACGCCCTGTTCAACAAGTTTATCTAATTCAGTGTCTATTTTGTGTTTGAGGGCAAATGAGACCCTACGAGGCTTCATCCTGACTGGCACTACGTTTGGGTCTAGTTTGAATGCTATTGGTGGGCCTGCGTATGTTCCCAGAGCTGAATCAAATACATCTGCAAATTCCTCGCATACTGTCGCTAGACTCACAACTTGTGTCTGGTTGATTCCGGTTACTTGGATGCCTAGCACATCAAACCAGTCAATCCCAATTAGGCTCGTTCTCTGGCCCCCTACTACGACAATATCCAGGTGCCCTGAAAACCCCTTAAATTTAACGGTTAGTGTGGCTTCACCCCTGACTGCGACTCTGGCGTTCTGAAAATCAGTTAGTACAATATCAGAAGGCTTTAGCTTGGCCCATCTCTTACTGCGACTACAAACGAAATTAAATGTTTCAAGGGAAATAATAGAAACAATGGAGCCTGTGTCCAGCTCCAACTTGCAGGGGACCCCTTGCAGCTCCACCTGAAGTCTATACTTGGGCCTAATCGGGCGGCGAGCCCCTGTACAACAAATGCTTCTGTGGCTAGAGCAGAAACCCACACTGTGCTGTCCCGGCGCCGCGGTACCTCTCCTGGTCGGATCTTCCGACTGGCGACTCGACGGCCAGTCCCTCTGAAATTAAGGTGATGAATCCACAGATTAAAGCTCAATACAAGGTAATTTAGTTTTATTATCCATACTGTATCTTTTAATTCTGCAATCAGAACTCCATCTTTGTTTCTCTTGCTAGGTTTCACCAACTCACACACGGCATGTGGGGATCGGAGAACAAAAGAACCAGGTCCATGCTGTTCTTTCATCACCACCTAGAGCATCAGTGGGCCTCAGGTAGGAGGGTCTTTACTTCAGAATAAAGTGAATTAATTAATGAGTGGAGGGTTTCTCTGGTCAACCTGTTTTTAATCTGAATTTCTTCTCAACATAAATACAGATGAATTACTTTTAACAATGCAATTTATCCTCAAGTGGCAATTACTTTTTTCACTTCATCACAAAACAAGCCACATTCAACCTCTTTTAAAATTAAAAAAGAAGAAAAATTAGTAAGGAAGGCCTAACTAGAGTATGCAGATAGGAAGAGTTAAAAAAATCAGACAAATATAAGTATAAGTGTTTTGTGAAATTTGGAGAAGGCTATAGGAGTAGATAAAAAATGAATAGAAAGGATGTTGTCGTATTGAAAGTGTGGCATTTTCTTGTCAAAGCATTGCAGAAGATATTGCAGAAAAGAATGTTTTCTTTGTAAAAAGAGTAAATTTTGAAGAAATATTATTCTAAAGATGTAACAGGTTTCTAGTACTCCATCTTCTTATTACATATTTTAACTACAACCTACCAGAAAACTAGAATTTTCCTTGGCGGTACCCTCCAACATTCTTCATACCTTGAAGCATGTTTTCATTATGTATTCTTGCATATCTTTCTATGTATTTTTCATTGAGTACTTGTGATCTTTGATCTCATGAATAGATTTCTAGTGACACTTACAATGATTTTGCTTGGCCAGAGTTTTGAATAGAGATTTCAGTATAATTTTTTTCCAGATACCAAAATCTGCAGAATATCGGTGCCTGTTAAAGATGCACCTAGTTTCATTTTCAGTCAGATGAAAGAAGGTTTCTCCTTTGCTACCTCAGCTATGGAAGCCATGCATTGTGGTGTAGTGCTTAATTCTTACACTATCAACATTTACTCATATTTATTAAGATTTTTTTATGGAACAAAAGACAAATTAAAAAGGGGAAATGAACAAATAAAAGAGTGTGGATTCAGTATGTGAACAACACCATCATAATAAAAAAGGAACAACTAGAAAAGATCACATGAAACAATCAAGAATATCTGGGGGTGAAGGTTTGTTCTCCAAGCTTGTGGGTTGATTTCTGAATGTTTTGTTACCAAGCTAGGTAACATCCCCTAAACTCCACTAAAGATGTTATTTACCCTGTAACGAAACTTTCGGAAACCAAGCCACAAGCTCAGAGAATGAACCTTCACTCTCATCCTACACCCAAGCTACAGATATTTGCCACTATTGCAAATTCTTCCAAGTAATCAAATGCACAAGGGATGAAGAAAACAACAACACACTATCCTTCCTGGATATTCTCATCAGCACAAGAAACAATGGCAAAATGCCAGTGTTTATCAAAAAAAACAACTTCACTAACCAGAGTAACGACCAAACTTCCAAGAAGAGGAGTTTGGTAACAATGTTATTCTGACAAGTACAACCGTATTGCCCAGAACACTAGAAAAAGGAAACAAACCACCTATACAACATCTTCCAACAAAATAATTACCTACACAACTTTATCAAAATATGTCTGACCATTCAACCCACTATAGCACAATCAAAATCAAGTTATGAACAGGACAACACTGCCATACATTAAAAACATCTTATAAACTATCCACAGATTATTACAACCACATAACATCACTGTAGCACTCAAACCAACTAGAGCTCTCCAAACATCTTAAGTAAAACAAGCAAAAGAGCCCAAGAAGGAGAAAAAAACAGTGTAAAAGCTGTAATTATGTAGGACAGACAGCCAGACAATTAGCAGAGCTCATCAGTCAGAAAACATGATGAAAACTCCTTAATCTAACAACACATACTTAACCATAGTTACAAGTGGGAAACTGTGAGTATCCTAAAACCAAGCTAAATCCAAAACCACTAGATAATTTTATGGAGGGCCTCAGTCATCCTGTTCATGGTTGTCCCAAATATACTTTTCCCAAGCTTCTTGGGTGAGAAGTGAAATGTCTTCAAGGAAAAAATGAAAGTCCCGTTGCCTTTTGAAAAAGTACCTTTGGGACGCTATGGAATTCCTGTAAATTGACCAATATATATATATATATATATATATATATATATATATATATATATATATATATATATATATATATATATATATATATATATATATATATATATATATATATATATATATATATATATATATATATATATATATATATATATATATATATATATATATATATATATATATATATATATATATATATATATATCAATCATTCAGAAGAGACAATAAAAAGCTAAAACAAATATCCTCTCCACCAACCAACACCCAGATAAGCAGGAATTAACACCAGACAAGCAATGAAGCAGAAAACAATACCCTAATCAAGGAACTATCAAGAAGAAAAACAAAATCCCCACCAACACTGGAAGTGCTTGCTACTGTATATAAACAGGAAGCAGTCTCTACACTCAAGTCATATTGATAATGAAACCTAGACTGGTAATGAAACATTCGCAAGCAAACGGCCAAGCTTAGAAAGCATCAGGAACTTCACAGTTCAATCTGAACTATGTATTTTCTTTCCTATTGGAATTTTAACTTTATTATACATAAAAACCTATGCCAATCAAACCTCAGGTTTCTTAACAAGATTTATTCTTTTACAAAAAAACAAATAGCCTGAAAATTATAGTTTAAAACCAGATAATCCCAGTCCTCCTCTGTCTTTGTATCCTGCAGAATTTTATATTTGACCATTGGTTTCTTACCCTGCCATACAAATGTCTATTATACATTTTTGCCTTTGTTTAAGAGGTACATCATTTTTCAAAACTGACATTGTTTGAAATAAAACATCATTGTAGGTATAGTCATTTTATCAAAGAAAATCTTCCAAACAGTGGAAGTTGCAATTTTTCCCATTTTGCTAGATTTTTTTTTAATTTCATTCCATATCTTAACATAATCTGAAATAATATACAGTAGAATTTTATTAGTTGCAATAATATCTGGATGTTTACCTTTTTCTCAAATCTGAAAACTAGTTTTTCCAAACAGTTCTTTTTCATCCTCCTCATATTTTTTGTTAACATTTTAGTCTTTATTCATTTTAAATTCAGCTACTGCGCCAAATTCCTTCAGCTTTTCCATTAATATTCTACTCCTTCCAAGGAATTTTCAACTATTAAAAGCAAATAATCTGCAGATGGCCTTAATTTATATACTTCTTTCATCTTCATGCCGGTTAGTCTCTCATCTTGTTTTCTGTCTCTATTAAGAACTTCCAAAGCCAAAGTAAGCAGCAGTGGTACCATCAATCTTCTCTTGTCCCTTTTTGAATCTCACAAGGATTAGTGAAATCATCATTAACCACAGTTTGTACTGTTCATGATGTATATACAATATCAGTTTTATCCATTTAATACAATTAACCTCCAAAATCCATTTTTCCAACACTTTAAATAAAAAAGGTTCAAATTGTTAATTGCTTTCTCTGCATCAAGAAATGTCAGTGTAGCTGATTTTTCATTACGTTGTTTCAAATATTCTAGTACAGTACATTAAGAATATTTCTTGTATTACCGGTATCTCTCAACTGTCTTTTAAGCAGAAAGTCATATTGATCTTCATGTATGAAGTCCTGCAAAACACCATTCATCTGCTTTCACTATTCACAGTTACAATGGGAGTAAAGAGCTTACTTTTCTGCTTGCCCTTTTTAGTTATGGATAATTTAATTAAAATTAAATATTGTTTGAGTTGCTATTATACCTCTTTATATATATATGTGTGTATATGTGTGTACAATCTTCAACCTCATCATTTTACCTTAATAAGTTTTTCTTTCAACTTTCTGGCAGAAAACCTAGAGGAGAGGGCAAGAAATGTCGCAAAGTGTACGGGATGGAGAATAGAGATATGTGGTGTACAGCTTGTCGTTGGAAGAAGGCCTGCCAAAGGTTTATTGATTGAAGCCCAGAAAAAAATACGGAGTTGTGTATAATAGGGTTCTCTTGCTGCAACTGTGCAGTGTGACTCTTCCCACCTCATTGAGCGCTAACGTCTATAGAAGACTGGCACTCTAAAGCAAACACATTTATTTCAAGGGGAAGGACTTCTCAAAAACCTATATGCAGCAATATAGGAAAAACTAACAAAATCTTTACCAAGTTTTGAATCAGGAGCAGCTATATGCATCTTTCTTTAAAAGAACAGAAACAAAATCTGTTTTTAATACCTTGAACAACTCGCCTGTCAGGACATTTGTCTTTCATACTACATCATGATCAGTATTTCACCTTTGGAATCACTTAAAGCCAAGTTTGAGTGATGCTACTTTTGTTAGAATGAAGTAAATAAAACACAAATACACACATACATACACAGATACAGTAAACTTTAGAAATAAGCTGCGTTTTTCTCAAGAGCAGCTCTCCCAGAAGTGGTAAATAATTCTATTGTGAACAGACTTGATTCAGCGTCTGGTGCTTGTCCTTTAAGGATAATGGAAAGATGCTTTGCAAAAGGGGCAAGAAATTTAAGAGTAATCTCAAACTCAGACCTGAAGGTTGAGCACTTCTTGTATCTGTCCCAAAGAAGGCTAGTTGGGGTACAATCACCAGCAGTCCTAAGCAAAAAACAAAAACCCACACATGGGAAAGGAGTCTGATTTTAAATGAACTTGGATTGAAGTCAGCATACTTACCAACAAAATTTGGGTTCCAGGATATTTTCTTAGAAGCAAGTACTGGAAAATGTACATCTCACAGTGCTAAAGGCTCTGCTCAGACTAATGGGCAGCCCAGTGGACTTCATCAACATTAATCAGGGATGTGATCAACCCATCAGCTTTTCCCTGCTTTTTATGCCATTACTAGGTTAACATTTTAGTTCAAACAGCAAATTATCACGTCAGGAGATAGAAACTAGAAGGACATACTGGTTTCCCACTTCCCGACATGTAAAATACGAGTGCAGCAAAGCAGATGTCTGTATATAAAAAATTCCATTGATTATAAAGTTCTTTCAATATCAGAAATAAAAGCCTTCACGCTGGCTTGCACTTTCATAGGTTTTTGTGCTTTAGTGTAATTTAATCTTCATTTGGCCCATGAGATAGACTGTTGTAGCTGTGGTGTAAATTGAACTGATGTTTGAGAATCAGTAGAAAGTTTGGACATCGGTTACTGAAATAATGTCTATGGATTGCCTATTGAAAGAAAGGAATTCCTATAAGAGCACTATTGCATATTAATATAAATACGGCTTGTGCTCAAGACCTTCCTGGTGGATTTTGTCCTTTGATATTAACTCCAGTGGGATGAGATAGGTATCCCAAGTTGGGAAAACAAGAGCAAGAATGGGAGCCCTTGATGCTGTTGTATGATGACAAGTCAGAAATAAATTTTATCGGGGAAGGGGGGTAGAGGAATCGCTGATGGAATATATTATAAATCACTATTATCTAGAGTAGCTGCCTATAATAAATATAAAGAAGCACAAATTTTAATTAAAAAACAGAATATTAAGCTAGGGATGACTCTTATGTAAATTTCAGAAGGATTAAGTTAGCTTTAATGCTATGATAATATTAAAACAATTCAGGTAGGCCTGGAACTGTCTTCCAAAATAAGGCTATCTGGCTGAAAACACTTCTACTGTACCAATAAGAGTCTTCTTGAAATAAGTATTGTCATCAGATATTCATCCAGTTTTCTCATTGTCTTCAAAAAGCGCAGTTTTGTAGCATGTTATTCCACTCATAACAAATTTCTTTCTTGAGATTTTGTAGGAAAGTAAGAAAAAGGGATGAATTCAACACAAATTATTTTTTTTCCTTTATGGTTTGGTCTTCAACTGGCCCACTTAACTACCTGTGTCTAGCAAAAGTAAGATTTAGGAAAATCTGAGGTTTTATGTTCTTATCTATTTATTTAACAGCAAATTGTGTTTGTCAGGGATTTCTTCAGATCATATATTTACCCAACCAGGCAGCTGACAACTAAATGTGAAAAACTACATGATGTAATAATCACATCTGCATTCTAACTTGAATGTGTTATATTGCAGTCCTATATTTGTGTTGAAATATATCTCTGGCTGCATGCACAGTCTGTCCAAAATTCACTAATAAATTGTTCTGACTGGGTGTTTCTTGGCCACTATACATCCTGGAGGAAATACCAAGTATGGCTTTATGTATTTTTTTCCTAATTTCACATACAAAAAAGTAATAGAGTTTATATTTTCAGGTCCACTTTCTGGCATTCCCATTTAAAAGTTTCTAAATGATAGGGCTATAGGCAGGGGTCTGCTTGAAAGCATAAACTTCCACTGTAGTCAAAATTAGTAGACTAATGGTTTGAGGTAACCAGACAGCTTAATAAAATTAAGTTAACATTCTTGATATAGAAAAAAACAAACTCAAAATCACCTGGAAAGCTAAGAGTGCTATAATGAATTACTAAATTTTACATACATTGAAAGTATTTATGCATTGATCTTAATAAAAGTTCAGAGAACAGTGTATTGATTTTCTGTA
Organism: Vipera berus; assembly: GCF_964194415.1. Classification (NCBI taxonomy): domain Eukaryota; kingdom Metazoa; phylum Chordata; class Lepidosauria; order Squamata; family Viperidae; genus Vipera; species Vipera berus. The sequence continues at coordinate 186,477,118 of NC_138204.1, read as the reverse complement.
CATTGGACTTTATTTGCATCATCCTATTTTGTTCTGTTAGGTATTTCCTTTCACAGGATGATATGGCATACAATTTTTAAAAAATTATAACTTAGTTGAATCAGCTGTTGGTGTAAATTGTGATCACATGCCTTGGAAATACCAAGACAAAAGTGGGGGAAAAATATTCTAAGATGTATGGGTTGGTCATTGTTGGAAATAAGTGATTTATTGCATATGTTTTCAAATTGAGATAGAGATTATAATATATGCCAAATAATATTGGTAAATTTATTATTCCTACTTTATGTTATGTTCTCAAATGTTCAAAGCAGAAGTACATGCATGTTATAATCAGACTCCACATTCACAGGAATTTTAAACCTGGTCGTTCAGTATTTTTACTGCATATTTTTCTAATTAACTCTGCACTCTTGAGGGCTAGAAATTTTTAAAGATTGAAAAATAATCATAGGATAATAACCATTTGCCAATCTCTGTGCAATATAGCTTTTGTAAGTTCATCTATTCTTTATAGTATCCTCAGTTTTTGGTTCTGCAGATTTTCACTGAGCATGTTCAACTTTGACAGTGAAAACATTTTTATCTTTATAGCGATATTTGAAAAACTTTTTCCCATAGGTAGATTAAAGGCAACAGACCTAAGGTAGTATTTGCTTGCTTATACTTTAATTGAAATTACTGCCTGATAATTCTGTTGGATCTGCTGTCTAAAGAGACAAACATAATTTGGCAATGAAACTGCTGGAATTTGCCTTGTTCTACTTAGTAAGTGTTCCTCATAACATTGATTGCAACACAATAAATCCTTTTTATTGCTGGAGAATTTCAATAGGGCTTTAAACACACCAAAAACACAGGAAATAGGTGCTAATCAGAACTGTAGCTTAGAATTAGAGACATGGTAAGCAAAGGGGTTGCTGTTAGCATTTCATAGGACTTTTTAAAAAACTATTTTACTGCTTTCTTTCATAATGATTTATAGGATATCACTGAGGGTTGAGAAGTCCAAAATGTTTTCCCAACTCTCCCTGATATTTTTCTTAAGATGTATTCATAAATATTTTGAAGCTATGTCAGATTTGACTAAACTATGGTGTTGCATAGTAGCTTCAGAATGAGGGCAGAAATTATTGTCTCTGATTGCTTGTTAGAAAAGAGTTAATAACTTTAACTCAGGGCTACTTTGAAAAGCTCTTGCTGTGTCTATTTGGACATTTCCAAATCTTGTATGAATACTGTTGTTAAACATCTTCCATGCCCAAACCAAGACTACTTTCTGGTAAGTCAGAATAATTTTGAACAGCTGTTACTACATGAGCTTTATGTATAAATAATTATCATGTTAAAATCAAACATGAAAAGCTGCCATTTTTTTTCTTTTATTCAGGTTTGTGTGTTCATATAAATGTGTTTAGATTATGCCCAGTGTCATCAGATTATCACCTGTTTGCATCATTATTTTAATTGACCTCCCAATCAAAGGAATATACCAGGGGTGTCAAACTCACAATGTCATGTGACGTGACGTATCGGAACTTTTTTTTCCATTGCCGGCAATGGGGTGGGCGCTGTTTTGCCATGACACATTCGCCCCACGGGTTGTCAGTTTGACACCCCTGGAATATACAATATACAACATGCTTGTGCAGCTCCCTTTAGCTTTTATTTATTTTTCTGAATTTCAAAATTTCTTTCCACTGATAAGATTTAGCTAAAATAAATCTCAGTCATGTAGTCCTCAACTTATGACCACAATTGGAACCAGAATTCCATTGTTAAGCAAAGTGTATTTATGTCAGTTGTGCCTGTTTTTATGACTTTTTTTGGCCACCGTTAACTAATCACTGCAGTTGTTAAGTGAATCATGTGGTTATTAAGTGAATCCAACTTTCCCCGCTGATTTTGTTTCTTGGAAGCTGGCTAGGAAAGTGGCAAGCAGCCATCACCTGATCCCAGAATGCTGCAACTATAGTAATTGCATGCTGGTTGCCAAGCCCCTATACTTTCATCACCTGACCATGGAGATGCTACAACTGTAAGTGTGAGGATCAGTTGTAAGTCACTTTATTCAGTGCTGTAGTAACTTTGAACAGTCACTAAACAAATGGTTGTAAGTCAATGACTTCCTGTATTCCAAAAGTGTGTTTTTAAGGTCCTGGTGTGCATAACAATAATAACCATCAAGCTGATGAAATGGCAGAATTAGTTTTTGCTTTTGTTCGTCTTTCCATGTTGTGCGCAACTTGCCAGCTATGTTTAGCTAGTGCTTCAGCATTGTTAGATTGCAGACATATTTTCCAAAAACCAAATTTTATTGGCAGACAAATTAAGGGATTATGGATTTATGAGGGAAGAAATAACTTCTTATCTACTAGGCTCTGATTCAACCAACACTTCCTTGTGTTTATCTTTAATTGGGTCTTCTTACTTAACAATGAGTTCAACCAACTCCCCTATAAGAGTATTAGAATGCACAAGTTGCACTTCTAATCTTTCTGGATTTATATTGCATGACAATCTGGGTTGTTTTAGATGTCACACTATACCCTCTAGACACAGAATACTATTTTTCTCCCTCAGTTAAAATATTAAAAAAGTAATATAGACAAACCAAACTTAAAAAAGTAATATAGACAAACTCCAAACTTGGAGTTGACTTTTTAAATAAAATATTTAAACTTAGGTCTAATTGATTAAATATTTTAATTGCTTTCATTTGTGGCTGTTGAAGATTTTAATATGCAGTAGTTTAGTCAAAAGGAAAAAGAGACAACTGCCTTATTGAATGGTGCAATATTGCTTTTTACTCTAAAAAGGGCTAACTTTTTGAAATAGAATTTAAGCTACTGTGAAGAATATTAATTCAGTGTATATTAGAAAGTCTGTATAGACAAGAATATTTTAACAAATGATTTTAAATCAGTGTAATAAGCTTTCCAAAATATAATCTTTCCTTAAAACATGTGACTAACTTTTGAATATAAATGCAATTTGCAAATCTTTTTTCAAGACAGAGCTTTACTTTCAAATTTTAATTAATTCCCAGCAAATTTTTCTTGCATGTGCATATGGCACAAAGGGAGATTAGCTAGAAATTCTATTATTCTTAAAATAGGCAGATATTCTTATACTATTTTTTAGAAATTGCTTTGGTTCAGTTCTGCTGTTTAGGCAATGTGAAATTTGTTTAAACTTTCCTTTATTTTTTTTCTAAATGTACATCAGAAAATGAATCTTATACCTAGAAAATCATTGTTAGAGTTTAATCAGCACTGTGAATTAATCTGAATTTGGGAATTTACATCTGGATTTTTCTGAAGAAAGAAACAACAACAAAAGTTTTGTCTACAAAACCCATAAATTAACTAAAGATTATAGGATTTTATGATTTTTATTTTCTTTTAACCATGATTATTGTCTTAGAATTAATTTGGAGGAAGATCAGTGTAAAAGAATTAAAAAGGGAATAAACCTGGGACTGGTTTAGGTGCAGCAAGATTTATTAGAGTGGGGCTAATAAATACCCTTCAAATGTTTTGGAACAACTTCCATCATCTCCAACCAGTTTGGTCAATTAATTGCTTGTACCTATGATAGATTTTTTTTTAAAATTATCAAATCACTTAAGTTATTTGGCTTCCATTTTGGATTCCCTTTGTAAGCTTTGATTATGCTGCTTCTTTGTAGCCCTTAAGCACTTTCAGTGTATATATTCATAAACTTTGAATAAGCTGTGAAATTAAAATTTTCTGTGGTGTGATGAAGATGGCAGAACTTTAAGTAGACTACTAGTCTGGCAGTGACAAAACACAAAAGTTAGTGTTTCTGCAAGAGATTCAAAAATCTCTATTTATGAACTAGCAAAGCATAACTGCACACACTGTTAATTTGCAGATGATAGCAAAAAGTGGCAAGCTAGTCCCCTGCCCTCTCCTATGTCTTCTATTAAAAGTATTTTTATGTTATTTTATGTTATAGTTGGGTATAGTGTACTATAGTTTGGTATACCATTATAATCTAAAATGTATTGAGTCATTGCATTTCTTTCTTCTATTCACTGTCCTTTAAGCCAAACATTATTCTAGGATTTAATTAGGTACAGTAAATTGATGAATAATTGTAATGAAGGACAATATCAAAATGTTATTTCTTGAAATAGTTTCTCTGAGATATTTCTATCAGTTTAAAAGAGAATGTTTCCTCAGATCAAGTTTCAATATTAGCACCAGTCAATCTTGTGGAACTTAGTAGACATGGATGATCATATTATTAGCAGCTTCTATGGAATTTAGAAAGGGAAGAACATCTTTTTATCTAATTGGCAACATTTTTTCACTAAAACCATTACTAATATGTCATCTTTGTTAATGTTTATTTTTAGAATACATGTCTGGAGCTAGCATGAATAAGAATTATTATTAGTTCTTATTACATACATATAACAAATCATGATATTTTGCATTAAGTTTCAATAAGGGTATGCGTTTTTCTAGGCCAAAGATCAGTTGGCATAATGGGGCGCTAGTCTAATAAAAGAGGTAGAGCCAAAACAAATACGTCAGCAGATCGAACTGAAAATTAAATTCTCCCTGATTTTAATTTATATTGAAATTTAGTTACATTTAATGTAGATCAAATTATTAAATAGTTTAAAGTTCACATGATCATTCCTTATGTAGTTAATAATTTCTCCTATGTAGCCTACTTTTGGAGGACTTCTCTAAGCTACATCCCACTTCGTACATGCTTGTTTCTGAAGCCAGGAAGGACTATTGGATCATATTGGCTTCATTCCTGACTAATTTTAAATTAATGGTCCTTATTACATACAAAATAGAGAACTTTTTAGTAATTATTCTTTGCTAGTGTTAAAACCCACCTCATAGGGTTATTGCTGTGGGGAAGTTATAGGAGGAGGAAGCAGTATTAGGTATATTTATTGCCTTGAGTTATTTATAAAAGTAATTCACATCCAGAACACCTGACCTGAGTTCAGTTGCTTTTTTGTTTTTGAAAGACATGGCAGATTCATAAACATGGACCAAGGTTGAACCCAGAGGTATCTGCAAAGTGATCAAAGGTTTACAGATGATGAAAGCCTTATGGCACTGTTGAAATTTAAGCTTGGCTCCTTCTGTACTTACACTTTGACTTTAATGCACATTTGAAAGAGGCAGAGCTTATGTTGTAAGAGTATGATGCTGCTTTTGTCCATTTGTTGAAAATTTTGGATTCTGCACACACATCTGGTTGAGCCTCAGATAAGATCAATGGACCATATAGTGGAGTTACGTAGAATAGAAAAAATAATTCTATACGCGGAAGACTAATTCTATTCATGTATCTTCTTTATATTTCATGCATGGCTTGTTTTGCAAAGGTTTTGATAATTTTATGAAGTTAGAACCTATTCTTGGCCTACTGTTGAAAAAGTGTATTCTAATGAAGAGGTTTTTGTCAAATCAGATCTATCTGATATTTGTGAAACCTTTCCTACTGAAACTGCTATTTACTTAAAATTGGCACAGTGTTAATGAATATTACAGAGGCATAGTGAACATGTACAGAGAGGTAAAAAAAAGGCAAAATGGCAACAGTGCAAAATGCTGCCCCTTTTTATGGTACACATGTGACGGACATGAAAAGGGTGGAGCATCACAGAGTCATGCCTAAAAGACTCACCAAATATCCCACATAAATTGGTTTGGGGATTTTATTTATTTATTTATTATTGGGACTTATATGCCGCCCTATCTCCCGAAGGACTCAGGGCGGCTAACAACAATAACATACAATAAATACAGAAGTTAAGATAAAATTAAAATTAAAGGCCTCTGTACAATAAATTAAAATTAAAATAAATTAAAAATTAGAGTTAAAAAATTAAAAACATAATTAAAATCCCTGTCAGTCCAGGTCAGCCAGGTGGAAAAGGAGTGTTTTGAGGCCGCGGCAAAAGGACTGGAGATCTGGGGCCATCCGAAGCTCATGGGGGAGCTGGTTCCACAGGGCTGGCGCTCCCACAGAGAAGGCCCTCCCCCTGGGGGTCATCAGCCGACATTGTCTAGCCGATGGTACCCTGAGGAGGCCTTCTCTGTGTGAGCGTACTGGGCGATGGGAATTCGTTCCCGGCAGCAGATGGTCCTGCAAGTATCCCGGGCCTAAGCCATGTAGGGCTTTAAAGGTAAGTACCAGCACCTTAAATCTCACCCAGAGGGCAACCGGTAACCAATGAATCTCACGCAGGAGGGGTGTAATATGGGAGTATCGGGGTCCTCCCATCACTACCCGTGCAGCCGCACTCTGCACCAGCTGAAGCCTCTGGGTGGTCTTTTAGGGCAGCCCCATGTAGAGAGCATTGCAGTAATCTATACGGGAGGTAACGAGTGCGTGGGTGACTGTGCGTAGGGCATCTCGCTCCAGAAAGGGGCGCAACTGGCGTACCAGGCGAATCTAGGCAAATGCCCCCCTAGCCACGACTCCAATATGATCTTCAAAACTGAGTCGTGAATCCAGGAGGACGCCTAAATTGCGTGCTCTATCAATGGGAGGTAACATCTCTCCTCCTATAACCAAAGATGGAACCTCTTGGACTAAACGAGATGCCGGTACGTAACGCCACTCAGTCTTGGCCGGGTTGAGCCGGAACCTGTTCTTTCCCATCCAAATCTGTACTGCTTCCAGGCAACGGGACATCACATCGAGGGCATCACTGGGTTGGTTCGGGGTGGAGATGAAAAGCTGGGTATCATCAGCATATTGATGATACCTCACCCCGAAGCCACGGATGATCTCTCCCAGCAGCTTCATATAGATGTTGAACAGCAGGGGCGAGAGTACCGACCCCTGAGGCACCCCACAACTAAGGGGCCTAGGGGTTGACCTCTGCCCCCCTGCCAACACCATCTGCGAATGGCTCGAGAGGTAGGAGGAGAACCACCGCAGAACGGTGCCTCCCACTCCCAACTCCTCAAGACGACACAGCAAGATACCATGGTCGATGGTATCAAAAGCCGCTGAGAGATCTAATAGGACCAGGACAGAGGAATAACCCCTATCTCGGGCCCGCCAGAGATCATTCACCAGCGCGACCAATGCCGTCTCTGTGCTATACCCGGGCCTGAAACCCGATTGGTACGGATCCAGATACTCAGTTTCCTCCAGAACCAAAGGGAGCTGCCGTGCCACCACGCTCTCAATGACCTTCGCAAGAAAGCGAAGGTTGGAGACAGGACGGAAGTTATTTAAAATAGCTGGATCCAATGCAGGTTTCTTAAGGAGGGGCCTTACCACCGCCTCTTTCAAGGCGGCAGGGAAGTACCCTTCACTTAGTGAGGCATTGATAACTGCTAGGACCCAGCCTCGTGTAACCTCCCGAGAGGCATAGACCAGCCAGGAGGGACACGGGTCCAACAAACACATGGTGGCACTTAATTTCCCCATGATTTTATGTTAATTATTACATTCTGAAAATAGAAGCATTTAGGTTATTTCCACATGTTATACTAAGAAGTTAAGTGTTGCCAATATTTATTATTATTTATTAATTCGGTTTATATACCGCCCTACTCCCAAAGGACTCAGGGCTGTTTACAAGGCAAAATTTAAAAACAATACAATATAAAATTAAAATTAAATTAAATTAAGTCTAGCCGCAAAAAATTAAAATCACAATATGATTCAGTTACTCTTTTTGCAGATGTTTCAAAATGCAGTTCTACAAATATGTTACATAGTAAGTGCTGGATTTTGTGAATGAATGTATCTGGAACTGCACATCACATATTTTCATTTTTAACACACTTGTTTTGCACCAAATCTGCATTTTTCTAAGAATCTATTTAAGGAGATACTTACCCGAAATTAGCTTCCAAGCAGAAATGGCATAGGTTTGACATTTTGTTTTTAGATGATACAACTGAGGATAATTAAATACATACCAATCTCGGTGCACTTTGCTTTAAAAGACCCACTGTTTATGATAGGAAAGTGACAAAACTTTTCCACTGCTATGTATCCTTGCTGTTTCACCACAGCTGACATACTAGATGGTTCTATATTTTATTCCTTCCTCCCATTGACTATAATAGAATTGCAAATTCCTAGACAAGTATTGGACTATTTTTTGTGGATGTACTTGAGACTCTGGTTGGAGAAATATACAGCCATTTGCATTACCCCTGATGTTCCCTAGACTCCCCTCGTCAAGAACTGCCAGGAAAAAATCTTGATAGGCAGCCTGTTCCAGCCTATCCCAGAGGACCCCCTAAGAGAAGATCTTGCAAAGATTTAGTATTCTTTAAGCTGCTTAGCCTGCCTCACAGGAGGCATGGATTGGCTTCTTTACATATATGCTGAAATCATTCCTCTTAACACCAGGCACTCTATATTTTGTTTAGATTTTGTCTAATATTTGTAATGAATTGTCAGCTGCTTAAGTGCATCCAATTGCAATGGCTGTCAAATTGAAAGTGATTACGTAACTTCAACTCTCTGAGCTACTCCTTAAACTCAATCGAATTAAACTTTTCAAATGCCTCAAGCCAATTTATGTATAGTCAATGCTTTCTATCTAGATAAGCTTGAGAGTTGAAATGCAATCATTTGAAGAGTGGAGCCTGGAGATAATGATTTTCCTGATGTAATTATTTTGATTAAGCAACAATCCTACCATGCTGCTTTATTTTATATACAGTTATCCATATTTTGAGAAATACTCTTTAATAAACCTAGGAATAGTCCAACACAGGAAGAAACATCTCTCTCATTCTACTATGTCTCTAATTCCACATCATAATTCATTTCTTTCTGACAATTGAGAGGAATCTCATTGCACATATGGTGTTGCAGGACTGGGTGTTGAGATAGCATACAGACATCACCATCACTAGAGGGCTCTTTCATAATATATTTTACCCCTGTGCCAGGGGAGTAATTTCTAGGTTGGCCTCGGATTAGATTCAAGCCTACCTCGAAGCAATGACTGGAAGTGATTAAGTAGTGTTAAGTAAAAATCTGTCTTGGGATAACAGCAGCCTACCTCCAGTACGACATGGGGACAGATGGCAACTACCCTTGGTATGAATGCTGCAAAATTGTGGTATGTTTCAAAGCTTGCAAAGCTGTGTCATATCTCTGGGGTTTCCCTTTCATTGGAATCCAAAGAATATAAGGAAAGTGAGTTATCTTTCAGGAGAGTTTCTTTTCTTATCTGTTTAATATGAAAAAATTCACTTTATAAATATTTGAAAGAGCTTCCAACTTTGGCACTAATGGAAATACTGGATACTTTTCATATATATTTAGAAGGTTATTTGAAAAGAAATGTTCTGTCTTTTTATATAATTTTTAATCAAATACAAATATTCTGATTACTACGTCTTGGTTTCCTATCAGGCTGTATGTGCAAAAATAAAACTAGTTCAGGTCTCAGAATCTTGAGTTAGGGGTGGGGGAACCAACCGTTTGAAGTGCTTTGCCAGCTTTTGGTATATTGTGCATTTTGTGTGTGTATATAATATATGTAAATTATAAATAATATAAATAGATTCATATGGTTAAATGTTTAGTGTTTTTTCACTGTTCTTCAAGGAAACAAAGTGTTTTGTATTGCTTTATGAACTGATTTAAAAGGTTTTATGAGACGACTAAAATATTTTACAGCTATTTTATCCCAGAAATGGGCAGTTCTGCTCTGATGTAAATCTCTCCATTGTTTTTGAAAGCAGAATTTTAGGTTTTAAGCTGGTCCTTCTGAATAGTACCAGGTAAAATGCACTTTCTCATGGCATGCAGTCTATTTTCTCTGAATGAACTTTCCAACCTAGTGACCACAACACGTTTACATTTCTGTGTATGTGTGTCCTGTTTTCTTCCCTGCCTAACAAAAGTTGCAGAACTTGAAATCTTTAATCTTTTGGGTGGAGAGGATGGAAAGAAAAACAATGAGCTACTGAAGTAATAGGACATAAGATCTATCATTAGGAATAGATTAGTCCATCTGTTAAAATCCATTGTAGTGATAGTCTCAGTAAGTGAGCTGTGCTTTGTAATTCTTGGCTGTAACAAATATGCCTTTTCTTTACTTGTCATAAAACTGTTTTACTATTAATGGTTATTTCTTTTGTTGCATTTGCTTGAACTTAGTTGGAAGACCTTATTCAGACTGTTATGATGTCCATAAATGCAATTTAAATGCACTTACAATTGATTTGCTACCATGGAGTGTGCTGAATTATTTCATTTAATAAAAGCCTTTGTGTAAGTGTTTTCATGTGTGGTTTGTTTATGTTAGCTTTTGCTTTTATTGTAGTGAAACTAAACTGCACCAGTGTTTAAGAAGAGAAAATAGTTATGTCTACTGTACTGCATTAAGTAATCCAACACTGGAAGTAATGGAAATAATTACTTATCAGAATGTTTAAAATTCCAGCATATTTTGAGGTAAGATCCTTTCATTATGAGATGTTTTAATATAGACAGAGAGATGTTTTTATAGCTAAAGACAAAAACTTGGTGCTACCACTGAAGTCTTTCAACATTACTGCAATGTTACCATTCATTTGCATTGTGCCATATCTAGTTGGAATTGCATTTCTCAGTAATCCAAATAAGAAAGCAAGTTGCACGTGTCAGTGAAGGCATCATTATTATTTCAATTGTTTCAGCTCCAGGTTGAAATTGCAAGATTTTCTAAAAGTCAATTATTTAAATAAGTTGGGCAATGTTTATCATAGTGTGCCCTCCTATGGTGACAAGTATGGCCACAGTCTTTTAAAAGTCATAAACCTGCACAGGCTGTTTGATGGTGGATGAGCTGGGTTCTGATTGTGCTTTTCCCACTGCAAAGGTTATTTTTGGCTCTTGATGGGTTTACCAGGAGCTGCTCTCCCCAAAAATATTAGTTAAAAACAGGACAAAAGTGGTATGATTTTATTTTCATCAAGATTTAATCAATATCAAATACAATTAATATAATTATCCACCTATGCTTTTTATTCCCGGAAACTGCCTGGCCAAGTTCCTGGATTGGACAGAATGGAAGAAAAAAATATTTATCATTTTTCTCTTCTATAACATTAAATGCTACTTTTTTCTACTTTTTGGGTCCACAACTTGAATTATTGGAGCCACATGCAGGCCTGGAATCTTTGAACAGACACAACATTCACATACACAAGTTCTTTAACCTGGAGTGGGATGATAGCAAATGGGTACATTACATGGCATGTTAATCCAGATATGCATAGAAGGGATACACAACATTACTTTCCAATTTATTCTCCATAGAAGGAATTTTACCAGTTGCTCAAATCAATATCTCTATATGTTTAATCACATTTTAACTACCTTCACTGTATTTGTAGGCCATCTAACTCGATTACAACTCTAGGCAGGTATAATACAATTTAAAACAATGAAGTATAAAATAATACAGAAAACTAATATCCAGTAAACATAGCACAAGACTAATAAACCCATCTTCTCTAAGGGGGCCACCATTCACTCCACCCAAGACCTGGGGGAAGAGCAAGGTTTTGATTCATGAGTCACAACAGATGTCACTGTTTAATTAAGGGACCCAGAGCATTCCAACTTTGTTGCATCATATGGGATGGGTAGAAATTGCAGAAGATAGATGATCCTTTAGACAACTAAACCCAATGCTTGACCAAAGCCAAACAAAGCACAGTAAAACTTTATGCAAAAATAGAGATTATTTTGGTTGGTGCGGGTGTGTGTGTGACTGATTGATTGATTGATTGATTGATTGATTGATTGATTATATTTATATGCCGCCCTTCTCCCTAAGGACTCAGGGCGGCTCACAAACAATAAAAACTATAAAAGAACATGAAAATACAAAATTTTAAAAAGAATTAAACAGTAGATATGTTCAATACATAGTAATTTAACCCCATAAAACCAAATTTAAAACCATAGTCAGTCCAGGCCCAATTGTTGAAACATCCATGTCTTCAGGTCACGGCGAAAGGACCAAAGGTCGGGGGCCATCCGCAGCTCCGGAGGCAGCTCATTCCAGAGGGTCGGCGCGCCCACAGAGAAGGCTCTCCCCCTAGGGGTCACCAGCCGTATTGCTTAACCGACGGAACTCTGAGGAGGCCGACTGATGCTTTGGAAGAGTTAAGGGCCATCAAAGGGAGAGTTATGAGAGATATTGAGTGAGGCTCATTAATAATGAGCTGGTCTGGAACCCACTTTATCAAGTCATGGCAATTGTTTAATCAAAATTTAGCACCATGATCAGAAGGAGCTCTAGTGTATATATGTGCTAAAAGTGATTTCAGGAGCCACTTCTTTGTTTACCATGATGTGTCCCTTCAATATAACCAAAAGAGGGTAAAACATTAATACAAGGTCAGTGTTCAGTGCTATAGCAGATGCATTATGTATGCGATCCCTGGGATTTAGAAATCTGGCTTGAACAGTCCTGCCTGAATCCGTGGATAACCTTTGCCAATCAAAGTAAACATAATTAAGCTGACAGAACAAGGAAGCTTTCTAGATGCCAACAAAATCCACCTAAAGCAAAAATGGCAAGCATGTGGCCTTCTAGATACTGTTAAGCCACAACTGCTGTCATTCCTTATCATTGGCCATAAATTGATGGAAGTTGGACCTCAGCACCATTTGTTCATTTCAAGCTTAATGAATGCTTGACAGAGTACGGTAAGTTTTATTTATTCCTAACTTCTTAATGGGAGGGAAAAGAAAACAGGTTTTTTTGCATTGTTCTCTTGGTCTTTATGGTATACAGCTATACTATAAGAATTATATAGCGTCCTCAAAAAAACCTCTCTTGATGTATCCCTTTTGTGGAGCAAGTCAGTTGTGAATATCACCATTTTTGCAGATGGAAAATGGAAACATCAACTCTTGTTTCAGAGTGAAATAAAAGAGGATAACGTAGCAAGAAGAGTCAAAATATAAAAGTTAACACTGTATTGTGATAAGCAGGAAATATCTTGATGGCCCTACATAAGGTCCCATACAAAGTCTTTGTTGTACATCTTTGCAATTCAAGGTCCATAACTTGGGATACATTGCACTTTTGGGTTGCAAACTTCCAGACAATTACTAGAAGGCAGCCTAGAGACAGAAAGTTAATTCCTGTCATCTTTGGATCCTTACTCTGTCAGCCTTATTTGAACAGCTCCTTAGGTGGTAACTTTGGAGAATTTTGCCTTGCTATTCTTTCCAAATATTACATTACTATTGTCTGGATTTCTTTTCATCTTAATAAGCATGAATAGTTACTGGTGTTTGGTTACCAACCTGAGATACACACATATAGAAATAATAATTAAATGTATACTTTGAAAACAGGATCACAGGTTAATTTCATTTAACAGAAACATTGACTTGCAAAAGGCAAAGTCAAATACTTTGGATAAAGAGGATTGATTTGAAACATAGGAATTCTACATTTCTTTTTAAAAATCTATTGAAAATTCTTGTTTGAAGCTAAGCCTGCATCTATAGAATGCATTGAATTTTAGACTAGCTAACCAGATTTTATGAACCCAATTCATGTGGTCAATTTATGGTTCATGAGACGTCCCAAGATTGGATTAATTTAAGCAACCAAAGCCTTATAGAATGGCGTGTAGATGACTTTGCTAAGCAGATGTCAGACCTCATTAATATTTGTGTAGGAGACTACCAGAAAAATCTCAGGAATGAGGGCTGAAGTAAGGCTTTCCCCCATTAATAAAAATATTGTGAAAAAGCAGAATGGCAAACCACTTCTGCATCATTGCAAAGAAACAACATAGACGTGTAGGCATCTGAAATAAAGCGTGTATTTATATTTTGCGCTTTGTAAATGTAATGAAAAACTATTTTGCATTAACAAAGACACAATCTCATTGTGGCTCAAATTTTACAAGGGTGGCAGATAGAAAGCTAAAGCTAATCCCTGAACATGTCTTTCTTCAATCTTATGACACCTCCCATCTGTTGATGTTACAATTTTCAGAATTCCAAACACATTTAAGAATTCTGCTAATTGAAGCCTTAGCAAACCTGGATGGGTCAATGGGGATTCCAAAATATTTTCAAAATAAGAAATTATGGTGTGCAATATCAATGCTATTATGCTGTGTTTAGAAATATTCAGCCTCCAAATTTGTTGGACTTTCAGACCATTTTAGCATCATGGTGGTCATTCACATGTTCTGTTGTTTGTGTTGGAGAACTGGCAGCATGATGTGGAATTGGGGAAGGTTTGTTTCACCCATCATGGTTAGATCATTCTAAATGATCATTCTGCAGTTCTCTGGCACTGCTCCATTGCCCTCCACCTCAGGGAAACTTGTCCTATTAGATTGGTCAACTTCAGGCAACTGACCGACACAGTTTGTCTTAAAGGAAACTTTAGGGTTGTTCCTGAGAGGCTGCTGCACAATCTGATCAATGAAAGGATGGTGAGACTTCTTGATCCGCAGGATTGTCTGGGACACTACACGTCCTCTTCACAACCTGTTTTCCTTGTTACCTTCTGGGAGGAGGCTTCTTGGTATCCGAAGCAGAACATACAGTTTCAGTCACAGTTTTCTTCCATACAGTATTAACCTTGTGAACTCTCAAGCTTCCTCTTTCCGCTATGTTTTCAAGGTGGACAGTGATTAATATTTATATATAAGGGTGTAGGTATATACATATGTTGTACAGGTATATAGCATGTTTATACGTGTGTTATCTATGTGTACACTTTGGAGAGCAGGCAACAGAATTTTATTTTTAATGTGTGCCAATGTGTCCACAGTAAAAAAAATGACAATAAAGGTTATCTTATTATCTTATCAGATTGTGCCCAAGAAGCCTCTCCCCACCCCAAGATCTAGAACCCTCTTTGGTTTACAAAATAGTGGAAAGAAATAAAGCAGGTGGACAAAAGCGACGCTAATCTAACCAAACACGAGCTAGAGCTATTACGGCCTACCTTATGGTGGGAAGGATAGCAATTTTTTGCTGCCATTATTGCATCCATTGATGCCTTATTTGTGGGCTTCTGAATCTTTGTAGACCTTATGTGACCCATAAGGTCACATTGAAGAATTCACAAGGCATCTGACAGATAAATTTGATCTGGTGCTATGTTGAATTTTGTCTGTATTAGGTCTTGCAGATGTGACTGAGGTGAGGCCTGGTTCAGTTATCTGGAAAGAAATTCATCCTGTCGGACCTGATGAAGTGGGCAGGGCTCTGAAGGCTGTTGGCTCAGCCACCTGATTGGCTAAAGCCTCCCGAGAGGTGACTTATGGTTGTGTCTTGATGGAAGTTAAATACTTTTTAAGACGGATTGGTTCCACCATCTCTTAAGGCAGTGGTGGTCTATCCCTCTTCAAGAGGCCATTATTTTGTCCAGTGTTCAACCTTCCCCTTTTGTGGAACGCTGTGGAAAATGTGGCTGTGCAGAAGCTTCAAAGAATTCTAAAAGAAGTGAATTGTCTGAACTTCTTTTAGTCAAATTCTGGCCCTCCCTGGGATGGGACTCAGACGGCATTGACTACATTCTTGGATCATCTCTGGCAAGAGCAGCATGGGCATAGTATATCTGTCCTTGACCTCTTAGTGGCCTTCAATACCACTGAACATGGTATCCTTCTAGAGACTGTCTGTCCATCATGGGTTTCTGATGTCTCCAATATTGTTTCTTGATGGACTGACACTACCACTGAAAGAGCAGGTTTATGACCCTGGGCTCATGGCTCCTGCTAGATGGCAGATGAAGGCTTTAGCTGGGGGGGGGGAGGGTTGCCCAGCTTCAGCTGGTGTACCTGTTGCAACTTTACTGGAATGTCACAATTTTACAACAGTGCCTCGTGCTGTCACTATAGTTCCTCCCAACCTGCAAGGCAACTGTGCAGCAGTACTCAGGACAAAATCATTATATTAGAAGATACAGCAATAGCACTTAGATTTATATACCACTCCATATGCTTCAAGGACACTTTGAGCAGTTTACAAATATCAGCATATTTCCCCCAACAATCTGGATCCTCATTTTACCAACTTGGAAAAATGGAAGGTTGAGTCAACCTTGAGTCAGTCAGGATTGAATTCCTGGCTGTGGGCAGAATTACCCTGCAATACTGCATTCTAACCAGTGCACCACCTGGCTCCTGGTATCAGAAGATATGCCACCAAGATATGCCCGGGGATGGGGGCACTGGTATATAGGAAATTATTTTTATGGTGGATGGGAAGACTTTATTTTTCATGTAAACATGCACCCAATTATGGATCAACCACCGAGTACTGTTTAGCTGAGATGCTGTGAGTGTGTGTAGAGTTGTGATTGTCTTTCTCTGATAGTGCTGCAACTCACTACAAACTAAAGATATCCCTTCTGCAGAATTCTGATACCTTAAATAATCAGCAATACTTGCTCAATCCGTATTTCATTTCAATTCTGAGATCACATTCTGTTGTGAAGAGGGAATTTCAATGGTTGCAACTTCTTAGACAAATTCCCACATCAGGACAACTACTAAAAATGCAGTTGCACATTTTTTCATCTAGCTACTTGACCCAGATGTTATGCAGACAGAATTACAGCCATGAAAATAAAGCTCCCCTGTGTTTACTCAAAAAGAGCACATACTATATACTCAATGATACATTCTAACAAAATTTTAGCCTCTAAGAAAAATCTTATATTCATAAATACTACTCAAGTTCAATGACGACCCATTGTTTTAAAATAAAGTTTCTTAATCCTCTTACCTGATTTGAACCATGAACTAATGTGACTGGTTCACAAATGTGCAGCACAATTAATCAGCCACATTTTAATCTCCCGGGTAATCTTGACCCTTCACTCTCATCTCTCTCTTTTTTTTACACACACACACACACACACATCTCATTGTAAATTATAAGGCTTGCTTCGACATTCCTCCTGGATGTGACTAACAGTTGAGTTAGATCAGCAGGCTCCAAGGACAGCAAAGCAAGAAATCTCTCTGAAATATACAGAAATATCTTAAGTATGCTTTCTGTTTTTAGCAGCCAGCAAGTGCTTGACAGAAAAAAAAATGTGGTAGAATTGTCATCATAAATACATTCATACAATAATGGCTCGTTTTCAGTCAACTTTTAGACAAACACATTCTGTAATGGGGTATTTTTTTTCACAACACTTTGGAGTTTTATTTAAAAAGACCAGGCACAGAACCAAAAAAGAAATTCCCAAGGGGGCATCTGTTGTTATTAGGTTTAGTGTAAAACGTGATTTGACAACAAAATCTTCACGTTAAAGCTTGGGTTGAAATGCAACATTTAAAGGCATTACTATTTATCCCACTTGCTGATCGTATGGAAACGTTACTTTCCCCACCCCCCCCGATAAGATATTTTCAGAAAACGGCGGGGAAGCGAAAGCTTGGCTTGCTAAGTTGCTTAAAGGTTAACCTCACCAGCCTGCTGACCACCCCTCTCTGGGTTCCCAGCCCAGGTGGACTGTTCGGAGATTCTCAAGCAGAGGAAAACTCTACTAACAGCAGCAGGATTGCCATGAAAGTCGGGATCTTCCACGAGCCGCGTGCTAAACAGAGAAGCCTACCGCCTCACTCCGCGAACTCTTTAAAACACCCTTCCGGCATCTTCCTAGGAGTCTGCGCATGATGAGGGGCGGGGGGAAGGAAAGGGTTTCTATGGCACCAGCCAACAAACAGGAGCCAATCCAGCCCGGGCGTTCTTTTTTCCTACCGAGTCGGAGCTGCCGGTTCTCCTTTCGAGAAAGAGGTTTCGGTGATGTAGGTGGGTGAGTTGATGGCTGCCGGGCGTTTTCAAAGGAGGCAGCGTGAAAAGCAAACCTCAAAAGATCTGCTCAGGTTCCTTCGAGCATCGTTTTTTCCTTTATCGTTTAGGTTAGGACAGGGGTAGGCAACCTCGGCTCGGCGATGCTGAAACACCTCGGTGATTGAGAGGTTCACATTCCAGTCTAGCTATGAGGAAGAGTCATTTACCTCAGTTTCTCAAACGGAGAAGGAATTATTGGGCTTTGGGCTTCCAAAACCAGAAAGGAAGGACCATTATTCTTGTCCTCATGCTAGCATTGTGACCTCGGCAAGGCTGTCCTTCTGAATCAGTTCAGGACACAAGCTCAGGAGTGGGAAGCACCAGGAGGGAAAATGGGTAGACTCTGTAGAAATATGGGTGGTTTATCAAGCTCCAAACTGGATATCACTGTCCTTTCTCCTCTGCTAATAGCTGTACCAAGATGCACTTACTGTACTTACCCATCCATTTGCTCTCCAGTCTCCACTTTGAGAATGACTCTAGTCTGCTGCTCCGGAGCTGAGCCAGCACATCTGTTTCTTAGACTGATTTCCTTCTTCCCCTTGCTCTCTTTTTGTAATAGTTTGAGAAAAATCCTGGAGAATTTGAAATCTTGCCCAGTCATTTTATCTGGTCCCATTAAAGTTTTTAGCAAATTTTAGTTTTGGATTCTTTATGAGCTGCCATTGCTGTGATTGCTTTTTATGTAACTGAATAATTGATTTTCTAACACTGAGGCAAAAATGAATGACTGAGCTATAGAACATTAACACTGGATTGCCAGAGAGATGATTGACAACCTGATCCATTCCATGTCTCTTCAAACCAGCTGGAAGTCCTTTTAAGATTATAAGAGGGGCCCTGCAGGATCATGTGTATCTAATCCAGTATTCAGTGTCGCATAACAACTAATCAGGTGCATTCATGAGTCTCAGGCATGAAAGGCAGAGCAGAACAATAGATTCCTACTCCTGAGCAAGTAAAATGCTACCAGTGGAACCCCACAAAGAATATCATTATACATTTTGAAACCATATGTCTGTGCAGATTTATTCAGGTAGAAATTCAACTGAGTTCAAAACTGCAACTGTATACACCCTTAAAATACCACTAATCTTCTCCAAACATACAGTACCTCTCCAAACAAGGGCTTAGTCATCAACCAAATATTAATGAATGTAGCAGACATGCATCATGAAATTCTATGAAATACAAAATGAAAATAGCAAAAGAACATCAACCTTGTACAAACTTAATGTTTAAGACAAATCATGGGAAAGATGTCAGTTCAAGCTGTTTGTTCATAATTAAACCCTTGGGCAGATGCAATTTTAAACTTAAGCAGCATATACACTTTAGTCCTCTGCATATCTATTCAGAAGAGTGGCCTTGCTTAGGCCCCATCAAGCAGGTAAATCTAGTGAGAGGAAGGAAGCATGCCTTCTCTGTTAGGTGTCTTCCCTCCAGAATAATATTCCCTCACTGCAGAGATCTGAATGACTCCCACCTTGAGGATGTTGATTGAAGCTGTTAAAGACCTGTTTATTCTCCCAGACTAGGGACAGGATAAAAGTTGAACCCCTATTGAATGTGAAAAAATTGGGGTTGGTTACTTTATATCTTTGTCTGTCTGTCTGTCTGTCTGTCTGTCTGTCTGTCTGTCTGTCATAAACATTTGTTGATCTATTGATCTATCTGCCACTCATGATCTTTTTGTTATTTGTCTGTTTTTACTCCCCCCCCAATTTTCAGGGAGTATCTAGACAAGTCTCTGCATTTTTCTTGACAAGCGGATTGCCATTCCCTGCTTCCTCAGACTGAGAGAGAGTGACTGGCTCAAGGTTACCCAGCAACTTTGTGCCTAAGGCAGAACTAGAACTCCCGTTTTCTAGCCTGATGTCTTAACTACTAAACCAAACAGCTTTTCATTTTTACTTTTTATAATTAAAAGTGGTCTATAAGTTGCACAAATGCATAAAAATGTTATGTAGATAAGGAAAGAAATACAATATTCATTTGGAAGCTTTTAAAAACCTTCATTAGATTCCTGATACAAAAGAGATGAAAATGGCATTTCCCTCCCCCCCTCTCCCCCCCCCCTCTGTAGCTACTAACACATTCATGTATGGTTTGTGCTTCCTTTTTTTAGTGAGATGAACTTTGTCAATTCATTTGAAGCTGAGTACATAAAGAATTTGCAAAAACAAATCTGCTTACTAGAATATGAGACAACGTATCTATATCCTTTTAAAATAATGGGATTTTATTACAAGTATTTATGGAGGTTTCAAATTAGCTTTATTTCTTAATTTTAAAATGTTCTGTATTTTGAATACCAAGGATCCATATTTGTTATGAAGGATTACAATTTATTGGATTAATTTGTTCTAAAAACACAATGTGATAGGTTTCTTTTTCCTTTCCCCAATATTCAGTTTCTTTATTTAGGACAAAATTAAGTCACACCTTTTGTTAACAGTATGTCATGTACTTTCTCTGTTTCCAACACTAAAATTGGAATGACACTTACAGTATTTATTTATAAATTTGTAAGACCACGTAACTCACAAAATGTGACACAAGGCAGCTAACATAGTATTAAAAGGAATAAAAGATTAACAAAAAACCATCAAAGAACCATAACAATACAATATGAATGGTACAGAGATTAAAAATGAAACATCTTCAAAATCCTAAACCAAGTTAGTTTTCCAGATGTCTTAACTCAGTTCCCAGAAGAAATACAAAGTTTTTAACACCTTGTGGAAGGCCAGCAGCGTTAGGCCATCTGAATCTTGAGGAGTACGTGTTCCAAAGGACAGGCACCATGACAGAGAAATCATGTCTTCTGGGTCCCATTAGATGCCACTGTGCCATGGAGGGGACCTGAAGCATGCCCAGTTTGTCAGACCTCATGCGATGGGCAGACATAATTTGATGTAGATGGTCTCACAAACAACATGGCCTTGTGCTACAAAGGGTTTTGTAGTTAATATGTACCTTGAATTGCACCCAGAGCCTGTAGAAAGCTAGTGCAATAGTAATGTACATTTATTTATTTTATTTTTATTTATTTTATTGGATTTATATACCGCCCTTTCCCGAAGGACTCAGGGCGGTTTACAGGGTATTTAAAACAAAGATCGATACAAAAGTTCAAAACAATTAAAAAGATTAAATCAAATCCCTAAAAAATAAAAACCCCAATTAAAATTCTCAGCCTGGGCCGGAAGGCTCAAAGAGCCAGGGCTTCAGGTCCCGGCAAAATGAGCAAAGGTCGGGGGCAGTCCTAAGCTCCGCGGGCAGCTGGTTCCAGAGGGCAGGCGCACCCACAGAGAAGGCCCTCCCCTGGGTGTTATCCGCCGGCAATCTTTTACCGGCAGCACCCTGAGAAGACCCTCCCTGTGGGAGCGCACTGGATGAAGGGAACTTGATGCTGGCACTTTTAATTATACATATCAGTATCTTCTTGACCAATTGTAACTTCTGGATGGTATTCAAAGGTAGCCCATGTACAGAGTGTTGCAATAGCCCAAGTGGAAGGTAATGAAGATATGGGTAACCATTAGCAAAGCCTCCTGATCATGGAAGAGATTCCATTGCATACAATATGTAGTTGTAGAAAGTTCCTTTTGACCACTACTGCCACCTCTTCTTTTAAGCAGGAGCCACAACACAAAATTACCTCCAGATTGCACACCTGTCTGGAGGGAATACAATCCCATCAAGAACTAAACAGAGAAAAATCTCCAAATTCAGATCCAAAACCCAGAGCTAGTCTTGTTTAGATTAAGCAAAATGTGTTTCTCTCCATCCAGATATCTATAACATCCAGATATTGGAAAATAAATGTGATGCTATTATTTAGTCAGGTGGGGAAGAGATCCAAAGCTGACGGTACTTAACCTCATATTGATGGCTGGATTTGCCTACTGGTTTCATATATATTAAATAGGAGCAGAGAAAGAAGAACCTTGAGAAATCCTGCAAACCTGCAGTCTATGGCTAGATCTCTTTTCTCCATCAACATCATCTATTGAAGAAAGGAGGAGAGTTGCTGCAACGCTCTGCCCCTATTCTCAACCCTCAAAAACTGATCCAGAAAAATACCACAGCTGTAATCTGTGCTTTATTGGATTCACTCTTTATTTTCTTCAGGTGGCATTTGGGGCATCTCTTCTGCTGCTTCATCTCAGGAAGGACTAGAGAAGTATCATGAGCTGAGAGTTCACACATGTGCAATCTGATCACAGGCTGTTGTCACCCCCTTATTCCAGACAATGACTGCAACCTCACTCAAACCATGCATTAGACACTTAGGAATAGCCCCAAGTTTCCTCTGGATCCCAATAGAGTCCATCTAGCACCCATGATGCGCCAATCTAATAAATCTTTCCTGTGGTGGGAAGAGGGCGCAGAGAACTTCAATGGAACAAATCTAAAATTAAACACACACACCTCCCCGTCTTTCATCTCCACTGCATTTCTCAGCTATATACAAAATTGTTCTTTGGGAGGGAAGAAAAAGCATTTAATTCCCTTATTGTACTTAATATTCAAATGAAATGACCAATGCCTGTCTATACATAAGAACTGTTTTCAATAATATAAGAGAACAATGCAAGCTTGGAGACCAGATAGTACCTTTATATCCTCCTTTATATTGCATATGGATACTTTTCTTTTATACTGTTTAAAAAAACTCTGAAAAGTAATATATTATTTCTAGGACAATTAAAGAAAACTTACCTTATGTCCCACCTGAAAAAGTGTACACCATGTATATTTAGCGCTCCAAAGGAGTGCCAAAATCACTCATGCTGGTATCAGAAATTTAGCATTTTTGAGGCTGAATTTTTTTTGAGATCATACTTTTATGAAGATAATAGAAAATTCATATGATTACTCAAGATTATTATCGTATTTCTGATGTTAACATATTTCTGAAACAAGGAATTGATCTTTCACACATTATATACCTTGTTCCTTAATCATGCACCATGAACTAGAGAGAAGGCTAAGAATGCTACACACATCCCACCTAAAGTTACTAAAAAAGCCGAGACGCTATTGCAGGCAATGAAGGTAACTTCTGTTAAGGGTTTATTTGGTTCTCTTGCATTGCCATTCCAATGTCAGTATTTTCAATGATCAATACAGGCTTCTGTGGCCATATCGAGATGCTCTTTCCACAGCACCTTCATGTTGCTGGCCTGATGTTCATTTGAAAGCAAATTTTGAAAGCAAAATTGTCAAGGATATCTTTGCATCTACAGGACCACTCTGTGTGATTGCGCTGAGTCTTTATAGTGTAGTCTTTCCATTTTATTTAAATTATAAATATTGATTATACTATAACTTCACATAATTACCTGCTTGTAGAAATAACCCATTCTTGTAATTACTTATAGAGCAATCCTTAAGTAGATGATCCCATAGTATTTATTTATTCCTTAATTTGATGCCTTTTCTTCACTTGTTCATGGATTGATGTGCAGCCAGTTTAGTTAATTTTGCTTATTGTGCAAATTGAGATAATCAAGTTAGTAAACTGTGGTTCAGTTAAACTGAGTAGTGTATATGTAAACAAGCTAATCTAATATGACACTGAGCTTTATAACTGCTTGGGGATTCAGTGGCATCAATAAGTGTCAATTCTTAGTGACCACATAGGTAAATTTTCTCCATGATGATTTGTTCCAGTCTGGTACTTCAAGTCTTCTTGCAATGCACTCATCATTGCAGTAACATCTACTTTGCTACTGGGTTTTCCTTCCTTCCCTTTCTTCTGTTTCATTCCATCTTTCTAGGAGCTAGGTCTTCAATGATGAATCCAAAGTATGATAATTTCAACCCATTCATTTGTGTCACAAATGAAAACTCTGGATTCATTTGATAATCTATTTGTTTGCTTGGCTGCCTGTGGTATTCTCAGTAGTGTTCTCCATTATTCAAAAAACATTAATACTCATTCTATCCTGTTGAAAGTCCAACTTTTCTTCCCAGCAGCTGAGTATTTCTCCAAAACCTTCATTGCTACTCTGCTGACTATTTCTGGTTCTTTTACTTTATTGTTGATTCTGAAAGGCAAAGCTACTCACTATTTCAATATCTTCACTGTTAGGTTTAGTCTGGTTGTTGTATCCGTTGTCATTAATTTGGCCACCTTTAATTTAATCTTTGTTCCATTTATTTTTTCATTGCACTCCTTGACTTATATTAGTACTGTAGTTTGCAAGTCAATGCTTTTTCAGCTATCAGTTTAGCACCATCAGCATAGTGTGGATTATTGATGTTTCTTGTTCCAAACTTAAACATTCCAATATTCCACGTGTTATAATTTATTTTATAGGTAACATATTTGCCCCAATACCAAAAGGATAGCACTTATTCAGGAGATCGATGAGAAAAGAAACATAAATACAGAAGGGTACAGAAAGTAATGTGGATGTGAGTTTCTTGCCATTGTTAAGAATCAGTGTGGATCATAGCCTAGGCTTCCACAATGAGATTCCATTTGGGGCGCTTGACTTCAACTGTTAGCTATGCTGATTCTGAATGGTGGAAAATAAAATCTTAATTCTCTAGATGGCAATAATTTGAGGAGCATCTCACCTGTATTTTAACTGATTTACTAGTCACCTTTAGTCTTTTAATTAAAATAAATGCATTTGCATGAAATTAATCTAGTGCATATTTTCAAAGGAACTGGAAGCTACCATAAACAGAACAGAAATAGATATAGCAAAGAAAGAAAATAGCACCATGCTCTATGAAGCTGAAACTCAAGCAATACACAAACGTCTTCAAATACTGTCTGGTAATGAAAAACTTTTCTTCTCATGGGCTGTCATTCTTGCTATTAAGCTAAATTTAAGAATACAGTATGAACTGGATCACTGTTGAATTTCTATATCTCTAAATGTCTATCTAAAATGTAGTCATATTTGACTATATTCTATATTCTGATCATGAATTATCAGAAATCGGGAAAATCTGGCTTTACAAGACATGCGAGCTTTGTGTTACAATCACACTTGTAATACCAAGCAAAGCTGTCTTTTTTTTTTGGATGAATATATTTGGAAGTCCAGAAGAAAAGGAGAAAGAAGGAAGTTATTCTAAGCCAGGGGTCTTCAAACTTGGCCCTTTTATGACTTGTGGTCTCTCAGAATTCCTCAGCCAGTGTGCCTGGTTGAGGAATTCTGGGAGTTGAAGTCCACAAGTCATAAAAGGGCCAAGTTTGAAGACCCCTGCTCTAAGCGGTGTAGGAAATCAAGTCTTTCCCAATGTTTGCTAGATTCGGAAATATGAGTATTTGTTTGATATTTATTAGAATACCCATGTTGGAGCAGATGCTATCTATCCATATTGCATTATAATCCCAAATCATGGTTTATAAACTACAATTGGGCCAGTCTGTAAGCCTTGCTTAAGATTATCATTGCTCAAACAATATATGAAACCATTCACTTCTAGTACAACTTTCCTTTCCTAGGTAGCTAACAGGATTAAAGCACCAAAGATTCTTTTTTTTAAACTTTTTAAACAATACTTCTTCCATGAGAGGGGAGAGTTCCATAGTACAGTCTCTTGCTGCTCTAGAATTCTCCATTCATGGCTGAATTTACTAGTGTCCCTCAACCTCTATTATAAAAAAAACTATCACAATTTATTTTCCTCCCCACTAAAACCACAATAATGGAGGGCGCTGAGACTCTGATTGCTAGAGCCAGCATTCCAATCTGCATTGCTGTTGGAAAAAGTAACCCCGGCAAAAGGAAAAGGAAAAAGCGCACCAAGATTTTGAGTGCAAAGCTGTCTAGCTATCTTCCTGGATTGAGGGACACTAAAATACAAACACATAACTCTGTACATATTGTTTATGCATTTGCACGAGAAGTGAATTTGAAGAAGTAGCACATAAGGTGCTGCAGCAACTCAAATTTTGTTTGTTCCCATTCTTTGCATACTGTAAGCATGTTTTATCTGGACGTAAGCCCTGCTTTGTTTCAGTAGGTTATCTTCCCTAATAAGTACTTTTAGAATTCCAGGCTCAGAAACATCTGGAGGCTTAGTGTCATAATTCAACTAAGCAGTCACGCAAGAAAGGAAATAGATGTTTACAGGAAGATAATGCGTATTTTAAATGTGTGGAGCGATCCTGATGATTTCCTGCAGATGCAAGTGCTAAAGAAAAGCTGATATTAATGGAGGAGGTTACAAAACTGAAGAAAATGGTTGAACACTCTACCCAGGCTATTTCACACAAAGAAGCAGAGCTGCTAAAAATTCAGAGAGAAATGCAAGAGACTGTGAATTCAGTGAAAGAAAAAGAACATGCTGTCTGTCTTTTGAAATCAAAAGTAAGCTATTGCAGTTAAGACATTTACCAAAATGCATCTGTGAGATAGTTGTGCTATGTTAGAGGCATAGATGGCTGAATTAATTTTAATTTAAAATGAGAGACTTGTAATGAATAGACACTTCTTTCTTAAAAGTGAAAATAATATGTATTTATTACCTAAACTATAATTTATCTAAACTGTGTCTTCAATCTGCTTTTGCTAATCCAAATAGATTATATTTCTGAAGAAGAATATAATTCAATTTACTTAAATACAAACTTTAAAATATATATAGTTCTGAAAACTTTAGTCATTATGTAGACCTACTCATACCTAAAGTAAAAAATTTATGACTTGGATTATTTGAAGAAGATCAAACTTACCGTATGTTATTATTCTTTACTTACTGAAAATTGATTTTGGAACTTTAGTTCTATGAAATGGCCTGTGATCTCCGTCAATTAAGCCTTCAGTCTTGTTATGAAACAACAACCTTCATAATTTTAATGGGAAGCTTTGAGCATTAAAACTCATGTTCATTTCTGCTCTAATGAAAATTGATTAAAATTGATATTATTTAGAGCTAGCTTTAGTATTAAAATGAATATTGCTTCCAGAATTATGGACAGGGATGAGGTTTTCTTATCCATCAGCCACCTCCATCAGTGAGCCCCCTTTTTAGTAAAACTGGAATTAAAATCTGGTGAAGTTTGGTTTAAACACAAGAAACAAGATGCACAGATTCTAGAGTTATGACAAAAGCAATATCTCATAACATGAGCAATCTGGAAGGTGAGTGCCTTACCGCTATATAAGCAACATTCCTTATGCTAGAAATGGATCACCCTATACTCTCACTAGAAGAATCCTTAATGATACTTACAGCAATAGCAGCAAAGTCTGAGGGAAGGGAATGTTTAGCATTCATTTTACTGTATGTTTTATTTAGTGTCAGCAGAAGATTTGGCAGTACCAGGACATGGAAAAAAACCTTTCAGAACTCAGATCGCAGTGCACACAACTACAAGCATTGCTCTACCGCTTAGAAGAGAAATTATCAACAAGCTTCCAATCTCCACAAGAGACTATTGTCAAGGAACTTAGGTAAAGACATTTCTGTTATCCACCTTTTAATATTTTCAGAGCTATTTGGTATCTCTTGTTCATACTGGATAGCTAAGAATTTCTGGACAATCATCTGTAGTACAATAATAAAATTAAGAGAGATAATGGTAGCATAGAAATAAAAAAGAACCTTATTTTTGAATGATCCATGGCAGTTACTATTTAAAATGATTTATACTTAGTGAGGAAGCTGAAAAATTAAGGCAGATCCTCAAGGAAAATGAGCTTTCAGCTGATGAAGATAAATATTTGCTCAATAAGATGGCAGAAGATTGTGGACATCTGACAAAGGAGAATAGTTTTTTACATGCTCAAATACAGAAAGTTACCAAGCATCTAAACCAGGTAGGCCTCATTTGTTCCTCAAATTCCAGCCTCGAAAAGATTAAAAGAAACCACAAAGAAATTTCATTCCAAGATTTGTTGTTCTTTGTAAATTATGAATTTTCATAACATTGAAAGATCCATGCACAAATACATAATAGACATTATAAAATTGAAATTTTTTACTATAATAGCCATAAAGGCCAAAACAACAGGGGAACTTCAAGGGAATTCTATTATGTCTTATGACTGGAAAAATAGCAATAGGGATTTTATGGCTTATGAGTTGAAATCAGCAGCATACTATTACTGCTATTTTTCAAATTATTTCTTCATATTTTCATTGCTGAGGAAGGAATCCCAGGATTCAGTGAGGCCAAAAGTGGGGACTCTGATATCCTCTGTCTCTCAACTCTGTCTTCCATGCAGCAGTGAATAAAATAATTCTTATCAAATTCTGAGTTGATCTCTTGCATGAGAAGACTGAAATTAATTTTGGCCTAAATGAAATCAGTTGTATTCCTAGTTGTTCACCCCTTTCTTAAGACAAGGTGTGTAAATAAGCTGAAACTTGGTAATATGTTTCTGTTATTGCCATAAATCAAATTGGTTTTTTAAGGCAGCAATTAAATGTAACAGGTTCAATCTGCCAAAGTACAAAGCCATTGCATTTGGTCATTCCTTTGAATTCAGTGTTCTTATTAGAATATCAGTATCAGCTATGGTGCAATTGCAGAATCTATGATTCCCTAAAATAGAGCATAGGTAATTCCAGATTGGTAGATGCATTCAAAGCATTTTGAGTTTTTGAGACTTAAGAAATAGTCTTTACTCTCTGCATAGGAATCACTCCACAATGGAAGAGTGGTTTGCAGTGCTAAAGCTGTACTGTGTTTGAAAATGATCTGTTTTTCCATTTCCAACTAGTGCAAGCTGGAAGTTAAATCAATAGATACATTCTATGGCAAGTGCCCCAAAGTGGCCAAGAAACAGTTGATACATTTTACTTAAGTCTTAGAACTAGAGGCTGCTCATTTTTAAAAACATGCTCATTTTTAAAAAACAAATGGTAGATAAATAATTATTTGCATGTGTTATAACAATTACATGAAGTGAAGAGCGGAACTACCAGTAGTACATCAGAGATACTATGATTTGTTTTACTAATATACTAACTCATATATATATATGCTATAGGAAAGGCAGCTGAGAGCAGAGGAGACTTCTTCCTATTCAAGAAGAGTGTCTGAGCTAGCATCAGGAAGAGAGAAAACATGGCAATTTAAGCTGAAACTCACCCACTTTAAGACTCTGTTACAAAACATAAGACAGAAAGTTCTTAAAGCCCAGGAAAAGGTTGTAACAATATTTTATGTAAATCAAATTCCATTGGTAGAATATAGGTGTACCTGGGGAATTAAGCTATGCTGATGGCCTATCTCAATGTCTGAAGGCTCTGAGCATCTGGATGGGGAAAATTAGGCTTCGACTGAACTATGGTTAAGAATGAGTGGTTCTGATTTTTAGGACCTGCTGGCTCTACAACTGTGACATCTTTGGTGCTGGATGGGGATATATTGTCCCAGACAGCTTGACAATCTGGAGGTCCTCCTAGAATCATGACTCCTGCTTGAAGAGCAGGTAACAGTTGTAGCTAGGAGGGCCTTTGCACATCACGTTGTGTGCCAGTTGCACCTGTTCCTATATTGAGGGCCTCTCTTCACAGTCACTAGTCAACTTACTATGTGGATTAGTCTAATGCAGTCTACATGGTGCTGTCATTGAAGAGTATCTAAAAGTTTCAACTGGTGTGAAATACAATGTTAGTTATGTGTGTTTCTAGTAGAACACAGGTTAAACCTCTGCTCTGTGAGCTACATTGGCTGCCAGTTTGTTTCCAAGTCAAATTCATGGAGTTGACTTGGAACTGATTACATCTGTCCAGATCCAACAGAGGGCATGCTATGAGTCCTATTGGCTAGGCCCTAGGGAGCTACATTTGGTAGACCCTAGGCAACAGGATATCTCTGCTGTGGCAACTACTGTATGGAATATTCTTTCCCCCAAAGTGAGGCTGGTTTTATCACTTTTTACTTTCTGAAGATCCCTTAAAACCTGGTTCTGCCAACAGGCTTGGAGACCTGCAGGTGACTGGTGAATTAGTAAGGTGGCTACATTATTACTATCATATTTCCTTTTCAGCTTTTATAGTTGTTTTTAATAATATTTATAATATTGTTTTTGTATTTATTAATTACCTCTTTTAACTTTGTTGTACATTGCTTAGTCACTTGTTGTGAGATGGGCAGCTATATAAAGTTGACAAATAAACTGAAACACAAGAGCCAATATACATTCCTTTTCTGTACTAGGAAATTTTAGTAATATACCTTGGATTTTGCAGACAGTCAAAATTAAGTTTAAATTAAAACAAGTTTAGTTTTTATCCTGATCTCACTTTGTGCAGTGATTTCCAGTATGCTATTTGACAGAATTGTCCTCACCTGAAAAAGATTATTTTCATTTGGCATATCAATTCACACATACATGAAGTGTGCTTAAGTTTGTATGTAATTTTACAAGCATAATTAAGGATAAAATTAAGACATTCTTTGAATCCTTGTTTACAACAATGTTGTTGTAAGAATTGCCAGTAAATGTGACATGTATGTATCCTTTCTGAACAATCTTCCGTATTCCATTAAAATCAAGGAAGCCTATCACGCAAGCATGTTTATTAACTACACATTTTTAAATGAAATTGAAGTTTAGACACTAATATATTTCAAAATCATGCAAATAGTTACTTCATCTACAAGAAAGAAAATCTATGGATCACAAAAGGCAACATCTTCATGCACAACTAATTGATTTAGAAAATCAACACACCAAAGTGCAACTGGAAAATTCTAAACTAAGAACAGAGAAAAATCATTGGGTGAAACATATTTCTCAAATGCACAAACAGGTATCTTAAGCAACATACCTTCTTATTTACGTTCTATGCTTTAGACATTTTGAAAAAAATAATCTCTGTAATTGGTTCCCCATATTTAATTATGTCTAGTATAAAATACAGCAAATGACTGGTTATGACTCAAAGTATTTATGAAAACTGCAGTTAGAGAGCAAGGTACAATTCTGTGAACATTCAGGGGAAGAACTAAAAACAACTTATGGATTCTTGCTGGCAGTTTAAACAGTTAAGTGAATTAAGATTAGAAAATTCATTAATCAGGGTTAAACTGCTTTAAAGGAAGATCATCAGTGATTATTATTAGTCATGGCAGCTATTGGGATATTCATGTTCAGGAATAACATACCACTGAATAGGAGATGCTGGGATAAGGGAAGATCAAAGTCTTTTGTGTTCTGCTGGATTTCCTTCAGAGGCATATAGTTGGGGGAAAGGATGCTGGATTACAGTATATATCAAGTTGAAATCAGTGCTTTACAAAATGACCTGAGGCTTTTAGTTATATAACTTTCAATAACAAGTTTATCAACTCTTGAACCATACATAATCCTATAGTACCTGACCTACAGCGTGATCTGAAATTTATTCAAGTACTGTTAATAAACTCACTTTGGGGGTGGGGAGATATTTTGGCCCACCCCTTTTTACGAAACTACTTCAGCTCATTGATGTTTTGAAGCTGTGTGAAATGCTCACTTCAAGTCCTACTGCAACATTTCAGTTGGGTTAGAAAAACAATTCCAAAATGCATTCTTCTGCATCCGTCTTTCT
Source organism: Vipera berus (assembly GCF_964194415.1). Lineage (NCBI taxonomy): Eukaryota > Metazoa > Chordata > Lepidosauria > Squamata > Viperidae > Vipera > Vipera berus. Next base: position 186,445,762 of record NC_138204.1, on the reverse strand, counting down.
GTTGTAGATTTGTTTGTTTTGGATCATCATTGTGCTGCATGACTTAGATCTGGCTCACAGATACAGTGATGTCTCTTGTAGAATTTGATAATATGCAGGTAATGGAACTCTATGTCTAAAAGCTAATCCTATCATCCAGAGGCAGCCTCTTGATTTTGAAGTGACTTATTGAACAGCCATTTGTGAAGAGAGTAGCAGCATATATACAATAGAAGATGCAATTATCATTAACTGCATGATCAGGGATGATAGATGATCAAGATTTTCTAGTATGAGCATCAACAATCCTTTTTTGAGGTCTATAAAGATCTCTGGATCAAGACATGTGTACCATCTTTTGTTGGAGTCTTCCAAACACAGCTGATTTGCAATTTAATTGGAATTATCAGTTGAAAAGCTGCTTGCCCCAGGGCCTTATATACTTTTTCCAACAGTCAGTGAATGTTGGCTTAATACATTCAATAAAGACATGACACAATACACTGTCTTTGTTAATCTCTTTATTAATGGAAGCTTAACTGAAATTCTGATTACGTTGTTGCTATAACAAGCAGATCATTAAACCTGCTTTTCCTAGCACCAGTAGAAGTAGTTGTTTGCTTGACCCACAAGCGTAGGGATTAAAGTCAGTCATGGAAGCTCACTGGGACATTTTAGATCAGTCATTCTCAGCCTAAACTAAATTCGAAGCTTGTGTGTGTGTGTGTCCTTTTGAGCTGCTGAAGGGAAGGGGAAATAAATCAATTATAAAAATGTTAACTTCTCCTATTCATTACTTAAACAATTTTAAGATTTTGCCTAATTTTATGAAACATAGTCCTGCATGATGCCAAAGATGTCTATCATCCAATGATCTACTTTTGTAATAAAATGTGATTAGTAGGCAAAACATTCAGAAAATCAAAGAATCGGATTTGCAGTGATCAAAAACATGCATTTTAGTGACTCGACATAATTTTGTCCTTTTCAAAGGTTAGCAGAGTAAGAAAATGTTTCTTTTCTTCGCTTCTTCATACACAACACAGAACTTAGCTTACCTTGATACAAAATTTAATAGCTTCCATTTGTCAGGCATTTCTAGAAAACTATCATGATTATGGCTAAAAAGTAGAGCTTTTATTGCAATATGGCAGCATATAACAGAAATGGTAAAATATAAAAATGTTTAATGTTTAAGTCATGGCTAGCAGTTCAATAAACCAGATTAAAGATGGCCTTCCATGCATACTTAACAGTTCCACAAAAATTCCCTCAAAAGAGCCCTTTCTGCATATTTAATAACTTGTTACCTTTGTCCAGTTCTCAAACTACTGGATAGTATGTATGACTTTAGAACATGAAAGCCAGACCTGGAGTTAATCCCAAACCACTGACCAATGAAGGTCTCTGTGAGATTAAAATCACCACAGATGATCACCATTGCAATTATGACTGTTTTACATTCATTAATTAAAGCTTCCGATTCCTGATTATGCTGAGAAGCTTACAAATAGTTTAAGGATTAGGCAAATGAGGAATGGAAAATAGTTGCCAAATCAGTTTTCATGTACCCTTCCTGATATACATGAACTATGATGCTTACGTAGGGTTTTTCCTCCAGTATCCTTAGAGATGCTTTTATTAAATGTTTTGAAAGAATACATGATTCCATTTCACATTAGGAAAGTTCATCTCCTTTTTTACAACTTTGTAAGCCTCTAACAACCATAGCAGCAAATTCTAGGAGTTGGCTTCAAAAACCTTCGCCGCAGTTAAGTATTGTGACAATTTTTTGGTGCATAAAATTTAGTTGATAGTACTATAACCTCCGAAAGCCTGTATCATAAAAATTGTTTAAAGGTCCAACCAACTTTAGAAGAGGACAGGAATAATCTAGTCCAACTCCTTGCTCTGTACTAGATCCATTTCAAATTGGACCCAGATTGTTGGGGGCAATTAAGCTGACTTTGTAATAATGCCGCTTGGGGGGTGTATGAAAGCCCTAATAAGCAGGCATATACATAGAATGAAGGCTACTGCTAAGCTTGTAAGCCGCCCTGAGTCTTCTTCGGAGAAGGGCGGGATATAAATGGAATTTTAAAAAAAATTGGCTATTCAGCCTGTTTGAAGACTTGCACTGAAGGAAATGTACTTCAGACCATTGGCTGACAACTCATAGCATAAAGAGTTCGTAAAGTGGCATCTTAAGCCAATATATAAAGTCTAATCTAAATGTGTCCAAGTAATTGGATCTGGTAGATGAGAACAAGCCCATCCCCTTCTCTATGTAACAACTCTTTAATATGTGAAGATTATTCTGTCTTGTTGCAGTGTTCTATTTTGCAAGTTAAACATATCCAGGTTCTTTAGCTGTTCCTTCTTAAGACTTAATTCCAAGCCATGCAACATTTTGGTAGCCCTCCTATGAATTTGTCTGTCAGTTCAGAATGTGGTATCCAGAACTGGATGCAGTATTCCAAATGGACCTGACCAAGGCAGAGTGCAACAAGAGCAGAATCTAAATTCTATGCTGTTACACACAGAAAAATAGCATTTCCTGTTTTTAGCAGCCATACCTATTAATTTCTGTTCAAAGTATGATCTTCTAGAACTTTTTCATGTTTCTATCGCTACCTATGGACTTTAGCGTTAGATATGAGAAAATTATGCAGCTAGAAATTTGCTTTAAAAATTTTCTTCAAAATGCTGATTTCTTCAGGTATTACTGAATATTTTGTATTTTGCTGAAACCAGATCACCGTGTCAAATCTCATAATTACATGTATAATTAAATATGAAGATTAATGTTAGTACAATTATTGCAATATTCAGAATTAACATTTTTTTCCTATTACACAGATTGCTGAAAACCAGGACGTCAGTTTTCTGCATAGCCACGTTTATAGCTTGTCATGTGATCTCAACAACTTGAAATCTGAAGTCAATATGGCATCTATTCCTCAGAAGGAAAAGGGAACATGATCTCCAATATATTAACAAATTGTAGTTCAGTGAACTAAGATGAAAAGTAGTTAATTTTCCATTATATAAGTATCATTCTTTGAAGTTTCTTTAAATCAGGAAGTTGTGTTTAATACATGGTACTATTTTTTTAAAAAAAATTGACTTAGAGAAATATCTTAAGATTAACTAGGTTAGTTTAAATAACATTTTAAGTATTTGTATATTCTCAAGATATCAAATATTAATTTCAAAATAGTTGTGATACTTTTCTGGTTATTAATGGATCAAATTCACTATCTGAAAAGAAATTGTCACAAATCAGTACTAGTGAAAAAATAGGACTTGCATGGTATTCTTATTGACATGATTATATTTAGCACACAGCAAAACTGTGCAATGTTTTCATGACAGAAAATAAATTACCTTTTTTAAAAGTCAGAATTCCTTCCCTACTCTGCTTCCTATAAAGTATCAGATTCATTAACTCTTCACAATATGTCTAATGGTTAGTGCCACCTGAACCACCCCATTCTACAGACATTGAGTCCAATTACCCCATTTATTTTCTAGAAAAACAAAGAGGGGAAATCTAAGCCTTTTGTACACAGAATGTACAAACTTACAGCAGTACCAAGAAAAGATTTTAGTGCCAGGTTGCTGTTGTACATGTTCTACACAATTCTCTCTACAGAAACAATTCAGTAGAGAATCTACTAGATAACCTTTATTGTCATTTTTTTTACTGTGGGCACAACGGCACACACCAAAAATGAAATTCAAAGGGGCTTATATAAATTAATTTGACTGAAAAATAGGTAGGTAAGCAAATTTGTGATTTTAAGGCTAGTAGCCAGTCTAAACAAAGCAAATACATTACTGTAACGCCATAATTCTTGTAAAGCTATAAACAAAGTCCAGAGCTAAACTAAGGCACATACCCCTTTAGGAGAGGGAGACTGAAGAGATACCCATCTACATTTTTTCTTGCAGTTTCTTAAATTGTATGCAATAGCTTAAAATATTTAAATACATTTTAAACTATGGACTTTATTCTTTTTATCATGCTTTACATATTTACACGTAACTTTTTAAATTACTATATTTTGATTTAATTATGTACATTTTCACACCTTAACATTGTATTTAGGAAATAAAGCCTGCTTAAATAAACATGCTTCTTTCCTGAAGCTATTTTGGAAAATTGCTTAATAGTAGTATAGCTAACCGTCCAAATCCAGCTTAAACAAAGGTACTAGATAGGTTTTTAATAGCAGTGCAGAATGTATCCCAGAGAAATCTAAGCCAGTTCGAGGACTGATATGGAAATGAAAAGGTAAAGGTTCCCCCGCACATGCATGCTAGTCAATTCCGACTCTAGGGGCCGGTGCTCATCTCAGTTTCAAAGCCGAAGACGTCTCCGTGGCCATGTGGCCGGCATGACTAGACGCCAAAGGCGCACGGAACGCTGTTACCTTCCCACCGTAGTGGTCCCTATTTTTCTACTTGCATTTTTTTACGTGCTTTAGAACTGCTAGGTTGGCAGAAGCTGGGACAAGTAACAGGCGCTCACTCTGTTACTTGACACTTGGGATTCGACCTGCCAAACTGCCGACCTTCTGATCGACAAGCTCAGCGTCCTAACCCAACCGATTCTTAATCTCTGGTTTATAAAAAACTTTTTCCCAAAATATAAATTAACATTTTTCTTCCAATTAGTTATAACCAATAAAAAGTTTGGTCTAGAGGCAACTACCATGGGGTATCAGTTGTTTGAAGTCAACAGTTTTCCTTGATAAAATAATCTTGATAATGCTTGTGTTTTGTTAAAGGAATAGCCAAAATGCCACACTTAAGATAATAGTTAAAAACAAAAACAAAGGCCTGACTAGATGCAAAATACATAATAATTTATCCAAAGCCAACAACAAATCCTGAACATGTCTAGTTTTTTCTTTTAAAAAAGATAACTCGAACAAATCACAACAATTCTGTAGTGTACCAAGTGTATATTTCAATTTACTGTATTTAATCTAACAACAGATTTGGTCATAATTTACCAGATATACACAAATGATTTAAGTAGCAAAAGGAGATTCGGTTTCAAGAGAATAAGTAAAATACATTAAGAATGTAAAGCCAGGTCCAGTTTAAGCATTAAGTGAATAGTATGTTATAATAAAGCAGATTTAGGTGATTTTCGGACAAGATAGGTAGATCAATTGTAAACTATTTTATGGGGAATAAATGGGATGGAAGAAATCTTTATACTATAACTTACATATTCACAGAGCAGAACATTTACTTAACGTTTAAAATACTTCCCATTCATATTATGTTTCCCCCTATTTTCTACTTTGGACCCCAACAGAATTACACATTACTCATTTCAGTCTAGAAGAGAATAAGATGTATTCAGTTCTTAAAAGAAAACCCAAGAACTACTTATCTGTCAGGTTTACAGTGATGTGGAATCTACCAATGATGTATTTGGATAGAAAAGATTATACAATACCCATATGATTCAGTCTGTTTCATCCAGCAGAAACAGTGTCTAACATTAATCCATTGTTGAATTGAAATAAGGGATAATAAAGCTGTCTCTTTAAATATATTTTATATATTTTATATATATATATATATATATATAAACTTTGAACAGATGGAGCACCATTAAGATTCTATCTGTCAAAGCAATTAAGTTTACCACACAACTACCATAATTTAGTTTGCAGATATAAAATAGGAAAATATACTCATTTTAAAGTTAATAAACTCAAATATGGTGACCCTCAACTTATAATACAGTACTATCACACTGGCCTAGCTATGTATTATGATAAATGCTGTGCATATTTATTCACTGTGACATAGTAATATATTGAATGCAGTGTCTAAACTTCAGGTAGCTCACGTGCATTCAGGCTAGATGAAGCTGAGAATACTAAGCATAAAAAAGGTGCAATACCCTCCCTTCCCTCAGAAAAAAAAGGCCTGAAATCATTGGTACAATATAACAATTTTAGAAAAGATTTATGGCTACAAAAATTCAAGTTTCAATGTCTCATCCAAAAACAGAAGCAAAGAGCATTGGGGATAAATAGCTCCAGCAATTATACTAACAATTTTCTTTTTTTAAAAAAGAAGTTCCAGCAAATTAAGCTGCCAAGTTAAACGTAGTTTGTTTGGTATATAAAAGAACCCCCCAAATAGGAGAGAAGCAAAGATTCAGTTTGTGTTTACTTTAATGAAAAGCAAAGGGGCACAAAAAAAGAGACAGCCTTATGTCTAATTTTTCACATAACAAAAACTAGACAAAAGCAGACAAATTGGGCTGGACTATTAAAATCAAAAATATCAATTACACGCCTTTTCAGATTCTAGGACTCTAAGCTTTGTGATGGATTGAGGTATACAGTAGTGAATAAAAGTAATAGCCAATAGAATAGTGCTAATAAAAACATAAATTAAAATATGGGCAGCCACGCCAAAAAGTGTCTTAACATAAAGTTCTTTAAGTGACAAGGAGAACATTTCTTTCACTCCAATCACAATCTTCCTTGCAGTTTTAAGTCATTATTAACATTTGGTGAAAGAGCTGTAGCATTTTGAAAACTCAAAGTACTGAAACCTAGGTAAGTCAGGAAATTAAATATCAGTGATTAGGTTTCCAGGACTTGTCAGCTACCATATCCTGACAAAATTAAGTGACACAGATTCATGTCATCCAGAAGTTGGATATTGAAACTTATCAGGGGAAGGGCAATGGCAAGAGAGGTGAGGTAAAGCCTCCTTTTAGGAAACGCGAGCCACTATGCCAGACTAGCCACTTTTGTTCACAAACTATGATTGGAATCAAGGGAGCCATCTCCAAAAATTGCAATTTATTTCATCCATGTTAAGACACATGAATGATTAACACAGGCATAGTTAGTACTATGCCAGATTAGGACCCAAATAGTAATATCCTATAAATAATAAAAATACACTTTTACTTTGATAATTGACTGTGTGAGGACTCTATATAATTCAACCAAATGACTGCATGCTGTACAGTCCTGTGCAAATATCTTTTAAAAAATTAATAATCCTTTCTTTTTTGCTATAAGGCTTTAACCCTATAATTTTCACAGCAACATAACTTTCATCCAGCCTGTACCATATTTTTTCCAATCCTTCAGTCCAAAAATTCAACATGGTCAGTCTGTATGACGTCAAAATAAAGCATCTATAAGATCAAATCCCCTCAGTCTTCTAAAGGCACACAGACTTCCCCAGATTCATCCCACCGAGTCTGGTCATTCTGTTCTTCTATATCATCAGGTAGCTCTTCATCAGCTTCCCCTACTTCATTTTCTTCAAACTCTTCATCTCTAGGAAAATCGGTGTCTTGTACCTGGTCTACTCCCTCTTGCGCTCCTGGCTGAGATTTGTCTGCACAGTCAACACAAACACCGTAACGCCGAGATCCATGTCTTATTCCAACGCTGGCTGCTAGCATGAAAATCTTCTTGCACACCATACATTTGTACTTCTTATCCTTTTTGTGAACCTACATAAAGGATAGAATTATTACATCAACAGGTTTAATAGAGATTTATTAAAATTGATTTACATTTTGTAATTAATCCAAAACTAAGATTTTAATATACTTGAAAGCCAAAAATGGGATTTACTGCACCCATATCAAACTTTTCACTTCACAAGAAATGAAAATATATAAGCTTACCTTGTTCTTGTTATATTTTTAAGCTCCTATTTCTGCTCCAGTTCCTTAGTAAGTTGAATTATAAATTATTGTAGAATGCAATTTAAAACCCAGTATCAAAATTAAATATTACTGATATGTCTCAATAATATTACTTCTTAAAGCATATATTCAGCCAGCCTTTAAGAAGGAACACTAATCTTAAGTTTCCTTCAGCTTTTGGTATTAAAAGGCAATAAATTCTGACACCAAATTTCTTGGCTTTTTAATTACCAAGTACACATTGTAAGGTGCAAAAATCCCACGCTGTATTCTCATTACTTATTCCTCATGAGGGAATAGCTGAGAAGCAGGTTTGTATTTATGCCTACTGAAACAGACCAAGATTGTACATATTCATCTAAATCTGATTACTGGTTAAACCAGAACAAAATCAGGCCTCCATTCATACATTTAGTTTATCTACAATAGTAGTCTTCCTGAATAATGAACCAGGGAATTATTTCTATTTTTGCATTATGTTTCTGAAATATAGCATAAAAACCAGCAAAACCATTTTGTTTAGTTATTGAATTCATCCAATAATTGCCAATTCCTATCATTACCTTAGCTATTTTATAGTAATAATGTATATATTAGTATTTAGAAAAAAACTGGGGCAGATTTTTATTAATTATCCAATTTATTAATTTAAATGTTTAAACATATTTTACAGGATCCAATCTGGGTCGGTCATCAGGACCAGAGGTTTAGTCTTCCTAGCTTTCGGACTCGTGCTGCAGCCCATCCTCAAGGAACTTTTCACCATTATCCAATTATAGATGTTAGTTTGTTTGACCAGTAGGACAATATAATTCCAAACATTACCCAGAGAATGCTATAGTTTGAAGCAGGTTACTAATTTAAACACTTTAATTGTAAACTGCACAAATGTGATGTCAGTTAGCTTAATTCTATATGAAACATGATATACCAAACTAAATTGAATACATAAGAAATCTTATTTAGTTTTATTGTAGCAAACTATAGATGTTACATACCAAGGAATGTCTTTTTACATGTTCTCTACGAGTAAACAGTTTTCCACAAATATCACAGCTGAAAGATCTCACTCCTGTATGAATGAGCAAATGTCTCTTTAGTGTTCTTCTATATTTGGCTACATAGTTACAGTGTGGACACTTCAATTTATTCATGATTAGAGAAGAATCACCTAAAGATCCAAACAGAAGTGATTTAATAAGTTAAGAGAAACATTTTTCAAAATATGATATAAAATAATATAGTATAATAAGTGTGTGTGCATGTGTATTGCCGTTCAGCACAAAGCTAATCTCTGCATAGCCATAACACCCAGATTTATTTCACCCACATACCTCAAGTATGTTTACATATAACTACAGTGAGAGAAAAAATATTTGATCTGCTGTTTTTGTACGTTTGCTCATTGACAAAGAAATGATCAGTTTATAATTTTAATGGTAGGTTTATTTTAACAATGAGAGACGGAATAAGAACAAAAAAATCCAGAAAACCGCATTTCAAAAAAGTTATAAATTGATTTGCATTTTACTGAGTGAAATAAGTATTTGACCCTTTGCAAAACATGACTTAGTACTTGGTGGCAAAACTCTTGTTGGAAAAACCCTTGTAGTTGGCCACCAGGTTTGCACACATCTCAGGAGGGATTTTGTCCCACTAGTCTTTGCAGATCCTCTCCAAGTCATTAAGGTTTCAAGGCTGACATTTGGCTTGATTTTGGTCTCATATGACCACAACACTTTCATTCAGTTTTCTGAATCATTCAGATGTTCATTGGCAAATTTCAGACGGGCCTGTACATGTGCTTTCTTGAACAAGGGGACCTTGCGGGCACTGCAGGATTTTAGTCCTTCAAGGCATAGTGTGTTACCAATTGTTTTCTTGATGACTATGGTCCTAGCTGCCTTGAGATCATTGACAAGATCCTCCTGTGTAATTCTGGGCCGATTCCTCACCATTCTCATGATCACTGAAACTCCACAAGGTGATATCTTGCATGGAGCCTCGGACTGAGGGAGATTGACAGTTATTTTGTGTTTCTTCCATTTGCGAATAATCGCACCATTCTCACCACACTGCTTAGCAATAGTCTTGTAACCCATTCCAGCCTTGTGTAGGTCTACAATCTTGTCCCTGACATCCTTGGACAGCTCTTTGGTCTTGGCCATGGTGAAGAGTTTGGAATCTGGTTGATTGCTTCTGTGGACAGGTGTCTTTTATACAGTAACCAGCTGAGATTAGGAGCACTCTCTTTAAGAGAGTGCTCCTAATCGCATCTTGTTAACTGTATAAAAGACACCTGGGAGGCAGAAATCTTGCTGACTGATAGGGGATCATTCATTAAAATGCAAATCAATTTGTAACTTTTTTGAAATGCGTTTGTCTGGATTTTTTTGTTGTTACTCTGTCTCTCACTTAAAATAAATCTACCATTAAAATTATAGACTGATCATTTCTTTGTCAGTGGGCAAATGTACAAAATCAGCAGGGCATCAAATAATTTTTCCCCTCACTGTAATTCATTCACCTTCATTTTTGAGACCAAGGTTAAAGAGAACAGCAATTTACCACATGATTGGAACAGGTTAGCAAAAGTGTGATTTCCAACTGTTTAGCAACAGCCTGCATACAATAGCACACATGGTACTTTCTGAAAAAAATTAAATTTTAAGGTAATCAGCAAAAGATTGGTGACAATTGCAAATAAAGTGTTTCAATGCCTTGAAAATGTTTAGGTAATTATCCTTATCAAATAAACAACAGAAAATAAACAAATTAGAAATTTTCTAATGCAAAGAGAAAAATGTCCCAGACAGAGTGATTTCTGCAATCCCCTAATTTGTAGAGGAAGATTTTCAGAAATGTTTCTGTACAAGGTTTGCCAGAATGCTAATACAGGTAGTTGTTGATTTACGTAACTTGATAGTGACCGTTATAACGGCACTGAAAGAAGTTATTTATGACTGCTTTTCCCACAACTGTTGCAACATCCCCATGGTCACATGATAAAAATTCAGCCGTTTGGCAATTGACTCATATTTATGATGGTTGCAACATCCCGGGGTCTTGCAAATCTCCTTTTGTGATCTTCCGATAAGTGAATTCAATGGGGAAGCCAGATTCACTTAACAACCATGCTACTAACTAATCACAGAGATTCACTTAGCAACTGTGGCAAGAAGGGTTGTAAAATGGGGCAAAACTCACTTAACTATCTCGCTTAGCAACAGAAATTTTGGGCTCAATCGTGGTCATAACTTGAGGACTACCTGTAGTAATCTTGGCAAATAAAAGGCTCTCTAAGAGTCAATCACTAATGCATTCTTATATGTAAAGACTGCAGGTTCAACCAAGATTTTAGGCAAAGCATATCCCTGAAGATACCATTCTCAATCTAAAATGCTCAAAACTCTATGCTGCCCCATTGATCCACCAGTTTAAATTAAAAGTATGGATCCTGGGATTTTAGAGTTCTAATTGAAATCCAAATAAACACATCAAGAAGTTTGTTCTTCATTAATATACATTGCAGATGAATTGTACCAAAGTTTCAAAACTTTTTTTTAATAGTACCAGAAATTCAAAAAGCACATTTTTGAATTGTAGCAGAGTTTAAGTATATTATTAAATTGTATGAATGAATGAAGATAAGGCCACACATAAGATTAGATCCTCCAAATTCTGGGAAATCTGTAAAAACAGACTAGGAAAGCTTTTTTTTCAAGTTTGAGGGAAGCATTCCCTCACAAGAAATCTTTAGAAGGGAGACATATGCTAGGATCTCTGAAATTCTTATCATCTGCGGATCTGCAAATTATCATTCAATAATAGATATTCTGCTTATTTAACAATAACTATTGCAGATTCTTTTTATGCAGTTTGAATTTTTCAGAGAATAGTTCACTTCTGATACAGTACAATTATATTACTCTTGTATAAATAGAAAATATAGTTTGAACAGAAGCTTTGCTCACCATTTTCCCAATTTTCTTTTGGCCAAGATTCAGGTAGCAATCCATATTTGAAATCATTTGAAGTCCCTGGTAGTAACCCAAACTTGAAATCATTGGTGATACTAGGAAATATTCCAAACTTGAAATCGTTTGAGGTACCTGTTATGATTTTTTTTAAAAAAAATATATATTGTAAGATGTATACAAAAGACATATTAATGCAAATAAATAAGCACCCATATTGTATATATAAAACAAAGACAGGAGTCCCACAAGTAACCTAGCCCTGTGCAATAAGGATTTTACCTAAGCATACTGAGATTCAAGGTGCAAAAGTGGTAATTAAACCTTGTATATGCTATGTGCATTAATTTTACATCTTTCAGATACAAAACACTCTACAAAACTTGACCTGAGTTAATTTGAATATAAGTAGTAATTTGAGTAGTAGTTAATTTGAGTATATGGCTCTATGTACTACATACTGAAACTGGAAAACTACATACAGTTCTATATTCAACACCCAGTCTAATCTGTAATTTATCATTGCTATTTCATAGAGAAGACATATCAAACTTGCGATGTCACATGACATCGTGCAACATATCAGGACAGTTTTGCCATTGCTAGCAATGGGGTGGGTGTTGCTTCTGGATGACGTGTCCGGCCCATGGGCCAGCAGTTTGACACCCCTGTCATAGAGGAAACAAAAACAGATCAGGTAAGTTTTAACCTCCTGTTTCTATGAACTTTCTGTTTGGCTATCATGACTGACCAGAAGAACTTTTAGGGACAAAGCAGATAGAACCTGAGAAAGTTATGATAGGAAGAGCTTAAAATGATGGAGGAATAGGGGAAATTTATAAACCAAGATTCATTATGAATTTTGTTTACTGAGGAAAACTAAGTTACAACAAGCTCTCCAAAATGGATGTTATTGGGGCTTAAAAAAACCTTAACAAATAAAATGAAAATTACAGTTAAAAGAGCAAATCCCACATTGTTTACAAATCTAGAAAACAGATTGAAATCAAAACAAGATAAATATAGAAAAAACAGTGCAGCTAGATATTACTAGCAATTATATCCAAAAGCTATATTTCAAAATTATTTAAATCTACCAGTGCTGGTTAGTATTCTAAAATCAACACTATTAGTTCTTTTAAAATAAAGGAAAAATGTCCCCGCTCATACAAGCCTCAAGACGTACACCAAAGTTAAGTTACTGTAGTAAATAATTGCTTCCAACATTCTTTTGCAAAAGTTTTAAATACAAAGTCCAATGTTGACCACTGGGCTATTAGAGAGCTTAGTGCATTGCAATAAATTAAATTTGAAAATGGCTAAGCAAAAATGTTACCTTGAATTTATATAATTCACTCATAAATTAACACTTTAAAAGCTCCAAATCAACTCTCATATAGTTGGCCCTGAACTAACTGAAATGGAGGAATTACTTTTCTCATATTGAATAATTCTAAGTATGAAAAAGGAAACTTTAGAATTTACTCGTACACTCAAAACTTCATAAATAGGTAGGACCCATATGAAGCTCAAATAATATTCAGTAAAAACATTAAAGGTAAAGATATACAAAATGCAGAAAAAAAGCAAAAGAGCCAAAACTGTTTCACATTACAGTACACTAACTCTCACCAAATTTAACATAACAGGATAATAGACTATGGCCTAAATCTCAAGCTTTAGTTTATCTAATTTAGACTTCTTCCAATTATTAATAGAAAGTAATTAAAATATTAACTTGGCAATCATGGCTAAAGTAAACAAGTCATCATTTAATTTGAATGTCTGCCCAGAAACAGTCAGGACTGCTTATCTGGGCAAATGTGTTATATGACCCATTTGTCAAAGAGATAGACCTTGCAATCTATTTCCAACATTCTTTCAGCTGTTCTTGGCACTTGTATTCAGAGTAGGTCACAGGAATTAAAACCTGGAAACCTATCTTCACAATCTTCAACTAATGAATTAGTGGAGTTAGTTGTAATAAGTGAATGAAGAATGAATATTGATCTTCCTCTTTTATTTTCTATAACCGCCTTATATTCTAAATATCTCACTTCAGTAATAAAAAGAACAAAGAAAAGGAAAAAGCATTGGCTTAATTTCCCTAAAGCAATTTAGTACAATTTGATTAAAATCATTACAGCCATATATATCTCTTCTGCCTTTAATAGAAATATAAAAGTTGAAATAAGTGACTTCATGTCCATGTATCCTTTTGGGGGCAGCAATAAGTAATTTGCCATTACAAATAATCCTCAAGTTATGACCAAAATAGACCCTGGCCAATTTTACAAACATTTTGCAGCAGTTACAAAGTAAATGCGTTCATTAAGAAAACCCACGGTTCACTATGGGTGTGGTTTTGCCAAAAACCAAAGTGCTGTTTTTTTGCAAAACCATTGTAAAATGTGGTCATGACTGTGGAGGACACCTTATGAACTGGATCTTTAAGTCTCCTTTTTCAGCTTCAACGTAACTCTGAATTGTCATTAAACAACTGGTTGTAAGTTAAGGACTACCTGTACTGCTGTCTGATTTTTTTATTCTCCAGTCTAAACTATAGTATCATTAGTGTAGTATTATTCTCTGCGGATTTCTCATTCAAGTAATAACCAACTCCTGCCCTCCTTTCAAGCCCAGAGAAGGTTGGTTAAGTGCTGCTGTTAACAGAGCAGCTCAAAGGGATTGGTTATTCATGTAGAGATGGTATATACTGATTCCAGACTACAGAAGCAAGAAAATTATTCTATGTATAAAGAAGTGTTAGGAAATAAAAGGAGGGTGCAAAGGACAAAAGCAGTTAATGCAGTCGTTGGAAGCTTAACTTTGGTGCCAAATTTTTAATCTTTATGGTTTTAATTGATATATATATTATGTTGCTTTAATGATGCTGCTTTGATTTTGATTGGGAACTATCCAGAGTTTGATATAAGATGGGTGACAATATAAATGTTTTAAATAAGTAAAATAATTTTAATTTTCTCGTATTTTTACTTCACAATTAAGGTGAAAGGATTCCTAAACAAATAACACTACATTGTTTGATTAAAATTTACTTCAATGATTTCAACATATTTTCATTTTCAATGTAAGCTCCTTCCCCCCACCGTCCCAGCAATTTCATATATTTTGGGTTGGAATATTTATAATGTACTGTATAGAAACATTCTGGGATGAAGCACAGCTGTGTTCACTGATGCCTTTTCCTTCCTGGCTTAATTCTAAGGCAGGAAGAAGCAAAGCACAAGTATGCTACTGTTTTATAAAGGTAGTCCTGAACCTAAGGCCATTGTTCAGTGTTGTTTGAAGTTATGACAACACTGAACAAATGGACCGACAGTCATGTAATCAAAATTTGGGCATTTTAGCTGCATGCACTTACAACTGCAGGGGTACCTCAACTCCCTCCCACCCAGCCCACTCCACATCTATACCCTTTGTGAGGCAGCTGCTGGCTACACAAGATTTCTTTTCCCAAGGAGTCACACAGCAGTTTCCTCGCAAGTCTTGAAGAAGATGATCTCATGTGGCAGCAGTTGCCTCAGGACAGGCACACTTGTCAGCAGTGGGAGCAAGATGGCAAAGTCAGCTGGGTTGGTGTATAGCAGGGGTCTCCCAACCCCTGGGCCACAGACTGATAACGGTCTGTGGCCTGTTGGGTAGCAGGCTATGCAAGCGGCAGGGCAAGGGCGTGAAACTTTGTGGAGCCAGGAAGGTTGGAGACCACTGGTATATAGGGTAGTAGGGGTGTTGGCATGCATGTTGTTTTAATTATTGTTTTAATGTAATTTATTTTCTGCATTTGGGCACTAGGGTTTAATTTGTTTTAATTTCTGTATTTTGGGTATTTTGGTATTTATGTCCCTGTTCACCGCCCTGAGTCCTTCGGGAGAAGGGCGGTATACAAATCAAATCAAATAAATAAATAAATAAATAAACTGCAAAGGTGGCTGAACTGGGGCTTCCCAGGGTGCAGCGCCTTTGTACAGTGCTGCTGAACTCCACTGTGCAAAGTGGTTTCCTGGCACACTGCAACTCTGGGACTGCAAAAAGTTCCAGAGTTGTGTACCAGGAAGTCCCTTTGGCCAGGCTTTGCAAAGCACAAAGGAAATTCCTGGCACACCACAGATCTAGGGCTTTTAGCAGCTCTAAAGGCCATGAAGTGCCAGGAACTCCCTTTACACAGTACCAATCCCAGCCACAGCCTGGCCCAGCAATGCAGCACAAAGGGGCTACATGGCATGCTGCAGCTGCAAAAATGTATTTCCAGAGCTATGGCCACACCAAGTTTCCTATCCCCCTATTTTCTAGTCACTGTCATTTGGCAGCCCTCACCTACAACAGTGGCTATTCCAGTTCCCTCCCTGGCCTGAGAACATAGGGAAAAAATATCTCTCAATTCAAGGCTCTTTTAACTGTAGCTTAGTGATGTACTATTAACTTTTTAATATATTTCTAGATTTGCTTTGTTTCCTGTTTTTCTCAGCTAGTTACCGTATTTTCCGGTATATAAGACGACTGGGCGTATAAGACGACTTTTGAGAAGATTTTCAAGATTTTTCGTCTTATACACCGGAAAATATGGGTACATGCCAGTTGCCAAGTGTCCAATACAAGCCCAATTCAGCCCCGTCTGATGCAGATGGTGCAAAGCCGCCCTTTTGAAGCCCAAAGGGGCTTTTCCTTCCACCCACCCTTTGAAATACACGCAAGAGCTGCGTTCACACGACATGCTCTTCCAGGCCAGACTCTGCAAACGGCACGCCAGAAGCCACAACCACCACGGGAACTCTGAGTCCCCGCCTTTCGGCAGCCTGCACAGCCAAGCGCGATCCGGCTTTTTGAGAGCGCATTTGCAGATGGAGCAACTGCCGCGTCTGGAGCCAAGCCCCGCCCGGGAGGCAGTTGGCCAGGCGGGCCCGGAAGATGTGCTGGAGAGCCGGGCTTGGGGCGGCCATGCCGAGGCCGGCTGGCAAGGGCCGCTGTGTGGTCTGCGGGCAAGAGGGGCACCAGGCCAAGTACTGCTGTCCAGGCTGCCGGGAGAGATAGTGGGTAGCAGGGCGCGCTCTGCTTATGCTCAGATGCCGCTTGGGCGAGGGGCTTCCTGCCGCTCCCGGGGTCTGGCGTTTGCAAGGGGGAGGGGAAGGGGCTTAGAGGCTCTTGGGGGTGGGAAGGGAGGGTCACGTTGGAGGGGGAACTGGACTAAGGAGAATTGAAGTTGCTTTGCAAGAACGGGGGCGCTCGATTATGTACTATTTTCCAGCATATAAGACGACTGGGCGTATAAGACGACCCCCGACTTTTGAGAAGATTTTCATGGGTTAAAGTCGTCTTATACGTCAGAAAATATGGTATACTGAGATGTTTAAATACCTTCACGGATAGTACAATATACCCTTAATACTGGTTTTATTTAAAAGCAGTTATACTTCTAAATTATAATTAGTCCAAAAATACAATTCTATGTGCCATACATTTTACATTATCAAACTATTACTGATTTCAAATGCTACACGTTTGAGTTTCCCCAAATGCTATTCTTCTGTTAGCAGTAGGCAAATAAACCAAATTTCAAAGATTTGAATTTTTTCCTCTGAATATGCTGGCTATAACACGAACTCGAAAAGAACATGAACTCTGTCAAAAGCAATATTATTATCATATATACACCTGCACTCTGCATATTGTAAAATATGCTAATATTTCAAAATTGTAGGTTTTGAATATTTAGAACTACTGTTTCTATAAACTTCTAAACAGAATTCCAATTCTAAACATTGTTACAAACTATTTTGGAAAGTAAGTTTAGCCACTTTAGTATAAATGTGCGACTTTAGCTCCATCTTTCTCTCTATAGTAGTGTTTTGTAATCCTGCAGTAAAACCAATACTGCCTATCATCAATCTTCACAACTGGGATTTATTCTATTTTATATCTTAATTTAAAGCAGCTGTACACTCTATGATCCATATGTACATGACTCAATGGTTTCAAAATCACAAGAGAAAAGGATGCTTTTGTATTTCAGAAGAAATATAAAAAAACGTTAGGATATTAAATTTTGGAAAAGCAACTTTCTGTTGCTTTAATTAATTATAATGTTTGATATCCATCATGCCAGCATTTACCTGCTATTTCTTCCTTGATAAACTGCAGATCTTCTTCTGGATATTGTACTGAAGTTTGAGTAGCTGAGCAGTCTTCTAATGGCTCATCGTTATTGGGTGGTATATTGTAAACAAATCTTTTTGCACCTGGATTTTTCCTTCTCGTTTTTCCAGGTTCTTGAAGTGATTGTCCTTGTGAACTCATATCATTCCACACAAAGACCTTCCCTTCACCTTGAGATTCATTTTCAGCCATTTCGGGTGAGCTGTCCTGGACCCAATCATTAATTTGGTAGTTTTCAGACTGGCTTTCATCAATGCAGTAGCCATCATTTTCAGTTTTTATGTTGCTTGCCAAGTTAGTTAGATTTCTTGTAGCCCAAAAACTAGCAACTTTCTGATCCCTTGAAGATAACCCATCTCTACTCACTGATCTTCTATTATAGTCCACAACTACAGCTTCTGGGGCTTCTGATTTTATGCTTATATTTAAGGCATCTTTGATAAAATTACGACAGGATTGCACAACCTCTGTCATCTGAAGGTAGCTGGCCACTGACATAACTTCAATTGCATTCTGGCTTGTAAGCACAAGATTACCAGAGTATAGAAAGTCCAAGATGACAGAGAAGCCTTGAACAGCAACAACATCTAAGTAGGTAACAGTGGTTTGGTTACGATTTTCTTTGTTTGTAAAGCAATACAGAGTCTTGAAGAAACGGCTGCCTGCAACCAGAATATTTTTGTGAGCTCTGAAGACTCTTCCACTCACCACAATATTGACATCACAGAGAATGCCCTTTTTCCTTTGCTCGTTTAATTCTTGCAATAGTTGATAGCAGTAAGAGTTCTCATTTGGCCTAATATTATAATCACAATCTCTCTCATTAGCCAATTCTGATGTTAATTCAGATTCCTGTAATTAAGAGAAGAGGAAGGAAGATTATACATTTGAGTTGAGGTTGACTGGTTTGAAATTCTACATAATACTTTTAGGATTAAACAACCCAATTCTAAAATATTGTTGTTGCTTTCTTTATAACACTTTATAGTTTAGTCCACTGCCATATATTTCTAGTTCAAGCACGCACTGAAATTAATTTTATCACACACCAAATATGTACAAAGGACATTCAATTACATTACACTAATTTCTCAGTGCCATTAAAACTTCTGCTATTAATTGGAATATAACTATTTCATTGCCATGTAAATACTATGTAAATGCCCTTGTGCAATTTGCAAGATAAAAAAAATCACTGTGTCCTTGCTGAAATGGATAAGACTACCAGCTCTAGAGAAATATATATGAATTTGAAATATAAATTAGCCACTGCCTAGCCACAAACTGTATGTTATCTTTTTTGTCTCCTGGTTTTTGTCTCCTTCCAAGTCATACCTCTTTAAGTATTTGGTGCCTACTTGAATACCTAACATCTTTTCTTAAAATTAAACCTCAAAGTTACCTCAATTATTTTATTACTTTCCAGTTTGCTAACCATCCTCACCACCCTTTGCATTGCTTCAGTTTGTCTGAACCTCTGTAAAACTGAACACATTTCTTGAGGTGGACTCTAAACATGGGATTTTTACTTCCTGTATTTGGAAAACTATTCCTACTAATACGACCTATATTTTCAAATGTCTTTTCAACAAGCTCCTTAGACATTCAACTCATATTGCACTACAATTCAAAATTATTTTCACACACTCTACCACCAAGATAGGTATCACTCATTTGATACTACTATAAGGTATACTATAAAGCCAGAAGCTGAACGAGTACTACAATTGCTATGTTGTCCTACTATCTAACCATACTGTGTAAGAATGCTGCTAACTGGAATACATCTAATAACTCAGCAAATAAAATTCTCCTTTGATTGGGCTCCAAAGTTTCTTTTGTATAAGAAGTTACTATCTTGAGAAGCTGCTTATGGGTTAATTTATTCCTCCTCACGTGCATTACCTCATAGCTCACTGATGAATCCCCTAATTTACAAAAGTGCCATCTTAGTGAAGGAATCTTCCTCGGATGCTATGTATTTCATTTTTAGCACTTGGCACAGACACATATGCCTTTTATTATTTTTGTATATACTTTTGTCATTGTTGGCAATTGTTTTCAATGTTATTTTCTTTCCCAGAGTCACTTGTTGAGCTGGGTGACCATACAAACTGATTAAGTAAATAAATGCATAAAACAATTGTTCCTAAATTGGAAATCTCATCTTTACTGTAATCACCATATGACAGACTACCCCCTGACCTTGGTCTAGAAGATACAGGTGATGCAGAACATGGCAGTAAGACAAGCAACAATTCAGATTTAAAAGGCGAAATGCAATTTGGCATGTGCATCAGTGCTCATGCAGCAAGTGTCAGAGAAATGCCTTATAGATTGTATGTCAGTTGCAGAGAGTGGCTGTGAACCCATGAAAAGCTGCAGCTGTTTTAAGGTATTCCTGACCAATGCTAGGTCAACAGTAATGTATCTGAATGCACAGCCCTAATGGTGATGCATATTACCCACTTGCACTGATAGTTGGTTAATTAATAATGAGCAAGATTAAGGTTTCTTCCCTGGGATACTGTGATCACTGAAAATTTAAAAAAACATTCCAGAAGAAAGCAGTAACATGGTAACATTTTCAAAGACTCTGTATTAATACAGTGACTAGAAGTTAAGATCAACTTGAATATCCTTAAAAAAACCTCTAAATAACTTATGACCATGTCATTACTATACAGACTTAATCAACTATGATAAAAGAATCTTGTGTGTCTATGTACAAGACACACAGGATTCAGTTAATAATATTAGAACCACAATTCATTTGTGGTTGTATCGACTCCACTTTTGAGGGCACCAAAGCAATTTTTTCTTTCATTGTACCAATACAATATGGCAGGGCTTTTCAACCTTTTCACCCATTGTACCACTTTTAGGATATGGCAACATTCGAGTACCACCAGTCGCCTAGCAAGGTATCAAAAACTTGATGACCAAAAAAAAGGAGGAAAAAAGTGATGAAGTACAGGTAGCCCTCAACTTACAACAGTTTGCTTAGTGACTGTTCAAAGTTACAGTGGCACTGAAAAAAGTGCCCCACAAGCCACAGCCGAGCAAAACACCTGCCTGCCTGCCCAGTGGTGCTCTTCCTCCTGTCCGAGGTTTTCATTGTTGTGAGCATTTCTGTTGAAGATTGGCAGCGGGGGTGGGGTAGGGGTGTTTGGTTTTTATTCCTCCCCCCCCCCCAGGCTGGGTGGTTGCAGCAGGTTTTGGTCATTTCACATGACCCTGGGATACTGTGACCATCATAAATATGAATCAGTTGCCAAGCATCTGAATGTAAATCACAAGACCATGCAGATGCTGCAACATTCCAGCTGATCAGAAGCGCCCTGACAGCCCCAAAGAAGCGCTGATCCTGGCGCTTCTGCTGAGTCCTGACAGACCTGCAGCTCCAGCCATTTCTTGCTCAGGCTTGTGCGGTGCTGCCACAGGTTCAGCTCATTTTCCTCCCCCACTATTTTCTAGGATGGTCATGTACCACCTGCCAGGTGCCAATGTACCACAGGTGGTACCCGTACCACTGGTTGAAAAGCCCTGCAATATGGGATAATGGCCTGAAGATGCCCCCTCATTTTTCCATATTAAAATTAATTTCTGCTCTGGGCTAACATTTTCATTATTCATTTGCAATATTACTTAAGTATTATTGAAATAAGAGAAATTTTACCAGTATTATGCTGTATCAGTACACTGATTCCCTACTGCTATTTATTATGACAACTATGTTTCCCTTTTGTTTTTGCTATCCTCCATTTAAACTTCCAGATAGTCTTGTGAGGAATAAACCCAGCATCTGTAGCTAAAACATATTTTTCTGTTCAATTTGGGGCCTTCAAGATCTTTTGGTACTAAAATTCATAACTTCTAGACAATGTAAAGGATACAAGGGGGGGACTATTTCACATATTAACCTATACATCAAAACACAGTTTCAATATCTATCATTAATCAAAGAGCTCATTCAATCCCAGTTAACTGATATATACCATTTTTTGGTAAAAAGTGTTAAACGTATCAGGCATTATTATCCATTCCATAAAAACCAACCTTTGTTAATAATCCGGAAGCTATTTTCCAGAAAATAGCTGTCACATCTATTCCAGATTTCTACATAGTCATGTATGACATAAATATGAAGGAGAGTTTGTTACTATCTGCTCTTCGGTTAAATGCATTGTGGATTTTTAGTGAAGATACTGTTCCTTCAAGATGTCTAATACAAATGGGAGGATTTTAATTAGCTTAACAACCTAATCCCTAACCTGATTTTCAGACACAAGCCCTAAGATTGAAGACTTATACCCTACATCTATTTTAAGGAACCTTAAACTGAAGAATGAGATCATCTTCTTGTGCCTATTTAAAATATATCCCATATACTCAGCTTCCTGAAATTTGTTCAGTATTAACATCTTATAAGGAATCTTTACAAAACCAAAGTATTTTCAACTATTTTGTACAGCCTAAAAATGTCTACAATCACACATCCAATCTTTGAAGAAAAATGTATTTCTTAAGGTATTCATGCAATCTTTTATCAGCCTAAATATAACACAATATAACACAAATTAAACATCATTTTATTTTATCAGTGATACTTTCCACGTAATTCAAAACTGCTTCCATCACAAATCCCTGTATATCTCAGTTTTGAGTATGAAAGTTAGAACAGCTTCTCCAACTATCAAATATAATATTTCTTATCAAGTGTTATCCTGCAATTTTAAAAAAACCTGTTGATGTTAATATAAATTCAGGCCCTAATGAAATACAGGGAAGTATTGCATGCTAAGGGACATACACATTGCATAGAAAATAATCTAAAAATTTTTCAAACAATGGAATATACAATTTGGATGTTAACAAACAAGTGTCATTTGTAATTTGAGAAAGTTTTTTTTAAATACACACTATAATGGTTAAAGATGGATACAATGGAAACTGTAACTCACAAGGAAACCCACAAGGTTTACATTGACGTTTAAAGACCACAAAAATCCATGATTACTGTACCTCAACCTTGTTCATAGCAATCTAACTTTGGATCTGGCATTGTATGAGTTAATGCAGGAATATAGCAAAAGAAAAGATGAATTTAGCAAAAATATTCCATTTTTTTCTTTGGATTCTAAGTACAGTACAATAACAAATGTATATTAAATTGCACTGAGAAATACTTCACAAAGTTCAGGGCAATAAATAATGGCTTGCTCTCCTTAACTTGAAATAGATCACGCTTCACCACCAGTCTTCCCATCTTTCTAAGGCAGTGCTTCTCATCTCTGGCACCTTTATGATGTGTGGACTTCAAGCTCCAAAATTTCCAGAATATTGGGAATTAAAGTCCACACATCATACAGTTACTAAAGATGAGAAACACAGTTCTAAGGAAATAAAACACTTGATTATCTCATCCTTCCTTAGTACCTTTCAGAAATACCCATAGCATCCACCTAAGATACAATTAGTCTTGGAGAAAGTGGGATATGCTGAGAGAACAACAGCAATTTGTGTGCTGTTGGTTGTCTCTTGACAAGGAATGAGGAGATATTAATACAGTGCAGTGAATCATAAGAACTTAATGCTAACAAGTAAATAAATTTAAATTGGCAAGAAAAGTTACTTAAATCATTAGATCAAATTTTTTATTGAAAAAAGTATTAAATAATGGTCACTGACATCAATGTTAATATAGTACTGAATAATGTTGTTTACTTATTACAATTACATTAATTGTAATCCAGCACCAAACTGGGCAACCCGATTTATGATTTCTCATAATCTTGCTATCAACTTCTGTCTTCTATTTTTTGTATGTTTTATCAACATTTTCTTTTTCTTTTTTATAAATAAAGGAAATTGCTTGAAATATTCTGAAGGCAAAATAAGACCTGACACTTTACTGAATGGGCCAACAGAATTTAAATATTGAGACTTTTTTTAGTTTGTATGAAAATGTTTTACAATAGTATATGGTATCTTTAATTTTTGCATAAAGATTAATTAAAGCTACCATACAACATTGTGTTTGTTAAGCAGGCAAAACACAATTTAAGAGCTTTTTTAGTTTTTTAAAAAAGTATTTTCAGCCACTCTGGTGTGTCTGCATCATATTCAGAACAAAAGAGACTCTCACCATATTTTCTAAACTATATGGCTTAAAAGAAATAATTATAACAAAATATAAGAAGGGACAATGGAAATAGTGAAAAGAACCAGGTAAGATATTGGAACTTAAATGGATCATCTACACAACTTTAGAACAAAACTGGCTTCTCTTAGGGTAGAATGCTCAGTTTAGATAGATCCCCAAAGTTATGTTTCTTTGGATAACATTAAGACTAGTCTAGACTAGCTCACATTTATATCTGGGTACATGGTTGATTGGCTATAAATTCAAAATGATCTAGTTGTTCAATATTCAAATGCTGAATGCAAAATCTACATTCACATATTTCTTGCTGTAATCTCATTTCTCAATCTATCCATCTTCAGAAGTTTATTAAACTAATATTTCAGTTACCGGTATTTGAAATGTAAAAACTTTTATCACATTTTTAGATTTTTATTTTGCCTTTCCTCCAGGGACTCTAACTGAATTATAGAAACTCTATTTTTCTCACGATCACTTTGTGGGGTAGAGAAATAATGGATGGTCCAAAGTCCATTCATGAACTTCCACAATTAAGAATGGACTTGAATTTGCATTTTTATCCAATACCTTAACCATTATATCAAGAAAGACTCTTGGTTTTAATCAGAAGGAAAATGGAAACATAGCTAAAATTTGATAAGTTTATATGCAGGTTTTCATATGAGGAAACATAATTGACTTTAGTCTCATTTTTTGCATCTGAAGTGTTTAGTGAACTAACCGTAACCCTAAGCAGAAAAATTCACATGACACAAAAAGTAAAAAAAAGAACCCTTAGGATTCTTAATAAGAGAAAATTTGGAACACTTGAAAATATTGAGAACTACAAAATGGGTATATAATGTGCCGGGTTCAATTCTAAAAAAATATACATGAGTAAACAGAGTACAGAACACCTTGTCTGCACCTCTTTAAAAGTAGCAGTCTTTTCTCTGGGTCCTATAATGCCAGAAAAACACTGATGCTTTAAAAAGTTAGATAGGTACAAAGTTTCCCCCCCAAAACAATTTTACTTGTAGTGCAATAATGTATTTTTCAAGAACTCTCAAGATTTTTGAAAGATTTGTCATTACATTTAGATTTTCCCATTATGAATAAACCTCACTGTATTATTTGAATGTGGTATTTAAGTGGGCAAAAAGGATAAGTTTGCACCACGTGATGTAATACAATGCCAAATACAGGGAGTACAAAATATATTAGAGTCTAATAATTACACCTTACATTCAACTACATTATACAAACCAATTACAGATACTACTGCTTACCTAGATTTATCCCCACCCACCCAAACAATGGAAATAATTGCATTAAGAAACATTAAAAGGTAACAATTATTGAACCTCAAAACTGTTACAAGCCACCCCTTAAACTTTAAATCAAAATTGTTGAATATGCTTCCTTAAAATCAGAATTAATTCCTTATTACGGGAAGAACATGAACCAGGATTATAGTATGCCTTCAAACTCACACAATCCTTTAGAAGCTCTTTAAAGTAATTCATACAAGGCACACTGCCTGACAACTCTCCGAGAGGAGGAGGACATCGGGACGGTAATGCTTTCCCCTACCACCTTCCCCTACCACCGCTGCCCAGTAGACCACGTTTCTCTCCCTCCCCCAGGCCCCAATTCAACTCACCTGCTCAGCAGTTACTGGCTCATTGAGACGGTGCTCAGCTGACAGATGATGCCTGAGAAATAGGGCACGTTTATAATTGCGGGTACCCTTGCAGAGATCGTCGTGTCCCCTGCTGCCGCCGCTGTTGTTGCTGCTGCTGCCGCCGTCTGCAGAAGAAGTGGTAGGGACGGCAGCGGTGCACCAGGCACAGGACACTAGCCCTGTCTTCTGACAGTACTGTAGCCACGGGAACTCCTTAAGCCAGCAGCTCTGGAAGGAGACGTGCAGCTTCTGCAGGAGGGACTTGGGCCGGGTTGCCAGCGGAAAGTGTTGGATACTCTCCCCCTCCCCCGCGCCTACGCTGTTGACCTCCGCCTCATCCCCCCCGGACCGCCTGCTGCTGCTGCAGCTGCCGCCCTCTGCGCCGCTGCCATCACCCAGGCTGCCCCCCTCGCCGTCTTCCTCGTCCTCGCTGCTGTCGCTCAGCGACCCCCCGTCCTGCGCCAGCTCTTTCCCCTCCAGCAGCCCCTCCAACTCCAGCTCCTCCTCCTCGCCGCCGCCGCCGCCACCCCGCCCGTTCAACGGCCGCCGCGACCAGGCCGCCCCGTCGCAGCCATTGTTTGCCGCCGCCGCCGCCACCAAGCCCCCGCCACGGAAGGCCAAGGTCCGGCGATTCCTCTCGGCGAACATGGGGCCGACCGGGGCGGCCACGGAGGTAGCGGCGCTCGCCGAGTCCGAAGGAGGGGTCGGCGAGAGCTCTTTTCCGGCAGCGTCCACGGCCTCCACCTCGGCCACCTCCAGTTCCACGGTCTCCAGCTCCACTTCCTCCTCCACCCCCTGGCCGTTCAACTGCTCGGCTTCCTGACGGACCCAGGCCTCGCCCTGGCCACTGCCGCCCCCACTCCCGCTGTTGCCGTTAGCTGTCGGGCCGCCGCCACCCCCTCCTCCTCCTCCCACGGTGGCGGTGGTGGCGCTGACCAGGCCTCCCCCCCGGAACGCCAAGGTCCTGCGGTTCATCTCGGCGAACATGGCGGGCGACCGCGCGCCCCCCGCCCGCCTGTCTCCCTCCCGCGCGTGCCCCCCCTCCCGCCCAACTGTCTCTCTGCTCCCCTCCCCTCCCCGACCCCACAACCGATCGCTCTGGGGGAAAAGGGGAGGCAGAAAAAGCGGCTAACCAACCGAAGCACCCACCCGGCCAGTCAGTTTCAGTCAGTCAGTTCGCCGGGCCGCTCGAAAGCGCTTTTAAAGGCTGCAAGAACAAAATCTTATCCCCGCGCTCCAGCCTGCGTCGCTGGCACGGCCGCCTTCGTCGTCGCCTCCTCCTCCTCGAGCGCTTCCCCTACAATAGATCCGGCTCAAACAGCAGCAGCCCTTCCGCCCCACCAGGCCCCGGCCCAGGTCGAATGGCAAATGAACAACGGACTGCGCCCACAATGCACTGGGGCGGCAATAGCGGCCGACGCCGCGGGGGAGGGGAGGGGGAGGGAGAGAGAAAGAGAAGGAGGGGGGGGGCGAGGAGGAGCCCGAACAGCTGGCGAGTGTCAGGTTTTACTGCGCGTCCGCGTCACGCCCGCGGGGCGACGCAGGCTCGCCTGGGCTTGGCAGGAGTTTTTGCCCCCCTCAAACTTTCGTCCCGAAAGGCTCGGCGCGTTCTCCCCCACCCCTCATTTTAAGGAGGCGCTGGCACCCCACCCATCGGAGGCTCACATATTAATCCCCACCCCTTTGACATCACCACCTTCCAGCGCCCAGTAGTGGACATCTTGGGTCCCTCCTCGGTGCAATTCCTCCTCAGGCCACCGCGCCTCGGTTGGTCAGCCCTTTCGCACGTCCCGCGCACTTCCGCTACCGGCCCCGGCTCTGCCGAAAGAAGGGTCTCCCTTCCCCCTGAGGTCTTTTACACCCACCGCTCCGAGGGGGGAAAAAACCGACGCTCCCCGGGCGCGCAAAAGAAACCGTCTTTTCTTGGCCGGCGCGAGCACGCGGGAGCAGCGGCTGGACATTTCCCCTCCCCTCCCTCCCTCCCTCGAAGCGCACCGGGCGGTCCCCTCCTAGGGGAGAGCCTCGCGTGCCCTTGAGCGCCGGCGGTCACCGAGTTGCGAGCTCGGAAAGGCCGCCCGTGGGCTACGGTGGAGAAGCGCCGGCTGCCTCCGCTGACGAGCAGCAGCCGTGTGCCAGGCCCTAGTAATTACTGGGAAATTGTACCGCCCCGAGTGCCTTTATTTGTGTTCTTGGGAAACGGAATTTAAATAGAAAGGTCACGCACGTGCTGCTGCTCCGCTGAGCCAAGGCTTTTCTATTGACGCGGCCGTTGGCTCGCTGGCAACCGACGGCAGCGCTTCCTTGCTACATGTTGCTACTTGAACGGCTTTCGAAATTTGGGCTTTTAAAGTTTGCATACCGGCGACTTAAAAGGTTGCTAAGGGAGTGGCCGGGAGGCATAGAGACCGGCAAAAGGAGAGCGAGAGAAAGGCAAGCGGCGTTGCAAGCAGATCCCGCGCAGGATTGCGAGCGCTTTAAGTCCATTGAAAGGAAGGTTCCCTTTAAAAACGAGTAATTTTTCAAAGAATTGATCGTGCCTACAGGAGCTGATAGGACTATAAACCGCCTGCCGCTGTCGTTTCGTTGGAACTTTTCAGAATTGTTGCCGATTATTTTCTTAAGCTCCCTGCTGAATATGGGGAGCTTTTCACTTAAGTAATCGGGCAGAGTGTAAATGTGGAGGATCTCTGAGTCCTTTATTTTCATCGCTTTCCCCGAGAAGGCATTTGTTCAATAAAACACACTTATTCATATGTTTTCACCCTTAAAACTAATTTTAAAACATTTTCCATGCGTGCTTATATATTGGATATATGAATGCAACTAGATTATATACATAAGTGTAGAACAATGAATTTTGAGTCTTCAACTCATTATTTTAAAGGAAGCATTACTTCAGATGGGAGAAAGGAATATCTCTTCCACTGCAGCACCCACAATCTATCATTTTTATAGGTAGCATTGTCTGCACTTTATCACTATCTGATTTATGTTTTAATTCTTTTAACTGATTAAATGACTTAAGTTAATCTGTTCTTAAATTTTATGGAACATAATTCATTATTAACAGGATGATGTTGATATACATTTAAAGTCAGGATGTATGCATGTGCAGGAAGAAATATGGCTCATTTACTTTAATTGGGTTATTTCTATGCAACTGACTCTGATGCATGTTTTCCTGAACTTGAATTTGGTGCATCCCTGAAATTGATTTTCGAGCTTTGTTTCATAACTTTTTTATTATGATACTGTGGATCTAAATGGACTTTCTATGCTCAGTAGCTTCTTGGTTCTCTGCCAAACAAGAAGCATTAAATTCTTATGCAGGAGCAAAATTGCCCATGACTAGAAAGGATTTTTATGATCCCACAATACAGCCTTGCACTGTGACGTCTCTGTCGTTATATGGATTGCAATAACTACCATACTGGCAAAGATGATATTGTAGATAGATAGATGAATAAGTGGATGGATGGATAGATGGATGGATAGATAGCTGCAAGTATACTGTTAAATTAAAATGGCATACTATACGTTAGCTTGAGAATAGTGATTTAAATATATTGATAGAAACAATAGTCAGCCAGCTTCAAAGCTGCCGTATGGAGTCACCCTAACTGCCAAGAACAGCAAGGAACAAACTTGTTTAAAATGAGAGTGGGATTCTGGTTATTTCACCTATTACTAATACCTATGTCACTAAACTGAAGAAATATTTTTGACTAATCATGGAGATTTTAATTTATTACTCAAATATGGACTACATTTGCATATATTGGCATGTAAATATATTTTGCAAAAACATATTTCATTTTGTTCACATGTAAAATAAGATCTCAAATATTTTAAATATTCCCAATACCATATTTGTTTAGCTTTTTAAATGTTTTGTTTCACATTCTATATTATATAATATAAACCATTAAGATTAGAGTGATATTGTCTACTGTAGAGAATATGTGGTTACATTTTTTCCTTTAAAATAGATTTCTATTGTATATTATGAAACTGGTGATTTCAAATGTAATCACAAGCCAATCATTTAAAGTCACCTGATCCTGATTATCTATAGCTTGAAGCAACAGTTAGCCCATTAATTATTTTGGAATTTTAGGCATCCTATACAATGGCCTTTCAAATGTAAATATTCCTTTTTCTTTACTCATAATATTCAGTAAAAAGATCCATTGACTTAAACTGCAAAACATGCCTTTCTAGTTCGATTCCTCATTTGGACTATAACTAGGTACTAAAACTCCAAGTTCCTTGTTTAAACACTACAGGTACATTTGGATCATTATTTTGTACCAAATTGTACTTTGGGGATCAAAATGTCAGTCTAATAATGATTTGAGGTTTCAAAAAATATTTTGCTTGTATTGGCTAGGTAAGTTCATAACAGAAAGATTTGAACCCGGAACTTTGCTGTTCATACTGTACATCTACTCATTGCTTAAGTCTACATTTAGAATTTCTTAGAATGGCAGATACTTTTCTGCAACAGTTTGGGGATCAGTTTTTTGGCAATAACTGAAATATCATACTTTTGAAGTGGGAAAATATACCCTATTCATAGCCACATTTTTTCTCATTTCAATTTCATTTCAGTTTCAATTTTCACAGAAATGTACAATCTAAAATTTAATTTAATTTAGGGAAATATTAGACCAGTAGGCATATTGATTAGTGTGTTATGTGAACGCAATTTTCCTGGGAAGGGAATACCAGAGACTAGATTCTATTTTTCTTGGCTTATCACCCATCTTACTTCAGTGACATGTAAAGTTTTAAGTATTTTTATACATGACTGTAATTAAGTATGCTAATTGGGTTTGCATATGGCACAAGGCTGGGTAGGTAGCTAATATGCTAAAACACCAATTTAAAATTACCATAATGTATTAGAAGAGTGGGCTGAAATGAATCAAATCTAATTTAACAGAAACAAATGCAGAGTTCTTCTTTGGGAAACAAGAATCAACATGCATATGTGCAGAGGGGAAGATACTGCTTATGAAAAAGACTTTGGATTAGCAATTGATTATAAGTGGAATTAGAACCACTTTGTTGTAATGGTTAAGGCATCAGGCTAGAAACCAGGAGACTCTGAGTTCTAGTCATGCCTTAGGCATTAAGCCAGCTGTGGGTGACCTTGAGCCACTCAATCTCTCTCAGGTTTAGAAAAGAGGCAATGGCAAATCACTTCTGAAAAACATTAGCAAGAAAACTGCAGCGATTTATTCAAGTAGTCTGAGAATTAGACAGGATTGAATAGAAGAAAAATGAACAGAATTTAAATAAGCAGTTTAATGTCATTGCAAAAGAGCAAATATAATTTTAGATTTTGTAAGAAGAGGTATAATTGTCAAATAATGGGAAGTAATAATTCTACTTTATAGTACACTGTCCTGTTCTCAAGTATTGCATCCAAGTCTGGACACCACACTTTGCTGAGATTTGTTTTATTTATTTATAAAAGTTATTGGCTACCCATCTTACTGTAGGGTGACTCTGGTCAATTTACAACCCCCAAAAGTAAATATATATACTAAAAACATAAATAAATTAATACAAGCAAATACATGATCCAATTACAGATGGAGAGGGTGGGAAGGAGGGGAGAGATGGGATCTTTGTTAATCAATTAACCACCTTCACTATGATGCTCTTAAGAAAAACAATCTTTCTTCACCACAGTAATTCCAATATTCACTTTCAGAAATGCAGAAAATGTAACAGGAAAAGAGGACTGACAGATGTTAGTTCACCTTTCCTAATGTTCCCAATCCCCAGTAATCAGATTGCTTAAAAGTCTCTTCTGGAGAGAAATAAATGTTTATCCTCTGTGGCATTGATCAGACAAATCAATTGTGAGAAATAATCAGATTGGTACCTGAAGAGTTGCCCTTTCTCAATCTCATCTTGCCACTTCTTTCAATCCTTTTATTTCAAGGCTTGGAAATGATGGTAGAAGTGAGGAGATACAATTCTGTAGCAACTGTGTAGCCTCTGATTAAATATATCAGTTTTATGGAATCAGAGATTGGGCAGGTAAAAGTCTATCCTTCCCCCTTTTTTCTTATTATTCCCTACCTTCCCAGCTGTGGGAATACATGGCAGGTCTGGGAAGGAGGGATCTTTGCCCATTGGTTTTTTGATCCCATTAATCACTTTATGGGATCAGGGAACTGGTTAGTATAGGAGGTGCTTTAACTGAAAAAAAAAAGACTGGAAAAGACAGTGGCATGCAAACCAATACCCAAAGATTGGATGGAAGAGAGCATGGTCATAAACATGCTGGTTTAAATCACAATAATCCCACTCTAATCTCATTACTATCTCCAATAAAACTTGTGCTGGAAAAAAACCTTGTTTAAACATAGATCAAGTATATTATAGACTAAGTTGCTTCTATGTTAGGTTGTACATGACACCAAGTGGCATGAGGACATAACCAATATAAATGGTTATGAACATATTTTCCTGTAGTGATTATAAGAACATAAGGATGAGCCTTGAGAGCAAATTCAATATGAAAGAACAGAAGAAAGTCACAAATCTGTGCTCTGTCATTCCAGAGTTCATATCATGGAATAAAGGTGTAAAGTTACAGGAAGGCAGATTCCAGATGGATTTTTTTAAAAAAAGTAACATGCATCATTACAACTAACAGTGGCTCATTTCATCAGATAGATAGAGCATACCCCTGAAAAAAAAGTCCATAAAAACAACTATTTTTGATAATAGGCTGGGATTGAAGGAAGTGGAGGAAAAAGAAGATGCAAAATACAAATTACTTGCAGATAGTGGTAATTGCACAATGTTTATGCATAACTGTTTAAACACAATCACAGATTGTGTTCTGTGATTGTTCTTGCATTAATTAATGTAAGTAGGTTGGTTTGGTCATCACACTATTGAAATGTGATTGGTTTAGTTTTGAATGAGCAGATTGTACACTAACCCATTGTTAGCATGTTTTACAAACCCAATCAACTGGTTTATTAATTAAACCATGAGCAAGCCACCATGCCTTAATGTGATGTGTAAACTAACTGACAAAGTAAATAAACTTGTTCTTTAATTTGTGAAAAACTGATCAATTTCACAATAAGTTTCAGCTTGAATTCTAGCTAAAACTGGTTTAGAGTGAGTGAAACTGATTTTGTCCTTTGGGTAACCCTTGGGGTATATTGATCTTAAACAACATAGAACTTCAGGGATGATAATGGCACCTTGAATTGTTCTTGGAAGCAAACCAGAAATTAGTGCAATTGCTGAAAAACTGGCATGTGAACTGCTACATCTGAATCTGAGTACAAGAAGAAAAAGAATTAGACATTATTAGCATGCCTATATGTGAGATGGTTATATGTGAGATGGTTACTGCGGCTGTCTCTGGAGGCTAATGTCAGGGTACTTCACTCTGAGCTTTAAATGCACTCATGTGCTGCTCCACGCAGTGACTTGGAAAGTTACAGAGTAATAGGCCCCAATTCATTACCTGTTTTGCTCTCTTAACTGAAATTGCTCTTCCATTCAGATTTTAGGCTTGCTTAGCATTCTCCAGTCACAGTGGCTAACAATGATCAATCAACATGGATTGATCTTGAAAAAACAAAGCAAGATTTGACATTTAGAATTTGAATGAAAAGTTACCAGGAAATTCCATGGATAGTGTACAGATTGAGAAATCAAAAAGATGGAAGGACACTGGCAAATGACTTCCCTATTGTGTTCTCCCAAATCCAACATGGCTCTGATCATATAATCATTCAAGTTCATCTCGAAAGACATTTACTTTGTATGTGTTTGAGACAATGGCATAATTGAAGGGGTTTAAGGTGGCAATCAAAGGTATGATTTCAACAAAGGGAAGCAGCATGGAATCTTAGGCCATTTATGTTTGAATTAAAGCTTGTAGAGCCACTCAGCCACCAAAGTACCACTAATGAATAAGTAAATACCAGCCATGTAGAGCTACCTTCTGTACATATTGCCATATAAAATTATCTTATGTTGCAAAATGCTAGAGCTATAGTTATTCTGTATATAGGGAATAATTAAGACTGGGCTACACAGGCAGATAATTGATTGTAACCTAAATAAATAATGATCTAATCTGTATTTCAAGGGAGGAATATAATGTAGTCTGAGTATCTTTATTTACATGTGGGCTGCAAAATCCAGACCATCATTGGATGTAGCAAAATGATAGCATTTTGGCTATATCTTTGGTACCATCCAGTGATTTTTGTAGCCCATGTATGTACCTATTCCATATGAAAAAAATGATACACACTATGGTGGGATTCAACCGGTTTGCACCACTTTGGCAGAACCGGTAGCTAATTTTTTGTTGCCCAGGCCCAGAGTGGACTTCCTGAAGTGGCATCCACAGAGAGAACCGGTTGTTCACATATTTGAATCCCACCACTGGATACACAGTAATGCATTAGATACATTAGACTCAATCCTATTAGCCCTTTCAGTGGAATGCTAAGCTTTTGTGTTTGATGGCTTCTCTTTCAGTATGTTAGTAATATCTTATATAAACAACTAATCAGTGTTTTAACAAGCCTCTTAGCATTAATTTACTTATCTATAGTGTGCCTGCTTGGGATTTCATTAAAGAAAGAAAAATAATCCAGGCTATGTTTCAGTATATTTTGACAGATATCTACTGCTTCCTAGAAAGAGCTTTTGAAAGATGCTTGTTACATACCAATGTTGATGCCTAATACACTATGAAAGGTTCTGGTATATCACATTTTTTACCAGATTTTCCTTTTTCATTGTAGCTCAGCACATTTTCCCCTACAAAATTGGTATAAAGACTTGCACATTAATAAAGTCATGTTTAAAATCATAGTTTGACAAAGCCACAGTTGTTTGGATTCATACACCCTACTAAATCTAAATTAAGTAAAACTTTAAGGATCCTTTGGGTCAGTTTTTGACTCCTGGTGACTGCCTGTACCAGTTCCTGAAGTTTTCTTGGGAAGGTTCTTTGGAAGTGGTTTGCCATTGACTGCTTCTTAGAGCTAATAAAGAGTGACCTGCCCAAGGTTCCCCAAACTGATTTTGTACCCAAGGCAGGACTAGAACTCATGGTTATCTGGTTTATAGCCTGATGCCTTAACCACTACACCAAACTGGCTCTCCAAATTATATAACAACACATTACAATCAGTGGTGGGATTCAAATATGTAAACAACCAGTTCTCTGTGTAGATGCCGCTTCTGGAAGTCCATTCTGAGCCTGGGCAACAAAAAATTAGCTACCGGTTCTGCCAAACTGGTGCCAACTGGCTGAATCCCACCACTGATTACAATGTAGTATTTGTTATACTACTAATTGCTGATTGGCTATTATATATATATTCCTTTGAACTCAGTGGTATATTCACTCATGAACAGACACAACAGGCTTGCACTGAAGCCTTTTAGCATTTGGGGCTGGCAATAGCTAGATAGAAGAAGGATTTCTTAACATACATTCCAGAATAGGCTAGGTTCTAATGTGGCAGGGAGTGGTTAGACAGATATAATAAAGCAGACAAACTGATAAATGCAACAGAGGAATGAGGGCTGGAGGTTTAATACAGTGATCTATGTTCCTGCGCAGAAGCAGATGATATTGAATTCAAAAGGACTGCAATCTAAAAATATTTTTTTCTTCTCCCTTTTTTTAATTGTTGCACTGCAGGTTCTGTAATCTCAGTGGCACCATTGTTCACGCTGGCTTGTCATGATGGGAATTGTAATCCAATTCCTTTGAATGCTTAGAGGACTGCATTAAATTGGACAGTAGAGCAGAGGAAGGATTGTTTCTAACTTCAGTTTTCAAAAAGGATGGGCTGCAGAACAATCATCTGGGTCAGCAGGCAAGACTATTCTCTCAAAACATTTTGTTGGGTTTTTTTAAGTTTAAAACATCACCAAATGCCGTCATCATTGCAGAAAGAGAAGTATTCAGAATAGGCATCGTTCCATGATACCGGCGTGAGATGTCTCACGGAAAATATGGGGGGGGGGAGATAAATTGTTAGTGGGAATTATGAAAACACACATACACACACACTTCTGCCAGTAGAAAATAAGGTAGTGAATGTAAAGAAAAATTACACACATATATATATGCACTATCAATTTTGATGACGTATTTGGGCTTGGATTTTTCTGTATTAAAAATGAATGAATATTGTTTCAGATTAGCTCTGGTGCCCCATCTGCAGATGAGCAATAACATTACTTACAAAGATGCTGAAGTTTTTTCTTTTTAATAACAAACTTTTCTGGGTTTATCTGCTCCCAACATTCAGTATTTGTTTAAGCAAGCTGACCCCAGCCTGGAGCTTTTCAGTTGTGTCATTTTGTCATTTTTATCTTTGGATGGCACTTCCACCTCATATTTCATTTTTTAAAATTTGATTCACATTTCTAAAAATATTAATTATGCTCAATCAGCTAACATTGTTGGCTGAAAAGAGCAGCAAGTAAAAATTAGTCAGTAGGGTTTTTTAATGGAAAGCTATAACGAATTCCTCCTTCCTTCTTAACTGTATGATCAATACAAAATGTTATTGTAAAATTCTTTTTTCATTTTTAGTCATTGATCTGTAATTAGAAATAAATACAGAATTATAAAGTTTTCAAAGGAAATATTCTGG
Source organism: Vipera berus (assembly GCF_964194415.1). NCBI lineage: Eukaryota > Metazoa > Chordata > Lepidosauria > Squamata > Viperidae > Vipera > Vipera berus. Next base: position 186,409,416 of record NC_138204.1, on the reverse strand, counting down.
ATTATTAAAATAAAAAGAAATTATGAGCCAGTTTAGTGTACTGGTTAGGGCACCAGGCTAAAAACCAGACAACTGTGAATTCTAGTCCTACCTTAGACATGAAAGCCATCTGGGCAATCTTTGGCCAGAATCACTCACTCTCACCCATCTATCCCCACAGGGTTATTGAGGAGAAAACAGGAGGAGGAAGGAGAATTAAGTATGTTTGCTGCCTTGAGTTATTTATAAAAACAACAAAGATGGGATAAAAAAATTAAAAACCAGGAAAGGATACATCCAAACTAAATTAGTATTAAATGGTAAATGTATTTCACCATAAGCAAGCAGAAAATTATTTATATTGAGGCCAATATATCCTAACTTCAGAGGGCTAAAATTCTGATGACTAACTAAAAAGGATTATGATAGTTCTAGTATTTAGTTTACTGAAAGTTTCAACTCGTTATTCTGCAGCTCTGGCTAGAAGCAAAGGTGAATTCCGCCATGCCTTTGAATCAGTCTTGAATCCTTTCTGGCAACTGTATGGACAAGTTCATGCAGCTTTCTTAGCAACAGTTTTGGAACTGGTCTGCCTTATTCCTGGAATGAGAGCGTGCTACTGTCCCAAAGTCACCCAGCTGGTTTGTACCTAAGGCAAGGTTAGAACTCAGTTTCCTGGTTTCTAGCCCAGAGCCTTTAACTACTGCATGAAACTGGCTCTGTGTTGTGATTGTACTTGGAATGCATTGTATCCTTTTGGTTGCCTCATTAAAAAAAATAATATTGTATAATTCAGTTTTCAAAAAGGATGGGCTGCAGAACAACCACAGAACAAGTACAGAAAATGGCAGCTGATATTATTTCAGGTCTAAAGCAATGAGGCAAACTCACAAGGTTTTGGAGGTTTTAGGGCTGCAAGCTACAAGTGCAGGATGGCAAAAATTCACATGACCATCAGAAAGAGACAAAGATTTATTTTTATTACTTTTCTACCATCTAGTGGTAGTCTGGATTTTTGTAGCACAAATCTGATTGCATTAAGGTTGTGGGTATGGATGTGTTTCACATTAAAAAAGACTTGTAAGAAGAACTATGATAGTTAATGCATTGTGGTCATCTCACGAAACAGAACCCCAATAGATTCAGGAGAAAGGTCCTTCACAGAACACTATGTTGTTGTGGATTTTTTAAATTACAATATTTATTTATTTATTTATTTATTTATTTTATTATATTTATATACCGCCCTTTCCCGAAGGACTCAGGGTGGTTTACAGGGTGATTAAAACGAAAAATACAAGAGTTAAAAACAATTAAAAAAATTATATCAATCCCTGAACAAATAAAAACCCCAGTTAAAATTAAAATTAAAATTCTCAGCCTGGGCCAGAGAGCTCGAAGAGCCAGGTCTTCAGGTCCCAGCGGAATGAACGGAGGTCGGGGGCAGTCCTAAGCTCCACTGGCAGCTGGTTCCAAAGGGCAGGCGCACCCACTGAGAAGGTCCTCCCCCTGGGTGTTATCCGCTGGCAATCTTTTACCACTAGCACCCTGAGAAGACCCTCCCTGTGGGAGCGCACTGGACGAAGGGAGCTTGATGCCGGCAGCAGGTGTTCCCTCAGATATCCCAGACCCTCGCCATTTAGGGCTTTATAGGTCATCACCAGCACCTTGAATCTCACCCGGAGGGCAACCGGGAGCCAATGCAGCTCGCGGAGTAGAGGTGTTACATGGGAGTATCGGGAAACCCCCATCACAACTCGCGCGGCCACATTCTGCACCAGCTGAAGCCTCCGAGTGGTCCTCAAGGGCAGCCCCATGTAGAGAGCGTTGCAGTAGTCTAAATGGGAGGTCACGAGCGCATGAGTGACTGTATAGCCCTGCTATATTTATCCATAGTAGGATTCACACAGCCTAGCTAAAATGTGGCTGTGTACTTTGCAGTCCAGTACCAGATACACACACAATCTCAATGGTGGCTACCAACTTTGCAGCTTTATAAAGGAATAAAATCAGATCAATTCAGTTCAGTTCTAGATGAAGGTGATCATGCTGAATACTGAATGTTATTTCTGTATTGTAGAGGAATAGTATCCTCCATTATATCTGAATAAAATAGATCAAAATTTAAAAATGATGGAAAAAATACTTTCTGTATGTCAATGACATAACAGTATGTGTCAATCAAACAAGCATTCCTGTGGAAAGCTTTATTTCATTCTCTTTCTTTCCCTGTTTAAAAAAACAGCAGTTTCGTGAAGGGTTTTCTGAACAGTTCAGCTGAATAGTGACTGAAGCAGAAAAAAGTTTCAAGCTGATTAATTAAACTTGCCTTGCTATTTTATAGACATAGAAAGACCAAATCTATGAAGTCAAAACATTCCATAATTGAATGAATGGCTCCTATATGTATAAAAGTGTTTTTGTAGCCCTGTATATTAACTTAAATAAATAAATAAACACAGTATAGCATGATTTGTGTGTGGCATTTATTAAAAATACACTTGTAACTTCTGTGTGCATTTTCTTATCCATCAGTTCTACATTTTGGTCAACAAAGGCCACTGAGTTTTCAAACAGAAAAATTTGATGAAATATCCCCAAGGAAGAAGCATAGATCTGGAGGGCTGAGATTAACCTTTAACTGCAAGTATTATTTCCACTAGCTATGCTTCTGTATGGTTAATTGAATTATAGTTATGTAATTAGATTTTCAAGATATGCACAAAAACCAAATTATGAACTACACATGCTGGGTTTGCACATGTTTGGCTAAAATGTAGTTAGTGGGGAGTTCTAAGTACACACATCTTAAAGTTGTCAGCACTGGTGTAGATTGTGGGAAGATAACCAGTTTGGTATAAACACCAGGCTAGAAAACAGAAGATGGTGTATTCTAGTCCCATATTAGACACAAAACCAGCTGGGTGACCTTGGCCCAATCGCTCTGTCCCAGCCCTAGCAAGCAGGCAATGGCAAACCACTCTGAAATCTTGCCAAGAAAATTGCAGGGACTTGTCTAGGCAGTTGACAAGAGTCAACAGTGATTTGATGGCACAATAGATAGAGCAATAGAGCGTGCCCAGTGTATCTCTTCTCATATAAGACTCTAGATTTATTTTTTTGCTCCTGACCTTTATCTTTTCAGCCTTCTGTGCCTTTTAGATGCAACTTTCTGCCATGTTCATTTCTTTCTTGCACATAAGAAAGTTCTTATTTATTATGTTTCTGGGTTTTTCCCCACAAGTCTTCAGTTCTCCAATTTTATTCTTAAAATGTTCTTAAAATATAGCTACCTTGTGAAGTAGCTGTGAGGTAGAATAAAAATAATTGCCTGGTAATGAAACGTTTGGAAACCAACCCACAAGCTCGGAAAACAAACCTTCACCCTCAATAATACTGATTCAGTGAATTATTCGTATGTAAATTTGAATCTGAAACTTCCAAGTCACAAGTTAACATTATAATCAATACACATTTTCCCCAAATTCATCATCTTCCAGATGTATGGACTTCAGTCTTGAACCTAAGGCAAACCTTAATTTAAACCAGAATTTTTACTTCTTACTGTGGGGAATATTAATGATTCGAAAAGCAAACTGGTGACCTGGAAAACAAGCTTAGATTAAGAAATGTTGTGTCAATAGGCAAGGAACACAGAGAGGAAAATACAAAGATACTCTTGTCACACTGGATTATGACAAACGGGGAGGGAAGATGAAAACTTTGAGTTCTCTCTTGTGATGGGTATAAATCTGTGAGAAGGACATCAGACAATCAAAATACCGGTATAAAGATTCTTTGTTTGCTTTTATCCCACATAAATTCTATTGACATTTATATATTTATCACATTTTTGAATCACCTATCTCCCTCAGAGAGGGACTCTGGGCAATGTACAATAAAAATTAAAACATAAGAATTAAAAAATCTTATTTTAAAATTAAAATTTTTAAAAAATAGAATTTAGAAGTAGGCAAAGATGAATTAATCCTATTAAAAATTAGTTAAAAACATGAAGGGAGGGCTCTCGGGTACCAACCAGTCTCATGTGAGGTTATATAGTCAAGTTTTAACTCCTCTTCAGAAGGCCAGGAGAGTGCGAGCCTGCCTCAACTCTGGGGAGGGGGGGGGAGAATATTCTGCAGGGCTGGGGTGATGGCAGAGAAGGCTCTCTTCTTAGACCTGGCCATTCAGAATTCTTTAACTGATAGAGTCTGCATAATAACTTCCCTGCGTGACTGGGTAGGATGGGCTGATGTAATGGGCTGAAGACCGACTGTTCCATAGCTTGGCCCCATGTCATATGGGGCTTTATAGGTCACAACCAACACTTTGAATTGGATCTGGAGCAAACCAGTACCCAATGCAATTTGCAGAGCAAAGGTGTTACATGCGCCCTTCTTTGGGCTCCCAAAATTGCTTCCATGGCCACATTCTGCACCAGCTGAAGCTTCAAGATACTTTTCAAGGGCAGCCCCATGTAAAGCAAGTTGCAATAGTTCAGACAGGAGATAACTAAGGCATGAGTGACTGGAGAAGCTGCCTATCCAGGAAAGAATGCATCTTGTACACAACACAAAGTAGAGCAAAGGCTCTCCTAGCCACAGCTGCTACCTATCAGGGTTCAGCTAAAGTGTGTTGTTGCCCATCCAGCCCCCCCCCCAAACTCCAGGCACATAAAAGGACATCCACAGCATCACTCATTTCATATGGAGTGGAGATATATCATTGGATATCTCATCTCTAGGAGACCAATGAGCTTGTCCAATAGTTTCATGTAGATGTTAAAAGGAGTGGAAAATGCCCTGTGGCACCCCACAAAAAGAGGTCATGAGCTCCCTATCAACACTGATTAGGACTGACCTCTGAAGAAGGAGGTAAAGCAGTACAAAACTGTGCCATTCAACCCAAATTCCCTCAGTCGGTCCAAAATGATGCCATGGTTGATGGTAATGAAAGCTGCCAAGAAGTTAAGAACAGCAAGGATGAATGCATTACCTTCATCCCATTCCTGCCAAAGATCACTGATGAATGCTACCTGTTGTGTAGCAGGTTCTTTGGCGCAGAAATGAAGACGAGACGACTGAGTACAGGAAAACTCATGGTTTATTTCGTGCAGAGTCAGAACTGGGGAAATGGCTGCAACTAGCCACAATATATAGTCTAGCCCCTAGGCGGCAGCCAGTAGGTTTGAAGCAACCATTGCCGCCTAGGGATAGCCAATAGCAGCACTGGAGACTTGTAGTCTGGGTTGCTGGAGAGCCGTTAGCTGCTACAGCAACCCCTGTGGTATTACTAATGAGCCCAGTACATAACACCCCTCCCCTCTTAGATCAAACAATATTAACACAAGTTAGTCTTAATGCAATTATCAGGACTCATTATCAAAACAAACTTAAATAATAGTAATAGGAAAAAAACAACCCATATAGGTTACAATGTTATTAAACAACGTCTGAATGAATAGGCTTCGTTGACAGCACTAGTTTCTGTAGTACAGTGGCAAGCTGCATGCAACAATATTATAGCTCTTTATTTTACAACGTAATCAGCAAGATATGAAGGAGGCTTGTGTGCCCTTGTGGAACGTCTCGGAATTCCAGTCACTTTAATGTGGTTGACCACTGGAAGCGGGTAAGCGTGTTGCTTGAGGGCTTTATTTAGAGTGCATTTATAGTCAGCACTAATGCGAATTTCCCCATTGGCTTTAAGTGGAGTGACTATAGGAGTTTCCCACTCCCCACCATCAACAGGCTGTAAAACGCCCTGTTCTACAAGCTTATCAATTTCTGAATCAATTTTATGTTTTAAGGCAAAGGGGACCCTACGAGGCTTAACCCTGATTGGGACTACGTTGGGATCTAGCTTAAATGAGATAGGCGGGCCTGTGTATGTTCCTAGGGTTGAATCAAAAACATCTGCATAGTCTTTGCATACTGACACGAGGTCTGCAATTTGTGTCCGGTTGATACCAGTAATCTGAATACCCAAGGCATCAAACCAATCGAGTCCAATGAGACTCGTTCTCTGGCCCCCTACTACTATGACATCCAGGTGCCCAAAAAACCCCTTAAATTTTACTGTCAAAGTGGCTTCTCCCTTAACTTTAACTTGAGCATTTTGAAAGTCAGTTAGGATTATGTCTGAGGGCCTTAGTTTAGCCCAATTGTTACTGCGCCTACACACGAAGTTAAAATTGTCTTACAAAATAATGGAGACTGCAGAGCCAGAGTCCAATTCCATCTTACATGGTACTCCTTGTAGCTCTACCAAGAGTCTGAGTTTAGGTTTGAGGGGGCATTGGGCCCTGGTGCAGCACATGCTTCTGCGGCTTCTGAAAAACGCCACACTAACCGGATCCTGGCTCCCAGTACCTCTCCTAGTCAGTTCTTCTGACTGGTGCTTGGGTGGTTGGTCTCGCTGGCGGGCTCTGCAAACCGCTGCGATGTGGCCTGTCCTTCTGCAAGCTCTGCACGTGGCTGATCGGAATCTGCAATCGGCGAAAAATGGTTGCCGCCACACCCTTTACATCTAGGAAAGAGCACTGCCTTGTAAGTGTTCTCTCGCTGCTGGCTGTTAAGGTGTTGCGTGTTGGTTTGCTTTCGGAGTCTGTTGATTTCAGGCTCTTCTTCCTCGGAAGATTCTTCAGTGCGTTTGGTGTCCTCATGGTGGATCGTTTCTTCCTGCTTTGTCATTTTGGCGGGCTGTACCGTTTGAACTGCGCCCCCGGTGGCTTCGTCGGCCATTACTTCATCTTGTGTTTCTGAAAACGTTAAGTTTTGTCTGGCAAAGAGTCTCTGCTAAATCATTTGGTCCCATAGGCCGCAGACGAGCCAGTCTTATAGTCGCTCACGTGCGGCCTGCCTCAGGCCCGCTATGAATTCTGAAGCTGATTCACCGGGTTGCTGCACTCTCTGGTCGAACTTGAACCGCCAAGCCATTTCAGACATCTTGGGTTGGAAATGTTCGGTTAGCTTCTTTTTGAGGTCTGCGTAGGAGACCGCTTCTATCGGTGTTGGGGCGAATAGGTTCTCGGCCAAATCAAAGGTTGCTAGGCTGCACAGACAGAGTAGCGTTGTGGCCTTCAATCCTTCTTCCACGATCTGGTTTGCCCGGAGATAATTTTCTACCTGTGACAAATAGGATGGCCACTCCTCTGGGTGCTTCACATCGAATTCTCGAAGTCTCCCGACCTTCGGCATTCTGTCTTTGCTGGTTCCTGCGTTTCTTCCAAATCCTGCTTCCCAGGCTGAGGGAATGAGTCCACTGAGCATGAGGTCGCTAGTGTAGCTTGCTAGCCGACCTTGAAAGGGGGGGGGGAATGCCTTTTCCCTCCAGCGTGCGCTGCCTTTCCCTCGTAGACTTCAGCTCTTTTTAGGGAAGCAGGATCCCACCTTCATCGCCAGTGTTGTGTAGCAGGTTCTTTGGCGCAGGAATGAAGACGAGACAACTGAGTACAGGAAAACTCATGGTTTATTTTGTGCAGAGTCAGAACTGGGGAAATGGCTGCAACTAGCCACAATATATAGTCTAGCCCTTAGGCGGAAGCCAATAGGTCTGAAGCAACCATTGCCGCCTAGGGATAGCCAATAGCAGCACTGAAGACTTGTAGTCTGGGTTGCTGGAGAGCCGTTAGCTGCTACAGCAACCCACGTGGTATTACTAATGAGCCCAGTACATAACACTACCAATGCTCTTTTAGTCCCATATTCTGGTCTGAAATCTGACTGAAAAGAGTCCAGATAATCTTTTTCCTTTAGGATCTTCTGGAGTTGAATACCACCACCTTCTCAATCACCTTCCCTAAAAACAGGAGATGGGAAACTGGGGAAAATTATCCAGAATGGTAGGGACTAGCAATGTCTTTTTCAGTAGGAGGCATACACCAGAACCTCTTTGAAAGGAGTCAGAAACAATCCTTCCAAAAAGGATAAATTCACCATTGCTTGAAGCTCCTCAGGAGCATTAACCAGCCAGAAAGGGCATGAATTTAATACAGAAGTGTTTATATTTCATAGAACCCTGTCCAATTCCTTAGAATCAAAGTATTCCCAGATAATTGAATAAGTCCATTCACCAAGCATCTCTATAAGACTTCCACCATGCTTGGTGTTCAACTAGGAACGAATCTGAGTGATTTTACCCTTCAGATGCAAAGAAAATTCCTTCACAGGACCCTGTAGATGGACTTCCGGGCTTCCCTTTTCAAGGAGAGTCTGGGTTGACCCTAAACAGGGTAGCTGAATGGCATTCTGTGGATGCAATATGTGTGAAGAAGTATTGACACTTTGCCACTCTTTCCGCCATGAGGTAAACCTTAATCGGGGCCTTAATTCATGTTTGATCGAGTTTGTTATTTTCCTCCAGCAGCACTCTAAGTATCTCTTGGCCCTTTTCTTGACCCTCAACTCCTCTGTAAATCATGGGGATTAATGGGAGTGGTAGACTGAGACAGTGGCGTAGCGTGGGGGGTGCAGGGGGGGCCGGCCGCACCGGGCGCAACATCTGGGGGGGGCGCGCTCGCACTGAGCTGCTCAGGGAGCCCCAAGGGCTGCACAGTGTCGGCTTGGCTCCGCTCTCGAGCTGCTCTTTCTTGCAAAGCGAAACGAGTCCGGCAGGTGAGATGGGCGGCCACATAAACTGAATAAAATAAATAGAAGTGCCCAACTCTCCGCCCAGGCTCAGGCCAACCGCCCCGCAGGCGCCCCGGCAGGCTTGGCCGAGCGAAGATGGACCCGCCAGCCGGCCGGCCTAGCTTCATGCACATGCGTGGCTTTATTTAGCGGGGCTCACGTGTGAGCTTGAATGCAGCGGCTCTTGCAGGTCAGAGCCCCACCCAGCCGCCCTCGAGAGGGACCCGGAAGCATCCCGCATGCGCGCAACTCTTCTTGGAAAGTCTATGCCGCTGCGGGGCGCGTCTTTTCGGCAGTGCCGTGAGGTCACTTGCCTTGCCCCGGGTGCTGACAACCCACGCTATGCCACTGGACTGAGAAAGGCCACATAAGCATGATCCTGTCTAAGACTCCGGCTGACTTCCACTTCCAGACAACTGCCAGAGTCTCTGCAGAACTTTGTAGCAGATCAGTAACTATTTCCCCCAGCAGAACAGAAGAAAAAAAACTGGAGGAAATCCCAAAATACAAAGATTTGCAAATAGAAGCAGAACAACTGTGGCAAAAGAAAGCAATGATAGTACCAATAATAATAGGCACCTTGGGAGCAATCCCAAAACAACTGGAGCATCCCTTGAACACCATTAGCATTGACAAAATTATCACCAGCCAATTGTAAAAGGCAGCTTGACTTGGGACAGCTTACATCCTGCAACAATACTTTAATACCATCAAACAACACCTGCCTATCCTAGGTCCTTGGGAAGGACGTGGTAAGTGGATCAAAATGCCAAATTCAGTCCAAACATTTGACTGACTGAGTGACCAACTAACCAACCATAATAATAATAGTTGCTACCATATGCTCTCAATAGAAGAATAATTGCATGAGGGAAAGGACATGTGGATCACTGAATGAATGAAAAAGATGTGGAGAATTACAAAACCTCAAGGACCCTAATGAAGACTGAACATATTTAAGCACAGAATACTGAAACACTGTGATGAAGGGACCCAGAAAGGAGTGCAAGGGAAACAGAATACAGTATGCTGATAGAGTGCAAAATAGTTTTACTGGAACAATGCATTGGCATATTTTCTTGTAGGCCATATAATGGATATACCTATGCTAGTAAGGAAAAGTATTCCAATCACACATGCCTACAACCTGATTGTTTTTTTCTTATATATATGTGAGGGATTGCTCACTGCAAGATTGATTTTGAGATGGAGCCATTAAATTTCCAGCTGTAGATTAAATGTTTTTTGGTTATATGATGGGCCATTCAGTAGTGCAAGGTATCATTATGAGTCCCACTGTCCCAGCCATTAAAAGCATGTACACTGTAATCTAGCCCTTAGCATATGGTTAATACAAACCATTGCATTGAATGATTCAGAGAAAGCCTGGATGGAACGTATCACTCCACCTCTGTGCAATGGCTCCTACTGAACATAAGCTACCAAGAGCTGTTTTATATATAAGTTGTACAAATAGCCAAGGTAAGACATAGTAAAATATAATACAAAAGAGTTGTGTGCATATTTTGTGACTGCTATAATTTGATCTAAGAGCTTTTAAAGAGTTAAAAGTCCAGGGCTAAAAAGAGCCCTAGAAATTTTATGACCTCAGAGTAAGTTGAAATCCTAAGTAGTTGAACAGGTTTTGCTAATACATTCAAACCCAAAGGCTATGCTGCTCTCTGCCATGCAATTGTTAACTTTCTGGCAATGTTTCACCTGACCTTCTAACACTGATAGATATCAAAAGCTCAGGTTCTTTTGTTAAACAAGAAATTACTTTTTTGCATTTCTAAGTGTTATTTCTGAACAGGCCAATTGTATTTTACATTTGAAATGGATATATTAGACTCCACAAAAACAGTATCCTAGAAATTAAATATGACAGATAATAGTATTTACTGATAAAAAATTGAGAAGAACAGCTGCATAAAACCAAATCTGAATGGAACTGTATTTTACATCTAAACATTTCTTGGAAGAAAGTATGATTTTCAATCCAGGAGGAGGAGGAGATACTTGATTTTAAACAAATTGTTTCCCATTATTTCCGAACTGAAAAGAACTGTGATTTATATAAAGCTGCACAGTTGAACAACCTCTGACTTCTAATCCTGCTCTGTTGGGCAGGACCTGAACATCCACAGACACAGCAGGGAAGCCTGCTTCTCTGAAAAGCTCACTGCCTCCTTAAGACAGGACTGAAGGATCATTTTGTAGCCATGAACTGCATGATTTTTGTCTTTGAACGGGAGGATTCTTCTGGCCGCTGACGATCTCAAGTGGGCTTGGCAGGCTGGAGGAAGCAGGACTTCTCAGGACAAAGCAGGATGAAATCCTTTTGTGTATGTATGTATTTTGGAGTTCAGAAGGGAAGTTTGGGACCAAACTACTATGTTAAACCTAGCAGGAGTTTAATAAATATGTTATCTTAGTCATATAAAATGTTTGCTCTTTCCAATAGGTGGCGTGGTCCTGAGAGCTTCAGGAGCAACAGAAATGAGGCAGGAGACTGTACGGAATCACTAGGTCTAAATTATTCACCTCTGCTCTAGTGTATGCCAGAAGAGAGGAAGTACCGGTATATAAAACCAAGACTTCCAGCATTCTGGTTATGTTGGAGTTTCAACCATGATTTGCCATTCTCTCTGAAACAGCTTTCTCAGATACTGTATGGAAACCTCCAAAGCTATTTTGTTCCAAGAGGCAACTACAAACAAATGCTGGATAGTATCAGCAACAAAAAGGAATATCAATAAATACAGCAGGTAACAAAGAAAAGGAAAAGGTTAAACATATTGTTTTTTCTTTTCTTTATTAAAGTCAAGATTTGTACTCTGTTCTTTTTGGTAAAGAGGTGTATGTATGGATATGGGGTAATCATAGAACTTCCTATTCTATCCCATTAATGCCATCTGTTTATACATTGTAAAATAGATGTTTGGCCATTGTCTTTCACAATTGTTAATAGTATAGAATGGTCACAGGCATGCTTTTAAGCACAGGGAATAATTTCATTATTTAACCATTCTTTGGGTCTGTATTCAAACTCTACAACTCTTTGATCAGTATGTGCTGATGTTAAAGTCTAAGCCAGATATTAGGACAGCGTGACCAAACTTAGTTTACTCTGATTTCTATAAGGGAGGGGTAGAGATGCTGAAGCAGTAGTAGAAAGGGGAGGGGGAATTAATTCTCATCTTTTTTTATGCTTCTGCCTTTGAAATGAGCGTTCTCCACAGATGGTTATTCTCCTCTTATGTAAACACTTCCCCCCAGCAAGAGTATTTTCCTAAAATTCTTGATAGTTAATGCAGCAGTAGAAAACCTTTCCATAAGACAAACACCTCTTCAAATTGTTTCGAACATGTAAGTGGGAAGGATTCTAAGGAAATGTATTTTGATAAACAATTGAGCAAAGGTTTCAACCCTAGAAGTTTCATGTCCCAAGTTCCTCAAATCACATGAGTTTTAGGAAATGCAACTTTGAATTTTGACTTAGATGATGTTCGGGCCATGTGAGAGCAGTTTCCTAAATGTTTAACCAGCTCTATATGTGTACAGATATACACCCATAAAATCTATTTGCCCATGCAGGGAAAGTCCTGATGAAATCACAATCCTAGCTTTAAATATAGAGACATGTATGCTTTATTAGACATCCTAGCCCAAATAAGGGATTAGTACTTTGAAACAATAGAAATTGCTATTATTTCAAGGATTTTGCAGTTACATTTTGAATATATTTTACATGAATAATTTCCTTTATAGCATGGGCAATTAAAAGATGTACTGATAAAACAATATGATCCAGTCATTTTAGCAGAGCTACAAGAAGTAGTTGGAAATTTAAAAGATGTTATATTTGAAATAATATTCCACACAAAACTAAAGAAAGTCAATATTGATCATTAACTATAATATAATGTTTAATAAGGAATCAGTATATTCAATTTTTCTAAAGCAATAGGACCCAGTTTATTGGATTCCTCCAAATTTTTGTTTAAACTTCTATTGGTATCTTCAGATATCTTCAGACATAAATTTCAATTTATTTTCCAATCCCTTTTGTATGTGCATGCAACACATAAAGGCATTCACAGGATCTATAAGCTGCCTTCATTATCTGCCTCCCTTTGATTCCCCCATTTAGATGTCTCTACTTCATAGAAGGAAAGCAATTTGGTAATAGTTTCCTTTTAATAAGGCAAAAAATCATACTAGTTTTTTTCGTTAAGTAAAATTATGTGGGGGGAAAAATCACACGCAAGTGGTTAATTAAAATCTAAGGATATAATTGGTGACAGAATCAAGACGAAGGATCATATTTTAATCATTTGCCTTGGTCTTCAAAGGCTCATTTCCCAGGGTAAATTTAATACAGAATGATATATGGTGTTCTACAATTATGATGATACCATGGCATGAAATAACAAAAAAGGGAACAAAGCGTTTGTAAAAGACTGGATATAACAAAGAAAAAAAGTAGCATGTCTTGTCTTTATGTTGCTTGCTTGGCATTCCCCCCCCCCTGCCTTTTTTGTTGATATGCAATTTATTGAAATGTTGTCAGTACCTTGAAATACTATTAGGCAGGTTATAGGCTTCCTGAATGCCTCTTGACTGCTGCTATGTGCAAAATTTTATCTTTCTGGCTTCCCTGGTTTTCCCCATCCCTCAGCATATTATGGAGAGTTTTTTAAAAAAGACAGTTGCTTCTTATGAAAAGCTACATGAACAGTGGTGGGATTCAGCCAGTTTGCACCACTTCACCAGAACCGGTAGCTAATTTTTTGTTGCCCAGGCCTAGAATGGACTTCCGGAAGCGGCATCCACACAGAAAACTGGTTGTTCACATATTTGAATCCCACCACTGTACATGAACATAAGAAATGAAGATGTCTGAAGTCAAACAAAGAGACCAACTTGAACTCTGACACAACAACTTGTAAAACATAAGGCAAGTTTAGAATGATGAAGGGTCAATATGGTATGCATAGTAAAATAGATATAGGGTCAAATATGCTTTAAGTGATGTTTGCTGAATGACTTTAAGGTTTAGGGGGTTGTTTTGAGTATAAAAAAATAAATTATAGCAACAACTAGATTTTTACATTGTGCCTTATTTAGTCAAGTCTTAGTCTATCATAAATTATCATTTACAAGCCACAGTAATTGACTTTACATGAAACCAAATAAATAGTGAACATTATCTACCCTCCTTAGAGTTAGGCTGCGATAAAATAAATACCATTGCCAGTGTGGGAAATTCTAAATTCTCATTATTCTATTACAATTCTTGGTTATGTTTCCATGATAGTGAGCTATAAATACTAACCTGGGGATAAACCTTTATTTGCAGTTACATTAAGGTGCAGTTTATTGTGTGAGACCAGAAAACTGGATTGAGTAAACTGTGATTCAAATTAATCATCATAAATTGGTTTTACTTCCATTCCTCACTAAGCTTCCAGAAAAAATCTCAACCAAGACTTTGTTATTTTGGCAAGCTTTTAACAACAATACAATGAGAAAACCATTATAATCTTTGTGGTTCAGCATGACTCCATAGCCAACCCAATTGGTAGGATTATTCCAGAGCCTAGAAAAAAATATTATAAGAAGCAAGCTGTGTTTCAAAGTATAGTTCTGAAAAATGATGCAATCACAAGGATGGGACAGTTGCTTAAATAAGGAAATGATCATAATTCTAACCCATGTAGTGATATCAGAAATAGTGATTTTTCTGCCTTAACTAAATAAGGAAAAGGTCTAATAGTCAATAGTCAAAAGGTCCATGTTATTTAAATATCTAAACACAACTGTTATGTAGTGGGTCCGACGCAAGGAAGAGACGCCAGCTAGAGTACGAGTTCAGCTCTTTATTGTGGGGGGGGGTTCGTACAAGGGCTACCTGGCCTCCTTATATACCTGGCCAGGTAGGCGGCTAGCCAATGGGGTTGGCCCTAGGTTTCCCGCCAAAACTGGGTTTCCCGCCAAACCCGTCCAGACCAACGCCCCCTGGTGGCTGCTGCTATGCAGAGGCTGTACCTGGATACATAACACCCCTCCCCCCTTAGAGAACAACCACCTAGTAACTATAGCACACACATAACTATTTACACAACAACATAATGTATAACAGTGAGTTGATGTCACTTGCACACATAGTCTGCTAGGTATGCAGGTGTCCTGTGGGGCCTGGTGGACCTCCTGGGTGTGGCGACTCCCTGGTCCGTCCTGTCTGGCTCACGAAGTTCTTGCACTGGGTCAGGCCCGGCTGCCAGGTTCCTGCCACCAATGATGCCCTGCTGCTGCAGGGCTGGTTGTAGGAGGCCATCTTCCTCCGGTTCGGGGTTCGTGTGGTTTCCCGTTGGTCTGGCCTCTTCTGGGGTGTGATTGTCAGATTGGGCGTACGAGGTGCACTCAGGGACCCTTCCTCTGAGCTGGTCTATATGACGCCTGATGTGTCGATCCCCCTCCACCCCTACAATGTAGGATAGGGGCCCCATTTTGTCAACCACTGTCCCTGGAATCCATGTGTGTCCTGCCTCATAGTTCCTTGCCCAAACCAGGTCCCCCACGTTGAGTACCCTATGTGATGTGGGCCTGTCTGTGTCTGCTGCTACACGGTCAGGGTGCAAACGGTCAAGCTTGGTGATGAGACGCCGTCCCCATCGTAGTTCTGCTGGACTCTTCCCGGTGGCAACGCACGGTGTGGTGTGTTGGGCGAGCAGAAATTTTGCCAGTCTGTGATGCCAGTCCCTGCTGATGATGCGCCGGAGTGCGTCCTTGGTCGTCCTTACCATCCGTTCAGCTTGCCCGTTAGTCGATGGGTGGAAGGGCGCGGAGGTGGCGTGTCTAATCCAATTCACCTTCAAGAACGCCTGGAAATCATTAGCGGTAAACTGAGGCCCGTTATCTGATACAATGACGTTGGGGAGGCCGTGTGTGGCAAAGAGAGCTCTGAGCACCTGGATTGTCCTAGCCGAGGTCATGTTGGGAACAAGGACTACCTCCAACCACTTGGAGTGGCTGTCCACTACCACTAAGAACAGTCGGCCCTGGAATGGCCCCGCATAGTCAATGTGGATGTGGGACCAGGGTGTGTGTGTGGCCTCCCACCTGTGTACTGGTGCGTGGGGCATTCCTGGCCTGGATCTCTGGCATGTGTAACAGGCCTTGACCCGTTCCTCAATGTCCTTGTCCAGCCCTGGCCACCAGAGGTAGCTTCTGGCCAGTGCCTTCATCCTAACCACCCCGGGTGTCCCTCATGTAAGGATTCCAATACCCTGCCCCGGACTGCGGTGGGGATAATGACCCTGCTCCCCCAGAGGAGGCAACCCCTGTGCGTGGAGAGCTCGTGACGCCTGGTGAAATAGGCCTGGAACTCAGGCCCTGGGGACTTGTCCTGCCACCCTGTGCAAACCCATGCGTGTACCCTGCTCATGATGTTGTCAGTGGCTGTGTTGCTGGCAATGTCCTTGGCATGAACTGGGCATTCTGGTAATTCCTGCAGAGCTAGGATCTGCGTTGCTGGTGCCGGGTCTGGTTCAGTGGTGTCAAGGGGTAGCCTACTTAAGCCGTCTGCGTGGCCCATCTCCTTCCCTGGCTTGTGCACCAGCTTGCAATTGTAAGCTGCAAGGAAGATGGACCACCGGAGCATTCTGGGAGACAGAATTTGGGGTGTCTGCTTGTCCGTTGTGAACAGGCCCAGGAGTGGTTGCGGTGACTGGCGTGGTCCGGGTGGCTGGCGGTCGAGTTCAGCTCTTTATTGGGGGGGGTTCGTACTGAAGAACAAGGGCTACCTGGCCTCCTTATATACCTGGCCAGGTAGGCGGCTAGCCAATGGGGTTGGCCCTAGGTTTCCCACCGAAACTGGGTTTCCTGCCAAACCCGTCCAGACCAATGCCCCCTGGTGGCTGCTGCTATGCAGAGGCTGTACCTGGATACATAACAACAACCTTTGTGAATTCAGAGAACTACACGAGTATTTGCAAACCAACAACTGAAGCAAACTGGATTTAACACCATCTTATTTAGCCATCACATTTTTCCTCTGTATCAAAAAATAAACTATTGTAGGCATAATCTCAGAGAAAAAAGTATAATTTGTCTTTTCAGGAATTCCAAAAGGCTGTCTAGAAACCAAGAGACTGTGAGTTCTAATCCTGCCTTAGGCATGGAAGCTGGCTGGGTGACTTTAGGCCAGTTGCTCCCTCTCGGCCCAATCCTCCTCATAGGTTTGTTGTTGTGGGGAAAAATAGGAGGAGAAAGAAGTATTAGGTATGTTTGCCATCTTGCGTTATTAAAAAAGGCAGGATATGGATGGATGGATGGATGGATGGATGGATGGATGGATGGATAGCTGAACCCTAAGTATTTTCCTTTGTTATCTCCTGTGTTCTGTAGGAGCTGAGGTCCAAAACCTAGCATCTGGTTTACAGAAGATCTCAGAAATCATAGCATGTTAACCTAACGAATAAGTTCTATAAACTAAAATATATTGATGGTCTGTCTTACATTTAGATACCTTACCTCAAGTGTGGGGTTGACGTTTTTTACAGATACCGCCCTGAGTCCTTCGGGAGAAGGGCGGTATAAAAATTAAATTAAATAAATAAAATAAAATAAACTAGACTTCTGGAAAACCAGAACACTTGCTTAGGATCTCTCTGTTTTTCTAATTAGAAAGCCAAGCTGCTGCTTTCATTCACTGGCCTAATCTAATAACAGTTCAAGTATGGGAACTTCATTGGTAGACAATGTTAAATAGCGGGTTCTTTGGTGCAGGAATGAAGACACTGAACAGAGTACAGGGTAACTCATTGTTTATTTCATGCTGGAACTGTACTGGGGAAATGCCTGCAATTAGCTGCAATATATAGTCTAGCCCCTAGGCAGCAGCCAATAGGTTTGAATCAACCATTGCCACCTGGAGATAGCCAATTGCAGCACAGGAGACTTGTAGTCTGGGTTGCTGGAGAGCCGTTAGCTGCTCCAGCAACCCATGTGGTATTTCACAAGAGCCCAGTACATAACAGACAACATGCTGATTTATAGACTTACAACATTTTTTGTGGCCTTATCTCAATATTATGCTACTTATTTCTACAATTTCCAGTTGTTCAATGGGTGGCAATACCTAGACAACCTTTTACGGGGTCAGAAGCTAAGCAAAGTCAGGCCTTAATACTTGGATGCAAGATTTCCTTAGAAATCCAGCAATGGAGGCTAACCTGGAAATAAAAAATATATACTGGAAGAAGGCAATGGGAAAGTATTTTTATAGGTAAGACTTCAGGGAGGATATACCTTTGCAACTGATTAGCTTAAGAGCTGAGTTTGTAAAGGCTTTCATAAAAAAAAACCAGGTTATTTTAAACCAAAATGATATAGATTTTTCACAATCAGTGATTTTGATCAGCAATGAAAAGCAGCATGGAGACAGAGATAATAAGCCACAGTACCTCAAAGCATCAGTAATTTATTAACAGGGAAGATCCTCTATGTACACAGTTGTTAAAGTGAGTATTTCTTAATAGCCTAAATAAATTAAATTTTCATTTTTACCTCCAAACACTAGTGTACACAAAATGCCCACAACATTAAACCTGTGCAGCAAGTATATAGTGTCTTCAATGTATTGTTTAATAGCATTTCAGGGAATTTTTTTAAATTAAGAAGTTAAGCAGGTCAGAGATTGAATGAAAAAGTGGTGATAGTTTAAAATACTGAAGAGAAACTGGCTTTTATATTTGAAAGTGAAAGTATAAATGACTTTTCATAATTACAACATAATTTTTTAAGGATGTAAATGAACATTTAAAACAAAATGAAGCTAATTTAATTCTAATTATTCCAAACAAATTTGTCATGTTATAACTAGGATTCTAAGATTGGCTGAAGACAGCAGGTCAAATAATGTTGCAGATAGTATTGATTGGAAGATTATACAATAAGTGATTTTAATTTCTAGGATGATAGAGACTTTATATACCCATCATTCTGTTCTTCCAAAAGTGAACATTTACGTCATCTTGATTATAGGGAAAATATTTTTAAGCTCAATTATTCAGTTAAAATTTTTGATGCATTTCTGATAAGAATAGCTCAATCATTTCTACAAGGTAGGCTGCTGCCATAGGAATCCAGAAGATGGCACTAGAGAGAAACCGCTTAGGAAATGTACAATAAATACTGTACAATAAATATTGTACAAAACGAAATGGTGAACTGATCAACCATATGCTTTATTTTTATTTGTTTATTAAAGTTATATGCTGCCCATCTCACCGATCAGGCAATTTTTACAAATAAATCAGAGTTCTTGCCTGAAATAAGCATTTTGGAGTGGCTTTGATAATTATACATATTTTAAAACTTCAAATCCAACATAACACTATTTGCACAGCATATGCAAATTAAGAGCTCCCACTTAATTATTTTGCATTACAGAAGAATGAAAATGCCAGGATGCCCCATTATTGCTAGCAAGGATTTCAAGTCTGTGCAGTCTCTTCCATCAAGACTAAAAAAGAATTTAAGAATTCCTTTACAGAACATGATTATTGTATAAATGGAGTACCCTCATACTGGATCAGACTATCTCGCAGTAAGGAGTTTTGAAAAGAAAGAAGTACTCCCCTGCCCAATAATTGGAAACATATTATTTAACATTTGTTTTTCAATCTTCAGTGGCAAGAAAGGCAAACGCTGTAATTGTTTCTGTTCAGTTTTGATTTAGAGTAATATGGAAACCTAGCCGTTGTGGCTTGGCTTAGAGATGCATAAATCAAACACTTTGATTTTGTCAAAGAATCGTGTTGAAAAGATTATGTCTTAAGATGATGTATAAGCCCAGCAAATACTAGGTTTACACATTGCACAGCTATATTTTAATCATGACTGCTTAAATAGGCCACATTTAGCTTCTTAACACAACAGGATAAGCCAAAACTAAGCAAACCATTTTAGGTTTAACATATTGTAGAATGTAGTCTGTGTATGTTGTCCTCTGAGCTTGAATTATATGGTACTAGTTCCAATTGATGGGATCATCGTCAAATAAATAAAAAAACCCAATGGATTTTTTTAACCTTGAAAAATACTATGTTTTTATTTATTTAATAATAAAAATATATTAAATGTATATGCTGCCTGATTCCCAGTAACTTGTGCAGATTTATTCAGTTTTTATAATTGCTACTTACCATGCAACTCTAGATAGATGTTTTCCATTTGTTATATTTTGATCTTACCAAATACTTATATACTGAAGTGGAGTTGTTTGGCTCTATGGCACAGTGCTCATCTCCATTTCTTTTCAGTTTCCATGGTCAATATGGCCAGCATGGCTATACGCCTGAACATGCACAGAGCACTGTCATCCTCCCATTGAAGTGGTACCTATTAATCTACTTGCATTTGCATGTTTTCAAACTGCTAGGTGGACAGGAGTTGGAGTAAGTAACGGAAGCTCACCCCATTGCATGGAGCTTGGGTTTCAAACCCAGGCTGTCAGCTAAAGATGCTGAGCCATAATGTCCCCATTATATATATGGCATAAGTATTCAGACCCTTCACTCAGTACTTTGTTGAAACACCTTTGGCAGCAATTATAGCCTCAAGTCTTTTGGGGTATGATGTGACAAGTTTGCATACCTGGATTGGGGGATTTTCTGCCATTCTTCTTTGCAAATTCTCTCAAGCTCAGTAAGGTTGGATGGCGACCGTCAGTGGACATCCATTTTCAAGTCCCACCAGAGATGTTCAACAGGGTTCAAGTCAGGACTCTGGCTGGGCCACTCTAGGTTCTTTTTTGCAAACTCTACGCAGGTTTTCATGTGTTTTGCACTGAGGAAAGGCTTCCATCTAGTCCAGATCGATAGAGGGCTGCAGTGATGGTTGTCCTTTTGGAACTCTGCCCCATCTCCACACAGGATCTCTAGAGCTCAGTCAGAGTGGCCATTGGGTTCTTGGTCACTTCTCTTACTAAGGCCCTTCTCCCCCAATTGTTCAGTTTGACCAGGCGACCAGCTCTTGGAAGCAACCTGGTTGTGACAAACTTCTATTGAGAATTATTTTATTTTATTTTTATTTTTATTCCATTTATATCCCGCCCTTCTCCAAAGACTCAGGGCGGCTTACAAGCTTAGCAGTAGCCTTCATTCTATGTATATGCCTGCTTATTAGGACTTTCACACACACCCCAAGCAGCATTATTACAAAGTCAGCTTAATTGCCCCCAACAATCTGGGTCCTCATTTTACCTACCTCGGAAGGATGGAAGGCTGAGTCAACCTTGAGCCTGGTGGGATGCGAACCTGCACTAATTGCAGGCAGCTGGTGTTACTTAAGGAGGCATTAGCCCACTGCTCCACCAAGGCTCACCAAGAATTATGGAGGCCATCATGCTCTTAGAACCTTCAGTGTAGCAGAAATTTTATTGTAGCCTTCCCCATATCTGTGCCTTGCAATAATCCTGTCTTTGAGCTCTGCAGGCAGTTCCTTTGACCTCATGGCTTTTGTTCTGCTACAGTATGCATTGTCAGCAGTGAGGCCTTCTATAGAGAGGTGTGTGCCTTTACAAATCATGTCCAATCAATTTAATTTACCACAGGTTGACTCCAATCATATCAGCAACAAGAGAAATGGGAGGCACCTGATCTAAATTTCAAGTGTTGTTGCAAAGGGTCTGAATACCTATGCCAATGTGATGTTGGAAGTCAGCACCCACCCACCCTCCTAGAGAAGAAAATATTTTGGGGATATTAAAAAGGCAGAATATTATATTTCCCCAAAGGAATAATGGAGAAAATCTTAAAAAGCAGAAACTTCTCCCTTTCCTCTAAGTAGAAACTGAGCAGGCCAGCTCTGTAGAAATGCAGATTTGATAATCCTATTCAGAAAGGCTGGGCCACCTATTCATAAGCAAAATGCCTTCAGCCCCAGCCCCAGAGAAGATTTGAGCTGATGGGATTAGGACACAATAGGATTAACCCACCACCATTAGAATACCAAAAGCTCAGGTCAAAGTACATGACACAGGAATAGGAACAACTTCAAACAGGAACAACTCCAAACACAAAACCCTCAAAAAGGTATAAAAACCCACTCACTCCCAGCTCCATTTTGTCAGCTACCCCAGAAACATGTTGTGTTACTGAAGTTTCTGGCAACTCAATAAACTGAACCTTCTTTCCTAAGCAGTCTCCAATTTGTTTATTCCTGGCTTGGACTGGACCTGAAGATTTTTCTTTCAACAGTGATAATTCAGTTTCTTTTTAATAAATTTACAGACATTTCTAAACTTCTGTTTTCACTTTGTCATCATGGGTTACTGAATGTAGATTAATGAGAAAAAATGAATTTCAACTGTAGAATCAGGCTGCAGCATAACAAAATTGATAAAAAGTGAAGGGGTCTGAATACTTTCTGAATACAAAGAGAGAGAGACAGAAAGAGAAAATTAGTAAAGGCTCAATCCATCACACTGCATGCATGCATATGCTTCATTACCACATACTGTACCTAGGTTATAAAACCTAGAGATTGACCTCAAATATTCCACTTCCAAATCATTGCTAAAGATACCTGAAAGCATGTTCTTAGCAGTGTTGTACAGCTGTATTTTCAAGCACACCCAAAGCACAAACGTTTCCGGAGATATGGATTGAACTTTTTAAGACAAGTAGAACTACAGCTTTATTTCAGGCCTAGGAGAATATAAGAACAGCAGGGAAAGAGCACATCTCTGAATAGCATTTAATAATTGCTGCAGAGTAAAGAGTTTTATTCTCCTTATCTCACTGAATATCACTGAGAATTTTTCTGGCCAAGAAATGCAGTGGATTAGAGCTGATAATATTCTTTCCAACCCAATAAAATGTAGAAAAGAAATTATATAAAGGGACTCTGGATTCTGTCTTTCAGCAGGATAGCTTCTAGAAAACTGAACAGAGCCGGAACCAGTTAGGTATGGCAACAAAAGCCAAAGAAGTGTTTGAAAAGTTTGGGTTTGAAAATGAGCCAGCTTCAGCATACAGTAGCAATGCAGAGAAAAACATTCCTTTTCATTGTCCTCTCATCTTTTTATTTTGGATCAAGTTATAGTGTATATCATTATTTATTATTCTAATTATACACTTTATGATGATTGTTCACTGACTGTTTGCTGTTGTTAATCCCTGAGGCTAACACTAGGCAATGAAGCAGAAAACAATACCCCAATCAAGGAACTACCCAGGAGAAAACCACACCCCCATCAACACTGGCAGGACAAGCTACTGATAGAAACAGGAAGTAAACCTTGTGCTCACTAGCACTGATGCTGCTGCCTACTGTAGTCAGGTCATGAAACATCTGCAAGCCAACACTTAAGCTCAAGGAGTATCAAGGACATTTTATTATTTGTCAATATAAAACTACACAAACCCAGTTTGTGTTGTTGAGAAACTTCTGGTTCCCTTGTAGACAGAGGTAAAGGCAGAGCTATTTCCAGCAGCATCCATTTTCAACTGAGGCTCTGTAGCAAATATAAAGCATATCCAGGATTTTCAGGAAGAGCAGCACTTTAGAACTTCACAAAATTCAAGGCATCAAGAAATGGGGCACATAAAACCTGGCAGGTAGCAAATAAATGAATCTCTCTGGAAGTCGGCGTTTCTCAGGCTTGAACGCAGGGGAGTGGAAGAGAGGAACAGAAGTCTGATCACACAATGTAGGTCTTTACCTACTATTCCTATTAGATAGATTTCTTATAAAGTTGAATCAAACTTTCGTATGCCTCACAAACTGCTAAGAGACCCTGAATCACACTCCTGCATTGTGCTGAAATCAACCAGAATACTTCAGGCCTAAATCCAAATGAAATCTCAGGTTTCTTTGCAACTTGCCCTTTAAATTAAATGGCAGTGCAATTGCAGAAGGATGTGGAAGTGGCTATGGCAACAACTCCCCTGAGCAATCAGATTAGACATAGAACACCAGCCATGTATGTGTGATTTTTCTGCCCAGCCTTATTTTTAAGAACTGTGGATGTGTAAATATTAAATATTTATTCTACTTTAAGCAGGGAAATAAATGAAATCTGATGTTCTTGTACATTATGTATCATATTTTATTGGTAACTTTTTGATCTGAAAAAAAAGTACAGGGATCTATCTAGAGATTCAGAACATCATTTCCAGATCTTATTTTTTTCCTCTTCTTCTTCTCTCAGGGGTCCATTTAACAACACAAACTTGATTTAGCTGAACTAACCCTATATTTCAACTTAAGCAGAATTATTTAAAGAGGAAGAAAAGACTTAAGAAGTAGTGACAAGAGAAAATTAAGAGCAGTAAATAACAGTAAATTTAAATAAATTTACTAAATGCTCCTTCCCATTCTCTTCATGCAAACCATCCTTTCCACAGATCCATATACCAATTCATATATCGTCTTTTAAACTTCTTCCATCCTTCAGAATCTCATCAACCCCATCCAATGACAATTAATCATTTTCCACTCAATCCACTCATTCGTCATCTATTCATTTTGCAATTCATTTTTTATACATGGCCATATCTATTCTTTACAGATATCTCCTAGAATTTTTCTTGTTTTCCTGCCTTCAAGAAAGAGATGCAAAAAGGTAATCTGACTCTACATGACTCAAGGATCATTTTCACTCAATGGATTGTATCAGTGAAACGGTGGGAATGTGTATTCTGGTGTCTGAACTACAGACTACAACTACAATTACAACAGGTATAGTGTACTGGGTGGCCAAAGGTCATCTAGTGAGCTTCATGGTCAAATGGGGATTCTCCCCACTCCAAGTTAAATCCCTAAACTGTAACCATTTCCACATACAGGTTAATTAAAGAGACATGCAACACTTCAGGAAGTCAGATTATCTATTCTTGCTTAGAACTTTTTTTTAGCTAAGTAGGACATAGAAATACAGTAGGAAAGTGCAACTTAGTCCTGGAAAATCAAGGACCTGTAGTCCGATAGTCATTACCAGTAGAACTTAGAAGTAGAGATAAATATATCATAATAATCATGCATTCTATGATAACTAGGACAGTGACAGCTAATTCTATCAATGTGACTGAAAATGCAGAATTAGCAATCAACTTCTGATCTCAAGGTGATATAAAAGGTATTACATTAAATCCAAAGGACTAAGGTCCCTTCTTATCCACACCTAGCTCTACTTCACTGCTTCTACTTGGCTCTTCTAGCTAATGAGAGTACCTAGAACTTCTTCTTAAGTTTCTGCTCTGTTACTTTAAAAAAAAAAGTCTGTGTCTTCACAATGTACCCATTATTTTGTTCCAGACCATACATGAGGCAGATAAAAATAGTCCTGAACTGTTCCCAGTAAAAAGGCAGATGGGTAGATCAATCCACCAATGCCTATCAGCTAGCTTCCAGCCCCCCCCCCCTACAAACAACTGAGGGGAGGAGAATGTGATTATGCAGCAGAAGATCAACTGCATGGATCAGAGCCCTTCTTCCTGATTTACCTTGCATACAACCCTATGGAACATTGTTAAGTCTCTTATTACCGTGCATCAGCCACAAGCACAGCACCTGATTTGCTTCTTTTTAGGTTTCTGCTTTGTTACTTTAAAAAGAATGACTTGAAATTACAGTTTGAAGCTGGTTTCCCATTTCTGGTTAGTTTGCTACAATAGTGAAAATACAGGATCACATCTGAGGTCACATATCATATTAAGCCATTAGGTCATTTATTTCTTTGGCATGAAGCATGAACCTAGCAACTGTGGTTTATAGATAGATCATGGTTTATTGCTAATGACCCTCTTTTACCGGTCTACTATAGAGAGCGTCCTCTCGTATGGTATTGTGGTTTGGTATGCTGGTCTGACAGCCGCGGATAGGAAAGTATTACAGAGGGTAGTGAGCACAGCACAAGACATTGTGGGCTGTTCCCTGACACCACTGGATGACATCGCCAGGGCTCGTTGCCTTGGAAGAGTGAGGAAGATTCTCAGGGATGACTCACACCCTGGACGGTATCTCTTTACTCTCCTACCATCCGGTAGGAGATATAGGAATATAGCCAGCCGTACCAACAGGCTGAAAAATAGCTTTTATCCGTGGGCTGTTAGGCTTTTAAATGGGACATAATCTTATGCAGAATTGACTTGGGAGGCCGGTGTGTGGTGTAGTTGGTTCACATAGTGTGGTGGGATGGAGGGTTTGTTGTCACTTGGGGAGAGAGCAGGGGGGGGAGGCTCAGCTAATCTCAATGTACACATGTTGTACTTTGACAATAAAGGTTTATTATTTATTATTATTCAGATTTAATAAAGTTGTTTTACATTATGTATGTCTTTGCATAACTACAGAGAAATTTTCATTAAGCTCAGTGGAATTTGCTGTTAAATAAAACTACACAGTTGCAATTTGAGTTCCTGTTGGCATAAAAGGAAATACTTCTACTTTTATACTTTTGGGGCTTGCAAATTTTCCTTTATTGCTGCAGCTTCATGCTTGGATGAAAGCGCAAGGACCACTATAGAAAGCGTCAGGGGAAGGGAATGGGAATGATGAAACCATCCATGCATCAGAAAAGAACTTCTATTTATAGAAACAGATTTTTGGATCCAAGCTTTTAAAACCTAGAAGTGTTTAAATCCAAAAAATGTAGGGCAAACTACTATCAGGAAAAGACTTGAACCGTTCTGATTTTTACCTTTAAATATTGAAGATAAAACTTTAAAATCTGTCCTAAATTTGACCATAAAACAAATTAACTCTTTTAACGCATTTGAATGCATTTATATTTCTTCAGATGAAGGTCAAGGCTATTTCCTCACTTGTTATTAATACAGAGAGAATAAAAAAGATCAAATCACAAAACAAATATATGAAATAAGAGTGAATAAGTTGAGAAGTCATATTAGATGGCATTGATCTGAATACTATTGAAAGAAAAATCTTCATCAGGGTCCAGTCCAAGCTGGAAATAAACAAAGTGGAGACTGCTTTAGAAAGAAGGTTCTAGTTTATTGAAGAGCAGAATCACAACAGCATGTGGCTCTGGAGCAGCTGAACACCTGGTGATGGGAGTGGTGGGTTTTTATACATCCTTGGGCTTTTGTGTTTGGAGTTGTTCCTGTTCCTGTGGCATGAACTTTGACCTGATCTTTTGAGTGTGTCCTTTGGTATTCTGATGGTGGTGGGTTAATCCAATTATGTCCTAAAGGTCATGTGAATGAATGAACTTTTATTATCAAAGTACAACATGTATACAATGAGATTGGCTGAGCCTCCCTTTGTGCCCCCACCACAACAAACAGTAACAACAAACCCCACCATGTTGCTCATGTCCTGCTTCCCTGGGGCTGGGGCTGATGGCTATGTCCTGTGTTGGATGGGTGAGGGGGTTGCTGGTTCTAGGGAGCTTTGTCTTTCTAATCCTATCAGTTCCAAGCTTCCTGGCTCCAGTCTTTCTAAATGGATTATCAAATCTGCACTTCTACAGAGCTGGCCTACCCAGTTTCTGCTTGGGGCTATTAAGAAAAACTGGGCCTGCTTTTCTGCCTTTAAGATAATCGGGGAAATATAATATTCTGCCCTTTTAATATCTCCCAAAATATTTCCTTCTCTGGGGGGCGGGGGCTGACTTCCCACAATACCATCAAGTTTAAAGACAATGAAATTATAAAGCAGTACTATATTTTGATATGAGGGAAGGAAGGGTGGCTGACAAAGACAGCAAGGTGAGAAACAGTGAAAAGATTAGTGTAAAATAAATTTAGATGCATTTTCTCATTTCTTGTCTTTTACTTCTTTGGCTTATTTTCTCAGATTTGTATATTAATGCCTACTCTGAAAAAGCCAGTTTAGTCTAGTGGTTAAGGCACCAGACTAGAAAGCCAAAGACTAAGATTTCTTAGCCATGAAAGCTGGGTGACCTTGGGCCAGTCACTCTCTCAATCCAACTCACCTCACAGAGTTATGGGGGAAATAGGAGGGTATGTTTGCCACCTTGAGTTATTTGTAAAGATAATAAAGGTGGGATATAAATAATAAAAAGGGAAAGAGACTGGCTTTATGGGTATGTCTATTTGTATTGGAGAAAAAAAAGCTGTGCATCACCTTTAAAAAGCTTAAGACCTGTTCACATTAGGCAGGACCATGCAAGTGGGATAGGATTAAATCACACAGATAGGTGATCTGATTTTTGTTTTTCATAGTTTTTGAGAGGACTTGCTTGCTTTAGGTCTACCATGCTTATCAGTTTTTTCCCATCTTAAAAGTTTTCAGAATGATACTGTTGAATTTCATTGGACGGACACTGGGGCTGCAAAAACAGGTTTGGGAGCTTGTTTGGGATCTTAAGGCCTCAGACTACCTAGAGCTGAATTCCAGTGCTATCGAGTCCTGGAGGTACAGTAGAACTTAAAGCAGATCCAGAGTTTGCAGTCTGAAAGTCCTTGGAGAAATGAATTATGAAATTTCATATTGTAACAAGTTAGACTGGATATAGTTCTACTTATATCATTCATAATTCAGTGTAATTATAAAGAGTGGAACACATCACTCCGGGTGAGTCTTTTTATGCACACATAACAAATGTATGTAAATTTACACTGAAAATGTCATTTTTTCCACTTTGGGTTCAGTCTGGTCCCTCCCAACCCATCTGGACTCTTCACAGCTGTCTGGGCAAGTCTCGAGTTTGGGGCTCATACTCTTATGGTTGGAAATATCCAGCAGGTACTTTCTAAACTCTAATGAAGTGACGGCTAGATTCAGTTTACGATGGAATTCTTCTTCGTTCCAATCTTAGATAATTGGGAAGCAAAGTTTTGCACAGAAAACGCTCTGCACGTATTCATTTTCCCCATGCACGTCTACTTCTGGTATTGTTGGTAGGGGCGGAGTCCTTACATCCACCGCCTTTCGCCACTTTTAATTGTTCCTGCTAGGCTAGGGCAAGTCCTGTTAGGAGCCAGGCCCTCTTGAAGCGGATGTCAACAATGCCCGCGGCCTATTTTTCCTTAGACTTTAACCTGGGCTCCCGCTTCCTCACCTGCTGCGCACCTTCCCGCCGTGGGGTCGGGGGGGGGGCTAGTAAGACGGCCAAGTGGCTTTTCCGCCTCCCCGGCTGACGTGGACGCCAACGGGAATCCGCCCTATAACAGGCGCGGGCCTCTTGCGCGCGGCGAAGGGAAAGGCGAGAGCGGCGCGGCGCTGTGGGGCGTGTTGGCGGGCGGCTCCCAGGCTGGGAGGCTGCAGTTGGTGCCTCGACGTCGCCGCTCTCCGTTCTGGGCGCCACCGAGGGAGGAAGAGTCCGCGAGAGGCCGACGGGGATGGCTGCGGAGACGAACCCCGGCAGCCAGCAAGGTAAAGCGAGCGGGGTGGTTTTTGTTTTTTTTTTTCTTCTGGTCGCGGTTCCCTTCCGTTCAAACCCGCCTGCCCTTGTCTTGGGGCTCCCGCGGCGGGTCTTTCGTGGGAGAGCAGTCGTGCACATTGAAAAGCTTTGGGTAGCGACCCCGCGTTACAGTCGGGGATGGGTTTGCCTCGGCGGAAGGAAGCTCAGCTCCCGCTCTGGAGCTCGGAAAGCCGCCGCAGCCGCCTGCTCTCTCTCTCTCCCCCTCCTGCGACCCCCGTCTTTGGCTCCGAACTGCGTTTTCGAGCGAGAGGCGTGGCGCGCCTTGGGCGCCTCTTTCGCCAGAGGCCCTTAGGCTTGGCCGCCCTTGGCCGCAGCGGGGCTAAGCCTTTGTGATTGAAGCCCGAAGAACAGAGCACACACGGCAGCCGCTCGGGACGGTGGAGTTTTGGCGAGCACCCAGAGCGACCAGCGGCGGTGTTTGCTTTGGAGGCTTGTATGTGCCTTGGTTTGATCCCGCACTTCCTCCTCTTGCCGTGGTGCTTGTTGCAGCCAGGAAGTGGGAACTGCCTGGTTCTTAACGAGGTGCTACTAGAATGTAGACTCACGGGTGTTGTTTAGGCGGGGAGTGATTTCCAAAACTTGGAGACGCTCCCCTACAAAAAAATAAAAACATCCGAGTTTAGAAATTGCACGTTGGGAAGCTTTGAGGGGCAGAACAGGAACAGCTGTCTTCCTTCTTGCTACATGGTGAGGACATTAGATTTGTTTGCCAGAGGTGTGGCTACCGCCCTACAAACGTGGTCCTCAGGCCAGGACTTAGTACAATACACTTTTCCTCCGGTGGTAGTTATCAGGGTATCTTTTCTGAGGCTTCTTCAGCTTTTGGTAACAACAGCATATGGAAGTAACACTGAAGCCTTCAACTTTTAACATTTCTACCACCCTTTGTGTCTGGTGTTACAGTATTGCTTTTTGAAAGTGCAAAGCTAGGCAAGACCTACTCTGATGCTATGGGTTGGTCTTACCTTTGCTTCTGCCAAATTTCAGATTGCAGCAGGTGAAGTCCTTGAATCCCTTGGTGGTGGGCCCAAAGATGAGCATGAGCAACTTGCAAGAAGCTGAGATTGCTATTGCTTCTGTCCTTTTCTGTCATCTGAATTGATCTTGGAAAACTTGCCAGTCAGCTGATTTAAAAGTCTGGTTTAGACTGAATTTGGGTGAGGAAACCCACAGTCCTTACTTTTTTCTTCCCAAAGAGAGTGCTCCCTGTGTGAATGAAAATCTAATAAAATTAGGCAGCTGTACTTGCTACTAAAGCAGCTCCAGGAGCAGTTTACTAGATGAAAATAAACATTAATGCTTTTACTCTGTAGGATCTTTTTTAAAAGGAAGAGAATCTAGGAATACTTAAAACTGGGACACCATATGAGTTCCACCCGGAACATTGCTAGGTATATGGGTGTGTATTACTGCACATGCAGTGAGCTTTAATTTAATCCATCTTTTAGTATTAACCAAAACAGATATTTGGGGGAAAAATTCTAAGGACCACACACTAAATTCATAGTCATGATTTAGTGAATTCTGATTGTTCTCAATCATAAACTAAGGATATTGAATGAATTTGTGCATTATAGTGATCAAAATGTGTTTATGCACTATACTGATATTCTCACAAAACCTACTTTCAGAAGTAGGGAATTATAGTTCCCAATATACCCTCCTGAAGATGATGGAAATTGTAAGGTAGCACATCTGAAAAGCAACAATAATATGCAAATGTTGCATGCAGATCTAGTGGTTGTTGTGGCTTTTGATTGCCATATAAAATTATCAAGTGAGA
Source organism: Vipera berus (assembly GCF_964194415.1). Classification (NCBI taxonomy): domain Eukaryota; kingdom Metazoa; phylum Chordata; class Lepidosauria; order Squamata; family Viperidae; genus Vipera; species Vipera berus. Next base: position 186,378,599 of record NC_138204.1, on the reverse strand, counting down.
TAGGCAGCCATATAAATCTTGTAAGTAAATAAAGTATCTTACGTTTTTCATGTATACTGGTAGTGCAGAAAACAGATAAAGGTTCACTTTTGTATGGGTAAGGCACACTGTGCCATGCTCACTTTGTCTGTGTGGATAAATTGAAGCTAAACAAGGATTACCCATCATTTAACACCAGTATTCTATAGAATCGTTTCTGTTTCAGAGCCTCGTAAGCTCTGTATGAAAGTGCAGCTGAAAATGCTAGGTCCTTGGCTTCTGAAAGGAAATAATGGCTTATTGTTTAAGACTCAGAATAACCCACAGTTTGGATGATGAAGTAACTGCACATATTGGATTTGCACAGCATGCTAACCTCAAATGTGTTTGCTTACTTTATGGCTCTGTGTATTGTGCAAATTGATAGTGGTTGGCTATTAATGTTAATACATGGACTTTTTCACAGCATGTGTGATAGCTGCTTTAATAACTAATTTATTTTAAATTTGTGTGTGCCTTCAAATCAGTTTTTTACTCATGGCAACTCTGTGGACTATAGTCCCTGTGGTTTTCTTCGCAAAGATTTTTACTAGAGGTTTGCCATTGCTTCCTTCCTGGGGCTGAGAGAAAGTCAAAGTTTCGTTTGTACCTAAGGTGGGGCTAGAACTCAGTTTTCTGGTTTCTAAATTGATGTGCTCTACTTGGAAGTTGAGTTGTAGCAACTGGACTTCTTTTCTAGAAAAGAATTTCCAGACTATCTGGATGACTGAGAATCTTCATCAGCATCTTGATGTGCTCTATTTCCCCCCCCCCATTTATATTTCTTAATGGGTGAAATGCTAAAACAGGTGAAATTCTCTCATGTATACAGGTAGTCTTTGACTAATGACTGGTGCTTATTGACCATTTGAATTTAGGATGGACACCCGTCCCAAAAAGTACTTATGGACCCAGCAGTCCTGATGCATGGGCTCCCCCTGGTTACATTATTATTATTATTATTATTATTATTATTATTATTATTATTATTATTATTATTATTTATTTATTTATTTATTTATTTATTTATTTATTAAATTTTTATACCACCCTTCTCCCGAAGGACTCAGGGCGGTGTACAGGGCAATAAATATCAGAATATAAATACAAAAGTTAAAAAAGAAGTTAAAAAGAATTAAATAATCATGCCCAATATAATACAATAATTAAAACTATGTTAAAATTAGATCCAACCCTAAACCCATCAAACCAGGCCATTTCAGGTACTTGGTATCCAACTCATATATATGGCCGTTTGCAGCATTCTGTGGTCACATGACCACAATTTAAGGTGTTTTTGCCAAAAACAAGGTTTGGGCAAAAACACTCCATAGCGAGCAGTGTGTTCTCGTAGTCACCATGGTGGTTTGCTAAATGACCACTGCAAAAAAGGTCATAAAATTGGTTGGTTATGTGATGACCCACTTTATGAATATCATGACTTATGATCATAATGGGTGACTTCCATTATGGTCACAAGCCTGAAATCTATAGTTTGAAGAAATTTGTTTGGTTTAATGAGATAGTAATAAACATTTATTGGCAAGCCTCTTATATTTTGTTGCCAAGAAAATAACAGAAGCCAACTTGAGGGAGTTTTTTTACTTTAGTAATAATTAAGCTGATCTGCATCTTCTCATAATATGTACTGTACTAATAACTTGGCTATTATTAATAACAGAATCTTCAATCATAGAATGCTTTCTCAAGTCTCTGTCTTCCATGTTGTTTTAATACCATATTTACATCAAAGGAAATTGACTCTCCATTAAAGATGGCATAGAGGAAGAGTAGACTGGAAGAGGAAAAAAACATGGAACAAAGTCTTGGGTAATGCCCATTTCACAATGGAGTTGAATAATAACCACTATGCTCAAAATTGAGTCATTTCAATATGTGCAATTTACAAAAACCAGCTTTTTAAAATGAAATTATCTTTTTCAATATTTCTCATGCAAAGGGGAAAGTAGTTCCCTCCATTCCTTGCTCCTCTAATATATATAATGTGTTTTTAATGTTTACTTTTTAAAAAATATTTTAACCAGTTTTAAATGGTGAATATTACATATAAACTAATTTCTTAATCTGAATGATCATTCTTTACAACGATGTACCAAGAGATAATTACAGGCTGGAAGTGTTAAGTACTGTTTGTGAGCTTAACTATGATTAAGGTTAACCAAGATTCCAAACTGGGGTTATGTAAAAAAGCAGAATTTGTGTTTTTCTTTCTAAATCTCACTTTTTATTAGGCTATTTAAAGAGGAAGGTGTAACTAAACCAGAAAAAACTACTATAAATTCTTATTTTAATTTCAGAGAGAATGAATTTCTCTTGTATTACTGCATTATTCTGACAGAATACACTCCTAAGAATATACTCCTAAGAAATATTGTAATTTTTCCAAATTTACAGTAGAGCAAACCTTGTCATTCAAAATAATCTTTGTCCAATTTCAGAAGATTACCTGTTCCAAAAATTTGTTTAAAGTCCCAAGAGTAGAAAGCTTTCTGGGGAATATTTCCACACGTTCTGCTAGACAAATGAACATTTAGAGTTTATGTGCATTTTTTATGGAGCACACTTTGACAATGTGGCAAGTCACATTTCATAGCTTGCTTAACAGCCCAGAATAAAGCTTCCTGTTACATTTGTACAGCTAAGAATGACTATCTATTGCATAGCATTTTCCACTTGTGTTAATTTTTTGTTTGCCTATGGACTGGAGTACAACTATGGAAAAAGTAGTTTTCATAAAATTTTGGATGTGAGTTTTTTTTTAGCCATGCTTGCTGGGGCTGATAGCCAAAGTCCAAGAATAGGTGAGTAGCACAGAGTAGATGCGTTACCTCATTTGCAAAACCTATTTCCTATATGGCCATATCATTTCAAGTAGACAAAAAAGTCTAACATCAAGGTCTAATCTTACCAAACATAACCTTAAACCTGTTGGGACCATTAATAGAATTTGTAGCCAACATAGCTGGATTTGATCTTAATATGCCTGAAAAGGAAGGGCTGTATTAGTGCTGGTCATGATGTTTTAGAGGTTTGACTTTTTAACTCTTTATAACAGGGGTGTCAAACTGCCGGCCCACGGGCCGGACTTGTCACCAGGAAACCACACCCACCCCATTGCTGACAATGGCGAAAAAGCTCCAATATGTTGCACAACATCATGTGATGTTGCGAGCTTGACATGTCTGCTTTATAAGGATTCTAAGCCAATGGATCAGTGGTGGGATTCAGCCGATTCGCACCACTTCGGCAGAACCGGTAGCTAATTTTTTGTTGCCCAGGCCCAGAATGGACTTCTGGAAGCAGCATCCACACAGAGAACTGGTTGTTAACATTTTGAATCCCACCACTGCAATGGATAGTTTTATTTTTGATATCTATTTTGCAGTGCATAATGATTTGAGTAAAAATGCTTATATTATGATATAAATATGTATTTTAAAATAATTGATAGAAAGGAGTTCCATTCTTTTCCAATCCGAAGCAAAGATTTATCAGGCAAAACAGTAAATAGGCTCCAGTAAATAAACTTTCTTCTATTAAAACATATTCCAAGAAAGTTAAGTGCAGCAGTGCACAGTGGTACACATAAAACAGAGCAAATGAGGCCTCAAAGTAGTAGTGGCATTGTTTTGATAAATTAGAACAGGGGTCTTCAGACTTGGCCCTTTTATGACTTGTAGACTTCAACTTCCAGAATTCCTCAGCCAGGCACGCTGGGTGAGGAATTCTGGGAGTTGGAAGTCCACAAGTCATAGAAGGGCCAAGTTTGAAGACCCCTCAAATAGAATAATGTTGGGAAATTAAACAAGGAAAAATTTGATTTGGCTTATGCAGTAAGTCTTCATACATAAATACATACATTTCTGTCAGTTGACCAAGGGAACACCTATCTAAGGGAACACCTGCTGCCGGCATCAACTTCCCATCGTCCTGTGCACTCCCACAGGGAGGGCCTTCTCAGGGTGCCGGCGGTTAAGGAGTGCCGGCGGGTGATCCCCAGGGGGAGGGCATTCTCTGTGGGCGCGCCTGCCCTTTGGAATGATTTACGGGTGGAACTTTGGGCCGCCCCCGATCTGCGTTCATTTCGCCAGGATCTGAAAACCTGGTTTTTTGATCTATCAGGCCTGGACTGAAGGGGTTTTAGCTTTTAATATTGTTTTAATTGTTGGGCTTATGTAATTTAATCTATTTTAATTTATACTATTTTTATATTGTATTTTATGCTGCCCTGTAAACTGCCGAGTCCTTCGGGAATAGGGCGGTATAAAAATTTAAATAAATAAATAAATAAATAAATAAATAAATAAATAAATAAATAAATAAATAAATAAATAAATAAATAAATAAAATGGTGAACTACCTCAGACTATGATTTAATATTAATTTCTGCAGTGAGCAAAAAGTACTGTTTCATAAAAGTGAACACATGAGGTGAATTGGAAGGTTTTTTTTCTAATATTTTGTTTTCTGTTTAGTATACATAAATAAAAAAGAAACAAAAGAAAAAAGGCAAAATACAAAAACATATCACATGTATAGAAAACAGATTTTAAATGGAGCCACACTAGAAATTGGAGACTCTGAATTGTAATCCTGCCTTAGGCAAGAAAGCCAATTGGGTGACTTTGGGCCAGTCATTCTCTCTAAGCCCAACTCACCTCAGAGGGTGGTTGTTGTGGGGAAAAGGAGGAATTTCCATAGACAACCAGTTCAGAAGCAGACAGGGGAAAAACTGATCCAAGACTGTAAGTCTGGGTTGGCAATATTTTTTACTACTTACATGTGTAATTTGCTGTGCTCCATGATCCATAGTTTTGAGATATTGATAGATTTCACACTGATGTTGTGTAAGTAGAACCATGTTGACATATGTAAACCGTGTTACTCTTCCCAGAATTGTTACAAAATTTACAGCTATTAAACCAAACAGGGCAATACCGGTAGTAGCAATCCCATATCGTATTCATACAGTATGTATCACCTCTATTATTTTATACTTCTGGTACAATGAAGATGCTCCCAAAACCTTTGTAAACATTTTCAGAGTGTTTAAACAAAAATATTCTTTAATATTCTTTAAAAACCTTAATTTATTTCTTAATATGGGGTATTCCAGCACTTTATTCTAAACCTTTTATAAATAAAACCTTAACAACACCCTTGGATTTCTTATAAAAATACTGGGTTTTGGAATCATCCTGTATGCATTTTAGTGTTGAAAATAAGAGTTTTAAATGCAGCCAAACCGTGAAACCCAATAACATGCCCATTGTCTAAAATAGCACAGTGGCAGTATACTTAATGCAGATTCCTCTTGCAAAAACTCAAATTTGCAATAATTCAAAAGCCTGATTGATAGTTAGATTATTCAAAGTATTATTACCTCTGTTGGCCCATGCATTTTCTAAAAAAACAAACAAAAAAACTGCAATTTTCAGGCTGGGCTTGTCTTAGAGATTATGCTTGTAATCGGAATAAAAATCACTGGCATATTTCTGGCCTAAGACTTTTGCAATATTATCCTTTTCAGTGTGGGTTAGGGCCGGGACACAGCACTGAAGTAGCATTGGTCATGTCTGTGAATCAGCCCGCAGGCCGGCAGTTTGACACCCCTGCTTTATGGGTCTATAGAGAACTAGTTTGGTCTAGTGACTAAGGCACCAGGCTAGAAACAGGAGACTGTGAGTTCTAGTTCTCTCTAATCCTCTTTGCTGCCATTTACCAGATGTCTGGATTTTAGAAGACTAGATTTGATATCCTTATTTATAGATTGTAGAAAATAATATCTAATGAACCTAAGATGTCACCATTAGCTAATAACATTTGACTCAATACATAAATTACAATAATTGACTTTAGTAACTTCAAGGAGTCCTAATGAGAAGGAAGGACTCACTGGAGAAGAGCCTAATGCTGGGAAAGATTGAGGGCAATAGAAGAAGGGGACGACAGAGAATGAGGTGGTTGGATGGAGTCACTGAAGCAGTAGGTGTGAGCTTAAATGGACTCCAGAAGATGGTAGAGGACAGGAAGGCCTGGAGGAACATTGTCCATAGGGTCGCGATGGGTCGGACACAACTTCGCAGCTAACAACAACAACGTCAAGGAAAGGGAACAAACCAACTTTTATCAGTTATGAATCTTGAAAAGGATCATTAATTTTTTTAACTTTGCTCCCCCCCAAAAATTATATATTTGCTATAACCTCTGACTTCAACAAGTAAGACTTGAATAATAGCAGATTATTAATAGATTTTAGTGATAAAATAGTCTCTTGGGACAACTCTCTGTCCAAAGAATTGGAATTACAAACTTAAGAAGAAACTACTGTGATCTCCAGTAACAAGGAAGAATTACTGTATTCAGAAAAAGCCCTTAGATAAAGTGCTCCATTGAATGGATATGGGGAAATAACAGCATTAATAAGGTACCCAAGACGACAGACAGACAATTTAATCAAGCACTCAGCTGAAAAACAGGAGAGGATTTTGAAGCAAGTCCTATTCTCCTGATTTAAGAAACAGGCGAGATTTGTATGCAGAAATTTATTCATGCTTGCACATATATTCAACATTCAATAATCTATGACTTTATTTTAGAATTTAAATGAGAATCTTATGCTGGTGCATAGATGCCATTTGCCAGGTCTTGGATGAAGTCTCCAAAATTTGTAGCCAAATTATATTTTTTAAGATAACATATTATTGAAACTGAGATAACACATTGGATACCGTAGTTTCATCTGAGGCATTGGATCTTTTTCACTGATCTAAAGTCTATTTATTGAAAACTTAGAATGCACAATAGCTTCATATCCAGTTAATGCTAGAAGCTGCAAGGATGTCAATTAAGAAAAGTATTTTTCAAAGTTTATATGGAGATACTAGGAAACAGAATACAGTTCTCTTTTGTATAACTGCTAAATGTGTATTGCTACAATGCAAGAAATAGATGTAACTATTTTTTTGCAGGGATAATGGCTGCAAAACTCGGTTTGTGTTTTTGGGAGAAAAGAATCTATTCCATTAATCAAGCATGAAGTCTTACACAGATGGCTGATAGAATAGATTATGTCTAGTAATCCTTTTGTGTCCTAGAAGATTAAGGATATTCTGGTGCAACAGCAGTCAGCTGACACTTAAAAAAAACACCCTGAAAATTCTTGGTGTAATCCAGCAAGGGCTAATGCTTTCCAGGATCATAGGTATTTAATGTTTAAAAACCATTCTGGTGCATTGAGGGGGCGTAAACCACATATTTCTGGTTTGCTGCCCGCATTAGTCCATGCAATAAAGAAATATTTCTGCAGCAACATTTCAATCTGGCAGCCTAAAGCTTATGATCAGATCAGCTTCAGACATACTTCAGGGCAAAGGCACAGTGGTGCAAAGAGACTAAGAAATATGGATGTGTCACTGGGTACAGGAAAGAACGAGTTCTCATGCATTCTAAGATCTCTGTGATGGACTGGCAAGATATGGATCTGTATGAAGATTACAAATCTCCTTTTGATTTTGACACTGGAGTTAATAAAAACTACCTTTATTTACTGCCCAGCATGACTTTCTCCCCTCCTGAATCTCCTGTACTGAAGAATTCTGGTAACTGTCTTGTGTTTTAATATCTGTAATATTCTGCAAATGAGTACTATTATAAGAGGAGATAACAGCTCAGATTGCTTTTAGAGTTTAATAAGGTTCTGATTTATCCGCTGGAACTGAAAATGGTCATACTGTAAAAAGATTATTTAGAAACAAGCATTTTTTGTACTTGTTAGTGCATCTTAGTGTATACAGTGATATTATTGCTTAGATAGAAACTATTGAAAGCCTAGTTTAGAACATGAATATATGAAATGGAATCTTGATACTTGATATTTGATATTGCCATGCAACTCCTAAAACTGCCTTGAGTCTCTTAGGATGGGAGAACAGTTGGTTTCTGATTCATGGGGAATAGAAATGACTGTATACCCAAAATGTAATTATTGAAAACTAACATTCCAAACGTATTAGATTTGAGTTCTCTTTTAGGGATTAAATAGAACTTATCTTAGATGATGGATGCAGCTGTTAATAATATATTATTTTGATATAAATAACAAGTTACAACATTATTCTAGATTTTTTGCTAATAAAAATGTTCAGGCATCATTTGTATTTTGTAATTTTTCCTCTGTATTTGGTTAACAAGCAATAATACTCTTCTAAATGATTTTGAGGCCTTTTGATTGATATATAATTTGAATTTCCTATCTGATTACAACAACTTCAGAGTAGCTGGTAGCCTAGAGTATAATTTGGCTTCAGAGAAGAAAATTGTAGATTTTATGTTTCCTTAGTTCATGACAAAACTCACTGGTTTGTTTCATCTGCCACCTACCCTAAATATTCACAATGATGCAAATCGTGCTTTGGATGCTTCCAAGCATATACAGTAGAAATATTTACAAATATGAATTAAATAAGCATTAATTTGCATTAATTCCTAAATCAGGAGTAAAAATTTTAATGTTGCTCATGGCAGTGCTTAAATAGTCCCAGACAATGTGACCCATGGTGTAAAATGATAAGAGTTCAGCAAAAATTCAAGTAACCTCTGGAACATCCCACTTTTTATATATCCCTGCTACTCTTAATTTCTAAATAGATTGAGTGGAACTAAGTGAATGACTTCAGATTTAATTATTCTGTAATTAAAATAAAATATAAAGGTGCTTGGAACTCTGTCTTTCTATCCATCAGCAGGATAATTTTCCAAAACCAATACAACAGGATATCAGAGGAGAAAATTAAGTTTGAAAATGAGGTAAATCTAGCCGAAGGCTACAGAGAGAAATATTTTGGTAAAAAATAAATAAATCCCCTAATATATCCCATGGAATAGCCAGTTGAATTTTGACTTGGAATGTTGTAAAACTATATCTTAATCCACCTCTCTCTTTCTGATCACATGATTTACTTGAGCAAGCACACGTGTTTCCCAGTGTACACATTCAAAGACATAGCATACTTCTTTACTAAGAATTGCCTAGTTGCCTCCTATGATCAGTGCTGGTAAAGGGACTAGAAAAAATTCCAGAATTCACTCAGTGTATGCTTTCAGTTTGCTGTAGCATCCTCTGAATATGTCTCAGTTCATTCTGCTACGTAGTGAAAAGTGCTTTAAGATTTCACAGGGAACCCTGCACATACAGATTTCTAACCTATAGTAAAATGACCTGATGTTTTTAATCCTTTGTATGTCATCTTTAGCTATTTTTATGAGGTAGCCCTATAATGGAATAAACAGAGTGCTATTTTTGTGGCATTTTCTTTATGATCTTTTCATAGCTCCTTTAGGCATGGAAGAACAGATTCTCTGGATCAGTCACCTGCTTAAATCCACCACTAGAAAAACTTTAAATTGCTACTGTTGGAACATTCTGTATGAATTATAGCATCCCAATGTTGTTTTGATGCTCTTTGTTAATATTTAACTGTTTTCTTAAATAGTTTCAGATGATTCCAGGGAGTTCTTGGATCTCTTTGGAAGCATATTTGGGGACACTGAGGAGGGAGGGGACTTGATGAAAAAGAAAAGACTAGAATTGTAGATCTCTTTCTGTAAAAGCGTCTTTTCTCATACCCTGTAATTCTTTCATATTTATTTATTTATTCATTCAATGTAACTATACTCTAGGATTCAGTTTGCTCATTAACTCAATCCTATTGCAAATGGGTAGCACATCATACGTGTAACTTCTGACTCTAATAAATTGTCATGGTATTAATTTCTTGAGGTCTGGAAGCAAGTGGTGTGACACTTCTTCATTGTTTGTAACATTAAATGTCATTCCTCTAAAATGAGAGCTGTAGAAAGAAATTTCTGTGACAGCAGTATATTATGGGGTGGGGAGTAGGATGGGCATACTCTTTGTGGTATTTTGTGTCTGAAGATAAGTATGTGCTCATTGTTTATAGTTACTGCAATAAGCCATGTCATGAATCTCTCCAAGTTCTGCTTCTTAAATTCAGTGGCTACCTTTAAGTCTAAGGGGGCTAGTTTTTTGAAAGTCTGAAATGAGAAATCTTGGGAGGACAGTAAGGCTGGAGAGGGAAGCCACACAGTAGAAAATTTAAATATCACAAGTGACTTTCTTTCCCTCTTAAACAAAACAGGTCACTATTAAGAATGTTTTACTATTTTAGCTGATCACTATCAAATATGGCTGGGGTTTATTCCGTCTTTATTAAACTGTTTTTAAGGAGGACATCTTAGTTTTTCATCAGAAGTAATTCTCCCCAGCAGAAATTCATGCTTCTGCTGCTCCTCCCTTTCTTTTATAAAAAAATACATTTACTAGCAGGGGGTGGAGATTATATGCTGTAATGCATGTAGGACTTTGCCACCTCATTTACAACTCTAAAGCACCCCAAGACTGAGTTGCCAAATTTCTATGCAGTGATTGTAAGATCAAAATTAACAAAGTAAGAATGGAAAATGGACTTTGACATCTAGTCAAAATACGATCAACTCAGTGAGAAGAGAGGAGTAGCAGCTCCTACAGCCTACTTCCAAATCAGGGCATCAGTCATAGTTAGACCCGTGGGAGAGTTGTTTATCCTTGACCTAAAAGAAAAGGGTCATGTTTGGAGATACTGCTGTAATTGCTTTGCAATGTAATAATAATCTGTAATATTAACCCTAACCCTAAGCCGGTTCAGGGCCACTTACAGGATTGGGTCCTGTATATAAAGAGTCCTCAGTGAGGCATAGACTTTTGGTCTAATACTTTTTTTATAGGATCCAATCTGGGTCGGTCACTGGGGATCAGGGACCAGGCGTTTTGTCTTCTGAGTTCTAGAAGCTCCCTGAAGATGGGTTCTAGTCTGAAAGCTCAGAAGACAGAACCTCTGGTCTCCAGTGACTGACCCAGATTGGTCACATTATCCTGGGACACATATTTTTGTCTTTTGTTTGTAGATCATAATAAAAAATACAATGGAGCTAGGGAGTTCTGTCCAGCCGTACTTTCAGTTTTCACACTAAAAGAACAGGGCATTGACGTCACGCGGGTCAAAAAGGGTGGCTAAGTAAAATTGCTTGGCACAGCTTACTGTTGGACAAGGCAGGGGGAGGAGCAACCATCAATAGTGCGCTCTATGATGGTTGATGAAATGTTATGCCTGAAACTAACTTGTCTGTCTGGGTTTTTATTGGAATTCATTCTTGACTTGGCATTTAAATAAATAAAAAAAACCCTGCTTCTTTGCCCCCTGACTTACAATTTTTATAATTTCCCTAAGATAAGCTTTTGTCAGTTGAGCTTAATATCTTAATATTTTCACACCTTGCAGTACATCAGTCCTTTTTTTTAATACTGAGCCCATCCTAATGGCTTCATTTCTACCTCGCTGTGGAACATTTTTATAGTGTGATGCCAGGTTGACAATTTTGATCTGCTTTTTAAAGGTCTGCTGAAAAATGAAGCCATTCCTGAAGGAGAAGATGCGGTTGCTGCAATTAATATAGAAGCTCTCTCTGAAGAAGAACAAGAAGAACTTAGAAGAGAGCTTGCTAAGGTAAATTTAATTTGGAATGACAACTTCTTGTGTGATCTTTAACACTAATCTGAAACATTTACTTATACACCTATCTTTGACAAAGATAAAATGATTGAGTTAACAGATTGTGCAAAGTCATTTTGTATTTAACCTTGATTTAAGAATCCACGGTAGGCTGGAAGCCACACTTTTGCTTCCTGTCTTTCTGAAGGGCTGCAAGGATTACAGTATACCTAGGGATATCATCAGAATGGGAGGATCTAAAATTTAACCCCATTTAACTCTATTGGAGGTTCTGGAGCTACATGAACAACTGCCTGCATGTTGACTTTGAACTGTTCATGGGGACTTACAGATTATTGGCATAATTATGTATATTGTCCATGTGCCCTTTTTCTCATGTTGCTATGAATAAAATAAGCTTGGGTTTTTCAAGAAGGCCTGAACGGTATGATATATATTCTAGGAAAGTCATATATCAGCATGTGGCTCCCAGAGCATCCCTAGTGTTGGGGGGGAAGCTAAAATGTTAAGCATCTTTTTTAGGTTTTGGGTGAGTTGGAGTGAAATGGGAGGCTTAAAGGTACCTATTTCAATTTTCATAATCAACAGAAATGTACAAATTAAGCTGATTTCTCATTTGGTGGAGTAATGAAGCAAATGAATGACCCAATGAATGACCCAAGGCACCCATTTCATCTCTTTAAAATAATCATGTCTACCCTTAACACTACCCTCATGAACTCAAAAAAGCCATCTGTCTAGTAATGTCATCCCAAACTATACTTCCTATGGATTGCTCTTTTGTAAAAAAAAACAAAACACCTCATACAGTAATTAAGGGTTATTTTAGGATCTCTGTCTAAATAGTTATCGGTTACTTGAGGGACCATCTCTATTTGTTTCTACCCATCCAATCTGGGCCAGTAGGATGGGCATGCTTTGGATCCCATTGGTTAAGGAATACCTGTTGGTGGAACCTGGAAGACATGCTTTTTCTGCCATTATGCTGACCTTACAGAAAATTCTCCCCCTGGAGATTAGGATGGCCCTAACCTTCCTAGCCCTTTTTGTGATCCTAAAGACCCGTCTCAGGGCCTGGACCCCTGACTGTGAGAGGACCCACCTCCTTGCTGTGTTAGACTTGCTAATTGAGATATTTTTCTCACCTGCTATGCGTTTTAATTTTTGTATTTGTGATGCAGTTATTTTTTACTTGAAACTGTTCTCTGCCCCTAGTCACTTGTTGACATATACAGTTATACAAATTGACTAAATAAAAATACAGTGTTGTAGATTCTTAGTAAAGTTGAGATTTGATAAAGGACTTACCGTATATACTTGAGTATAAGCCGACTCGATTATAAGCCGAGACCCCTAATTTTACCCCAAAAAACTGGAAAAAGTTGGTGACTCGAGTATAAGCCGAGGCTGGGAAATGCAGCAGCTCATGGTAAATTTCAAAAATAAAAATACAGGTAGATAACAATAAAATTGCTTTAATTGAGGCATGTGGAAAAGAGGGTCAACAAAAACAATATATTATCAGTATATTCAACAAAAACAATATATTATCAGTATATTCAACAAAAACAATATATTATCAGTATATTCAACAAAAACAATATATAACATTAAAGTATTAACAATAACTTTAAATGTACAAAAACCTTAACTCAATAAGCAACCAAGCTAAAACACAAGCATCAAAATCCTTCAAAACTGGATTCCTCCTCCTCATCTGTATCTGCAAACAGAGCTTCAGCTGTAGCTGGTGTGAGGTTATCATCATATACATTGTCACAGAGTTCGCTGTCATCACTATCACAGTTGTCCTCCTCATACAAAGAAGTGTCTTCACTGCCATCCATAGCATTACTTATGCCACATTTCCTGATGGCGTGCTTCACCATGTCCTCTGGAATCTCTTCCCATGCATCACGAACCCACTTTGCTATCAGTTCTATGTCAGGCTTCATCATATTTCCACCTTTTGTTAGTCGGGCTTGACCAGATGACATCCATTCGCACCACATCTTTCGCACACGGTCTTTGAAAGGTTTATTTAAACACACATCTAAGGGCTGTAATACAGATGTAAGCCCACCTGGAATAACGGCTAAAGTAACTTGAGAAGACTTTGCCAATGTTTTTATGTCATCAGATGTGTGGGCTCTGAACATATTCCCATGCGTGTTACGCAGTAACCATTTTGACGACACTCCATAACCCATTTATGCAATTCAGTCTCTAGAGCCACATATGGAGTTGTTAAACCACGTCGAGCTTTTTTTGCCTTTGGAATCTTTTCCAACTCAGCTTTCATTTTCCGCCACTCCCTCACTTGTTTTTCATCAACACCAAATTCCCTACTTGCAATACTGTTATTGCTTTTTTCTGCTCTTGACACAACCTTTAGTTTGAAAGCAGCTTCGTATGACCTGCGTCTTTGTTTTGGTGCAGGAGTACTAGAAGTACTGGGCTCCATTTCTAACAGGAATGGGGAGGTCTGCTAGGGAGGCGGCAATCAAGCGTTGTTTCCCTCCTCGTGGGTGTGTGTGTGTGGGGGGGAGGGGGCAGTCAAGCGTTGTTTCCCTCCTCAGTCAAGCTTGTTTCCCTCCTCGTGCGTGCGTGTGTGTGTGGGGGGAGGGGCTTGTTTCCCTCCTCAGTCAAGCTTGTTTCCCTCCTCGTGCTTGCGTGTGTGGGGGGGGGGCTTGTTTCCCTCCTCAGTCAAGCTTGTTTCCCTCCTCGTGCGTGTGTGTGTGTGTATGTGTGTGTGTGTGTGTCAAGCGTTGTGTTGTTTCCACGTGGGCCCCGGGCTGCGTCCCCGGCGACTCCGCTCCCTCCCCTCACCTCCAGGCCGGGCTTCTCGCCGGCGGGCCGGCTGGCTGGTGCTGGTCCCCGGGCGAGGCAGCGAGCGAGCGGGCGAGCGGCAGCGGCATTTTCAGGGCGGCACGGGTGAGCGATGGGGGGAAAGCGGCAGCGGCGGCATTTTCGGGGGCAGCGGGCGAGCGATGGGGGGGGAAAGCGGCAGCGGCATTTTCGGGGCGGCACGGGTGAGCGATGGGGGAAAGCGGCAGCGGCGGCATTTTCGGGGGCAGCGGGTGAGCGATGGGGGGGGAAAGCGGCAGCGGCATTTTCGGGGCGGCACGGGTGAGCGATGGGGGGGAAAGCAGCAGCGGCATTTTCGGGGGCAGCGGGTGAGCGATGGAGGGGGGGAAAGCGGCAGCGGCATTTTCGGGGCGGCACGGGTGAGCGATGGGGGGGAAAGCGGCAGCAGCGGCATTTTCGGGGGCAGCGGGCGAGCGATGGGGGGGAAAGCAGCAGCGGCATTTTTGGGGCGGCACGGGTGAGCGATGGGGGGGAAAGCGGCAGCGGCATTTTCGGGGGCAGCGGGCGAGCGATGGGGGGGAAGCGGCAGCGGCATTTTCGGGGCGGCACGGGTGAGCGATGGGGGGGAAAGCGGCAGCGGCGGCATTTTCGGGGGCAGCGGGCGAGCGATGGGGGGGGAAAGTGGCAGTGGCATTTTCGGGGGCAGCGGGCAAGCGATGGGGGGGGGAAAAAGCGGCAGCGGCATTTTCGGGGGCAGCGGGCGAGCGATGGGGGGGGAAAGCGGCAGCGGCGGTTGTTGGGGGCGCAGCAGGCGAGGTAGCTTCTCTCAGCAGCCTGTTCCGAACGAAGGGACAGTTCGTTTTTTTTGTTGACTGGAGTATAAGCCGAAGTGGAGTTTTTCAGCCCAAAAAGTGGGCTGAAAAATTCGGCTTATACTCAAGTATATACGGTATGCAAGTTTATGATATGTAAAGGTTTTCTTGCTTAAATTTATGAACTGGTATAGATACTGCATATGAACTAGAATACAGTAGTTGAATACCAGATACTTACTGAATTGGAAGTGGCCTAATGTATTTGATTCCATTCTATCTAATGTATATGTTGAAGTCTGCAGTAAAATATACACAAATCTTCTGAAAAAAATGCTAGTAATTGTGGGAAGTAGCATTTTCTTTATACATATTATTCTTCTTATTGCTTTGCTTTGTGGATTCTGTCCCATAGGTAGAAGAAGAAATCCAGACTTTGTCACAGGTGTTAGCTGCCAAAGAGAAGTATCTAGCTGAAATAAAGAGGAAACTGGGCATCACTTCACTGCAAGAACTGAAGCAAAATATTTCTAAAGGGTGGCAAGATGTAACTTCAACAAATGCGTATGTTTATTTTGCTATTTGGGAGTGATGCGAAAGTGCTTGAGTTTAGTTGAGTTTCGTAAATATTGTCCAGAAAAACCTATAATTTGAGATCTAATGGGGCAGGATTTTTTTAAAAATTGGGGGTCTGGTGGAGAAGGAAGTTGAATTGTTTGCATGGATATCTCATTATTGTTTTTTTCTGATGTACTTCAAATAATAATAATAATAATAATAATAATAATAATAATAATAATAATAATAATAATAATAATAATAATAATAATAATAATAATAATAATAATAATAATTTTATTTGTATACCGCCCTTCTCCCGAAGGACTCAGGGCAGTGAACAGGGCAAACATATAAAAGTACAAAAATACAAAAATTAAGAAAGAATTAAACGAGATGCCCAAGCTACAACAATAGGTTAAATACATTTAAAACAACCATGGTTGTTGAATAAGCCATTATAGTCTAGTCTAGGCAAAATGTTAGACTTTAAATCATGTTTTATAATATAAAACCTGGGTTCACACATCACAGGTAGACAAAAACCAAACAAATGATGGTTTAGCATGGCATGTGAATATAGCTGTTGTCTGTTGTCTTCCATTAGGAGAGCTTTCAAATGTTTAACATGTATGCAGTATCTATGTCATGGCTATTTTATTAGTTAAAATAGAGTGGCAGATCATTTCATTTAGAATTCTGCTAAACAAGTATATCAACATCCTTGCTCAATTTACTACTACTACTACTACTAAATACTTTAATTTTTAAAAATGTTGGTAGCTGAAGGCCAACCATTGTCTAAGATGAAAGCAATCTGACTTTTATGTAGTTCCTTTTTTAAAAGAACCAAATACAATAACAAACCCTGGCAACAGATCAGTGACCTTAATTTATCTTAATAGATGAAAGCTTTGTTTAAAATTCAACCTAAATCTAGGTTATTAAGAGGCGTTGTTAATGTTTTTCATGGGGTACATTACATCTTAATTTTAAATGTGCTGAAAAGGGAAATAGACAACCTGAACCTTTAAGGTTCAGGGGGCCATGATGACAGAAATTGACTAACTTTCCGATACAGGTATAAGAAGACATCAGAAACCTTGTCTCAGGCTGGACAAAAAGCATCTGCTGCTTTCTCAACAGTGGGTTCTGCCATCACAAAGAAGCTGGAAGATGTGAAGTATGTTTTATTTTCTCCCTCCTGTTATTTATGATGTAATGGAGATTAATTGTATCAGTTTTTTAAAAACAAACAAAAAAAATGCTGTATGTGATGTAGAATCTCTAGATCCTTAATTTTCTTTCTTGACTGTCATTTGGAAATGTTTCAGCAGATTATCACCAACAGATAAGCAATAGAGTTCAAATGGTGGACATTAATACAATGGCTTCTCTATGCTCCGTTTTATCCCTGTGTTATTACTTGCAATTAAACAACTGATTAATTGCTTTTTAATACATTATAATAATGTTGTAATGCAGGGGCCCCAACCCTTGGGCTGCGGCCCACTACCTGGCCTTGAGCTGCTCAGAACCAGGCCATGGAAGTGGCATGCGAGTATGCGCATGTGCAAGCATCTCCACTTGTGCAAATGGCTGGTGAGCATGTGCACATGTGCTCCATTTGTGTGAGTGTCATGTGCTCATGCCCGCTTCTTGTGCAAATGGAGCTGTGTGTGCATGCTTGGCCATCACTCTCACAGAACATTCCCCTCCCCACCACCACTGGCCCGCAAAGCCAGAAGGGTTGGAGAACTCTGTTGTAATAGACTCAAAAGAATTTTGGTTGCTGAACACATGTGAAGCATAATAAACAAAATAATGATCAAAGGACAGTAAAAGGCCTTAGAGATTTTGCCTATATTATGGATATAATTTTGATTCAAGTATTTTTTATTATTATAAATATAATTTTCATTCTAATAGTGTTGTTTTTGTATTAGAACTTTTTTTGTATGTGGCTGGTTGGAATTTTGCAATTTACACCGAGTTAGATGGCTAGCAGAGACTTGACTAAAATATATTTGCAGTTGGCATGGGGAATATTGTTCCATTGAACTCACATGTACATGAACTCTCCACTTCTACAAGCTTCTCTTGAAGCACAAATTGACAAAAGGAATGCTCTGAAACTTGCATTAGGAGCAATAAGCAGCCCAGACTATAAAAGTAGAAATTTTTCTAGGCATAGTATATTGTGAATGTTGTGAATTCCCCTGCATGGACTTGCAAAACTCCAAATTGCTTAGAATTAAACTGTTAATATGGCTTTGAATTATTGTACAATTGATGAAATTTGCAGAAAAATGCTTCTGCACCCTGATGCATGATCTTTAGGTGTCCTGGCAAACTAACATTATACAGACTATAGCTCTGAATTCCATTCCCTAGCATTAGGCTATAGATTTGCAGGTTGAGGGCAGGACAGTTATTAATAAAACTGAGTATAACATATTTAGATAAAGCAAAATATAATGTCAAATTAAATCTGGAATCATCTGGTTGATCTGTCTACACAAATAAAACAGATCACTGTATTTGATTTTAAAACTGCTGAATTGAAAAACAGCTGGATTTTAATGCAGAGAATAATCTGTTTTGACACTTTTATTGAAATCTTCAGATATCTACATATTTACAATACTTTGAAAAAGTATTTATATGGTATATTTTTATATAGAATCATATTCTTATTTCTAAATGTTGTTTGCTATCCTGCAGAGTGTGTGCATTTATTCTTTCAAGTGAAATGTCTAAAACAGAGGTCTTTAACCTTTCTGGTCTCCCAGACCGGATGGAAGGAGAGCAGCTTCAAAATTGTGGCTACACACACTGGCGCAGCACTAGCAGCCATGTTCACGCATGCAGCATGCGCTGGCACTGTACACGTGTGAACGGCCACGCATCCCCATGGCCTAGTGGCCTGTTCATGCATGTGTAAATGAACCGTGCAAACCACCCAGGCTAGGGGTGCATGTGCAAATGGGCTGTGCACACCTGCCCTGCACTAGCATGTGCAAACGGGGTCACGGGCGCTAGCGCAAGTGGGAGGGGAATGTGTGTACCGGCCAGCCATTTCCGCAGCTTGCTGGCCAAGAGCCCATGGCCTGGCCCCAGACCATAAGATGGGGACCCTGGTCTAAAAGATTTGGAAAAACGATGAGTCATTATATAAAGGCACCTGAAACTCCTCTATTTCTTTTACAAATTCTACCATTACAGTACTGTCAAAAAATACTCTCTTCAGGGACATGCTAATCAATTTTTATAACCAGATTTTCCTTTCTCTTAATGCTGCCATTTAGTATACGTTGTCTACAGCATTCAATTAGTATGCCTGCTATGAGGTAAAGTATGTATTGTTTACTAGAGTGCCCAAACCTGACAAAATGTGGATAGGAATGGCTCAGTTTGGTACAACTGCACCAGGATATTAAGTATATAAAAGTAACAAATTTATATACAAGCTTGGCACTTATCTGTATTTAAAGCAAGAGATACACTGAAAATGTGATGAATAGTTTGTTTGGGGGGGGGAACCTATTTATAAAGCTGTAAAACTACAGCTCTGAACATAATTCAGAGTAAAATTCATGTAACTATAGAAATCAGTAACAAATATAAAATGATGGTGATAAGTACTTTATGTGAGTGACAATCCTTTTAAAAATCAATACATTCCTCATCATTGCTAACCAGATTGTGATGAAGAAAAGGGGTGCTCACTAAATTTAAAGTATCAGAGGTTACATTTTAAATACTATGTAATACTATTTAATTTTGTTTGTAGGTTCTCCCTACTTAGTCTGAGATTGCATGTATATTTCTAACTTGATTTTTTTCTTTTTTCTTTCATTAGAAATTCTCCAACATTCAAGTCATTTGAAGAAAAAGTGGAGAACATAAAGGTAAAATTTAACAATAAAATGTGTTGCTAAAGGAGAAGGAATTGGTTATAAAGGAATTAACTTACCAAGATACTAATAGTTTAACACTTAGGTTTCTCCATCTATGGAATGAATTTTACATTCAGCACTTACTACAACTGCAAGAAAGAATAGAGAAGAGCTTTTATTCTTGAAAATAGAACAACATAGATTCAGTATGAATACCTTTGGAAATATTGTACTGTAGTGGAATAGTGCTTTTATTCCATTTCAGGACTTTTTAACTTCATTAGTACATACATAATATGATATCAGAATTCTGGAAATTATGAATCCAGACAGTAGTACTCATTACTTTTACCAATGAAACCAATTAAAGCCATGCTTGCTAGGAATTCTGGGTGGTGTACTTGTAGCAAATCTGAAAAACACTAAAAACAAATTAGAATTGCTTTTGGGCAGAAGGTTATGGGTTGATATTCTTCGCAATGCGAGAGGCTTCCTAGGTGTAATAGTTTCCATGGGGAAAAATATGCAAATAAAAATAGTGTTGTAACAGAAAATGGGAGATGAATATATTCCAGTGGAAAAATTGCCCTCTTCAGTATTCGAGGTCTTTCTTTTTAATCCTGTCTAGTATTTTGCCACAAATTACTAGAAAGCTGTTGAAAAGCCACATTTCCCAGAAAACTGCTAAAAGGGTACTTTGGATGGGAGGGGGTAGTTCTATTGTTGTAGAAAAACCCTTTTAAGTTGATTTGCTGTCTTAAAGTGATAAATGACCGCTAAATACAGTATATAAGTGTACAGCAATTTACATGCTGGCTGAGGAATTCTGTGAGTTAAAGTCCACAGATGTTAAAGTTGCTAAAGATGAAAAAAATTGTTCTAAAAGACAGATTATTTACAGCAGGGGTCCTCAACCTTGGCAACTTTAAGACTTGAGGACTTCTGGGAGTTGAAGTCCACAGGTCTTAAAAGTTGCCATGGGTGAGGACCTCTGATTTACAGTATCCACTGATTAGCCTTATAAAATTTTAAATTGCCCTTTTAGTCTAAGGTTGGGGGAAATAAGCCTGCTGGAGCTGACTTTGGAGATGTCTTGAATTCTGCTGCCAACGCTAGTGCCACAGAAGTTGCCCCAAAGCAGACTGAAGAGGAGACTCAATGATTGCCTCACCTTTGTACTGTCCACTCTCAGATGCTGCAAGCAAATGCTGAAGTGCATCACCTCTGCTGTTGACTCCTCCAGTATGTTCTTCTGTTTAGCACTTAGCTTTCCAAATATTTAATAGTTTCTTGAGGTTCAGAGTACTTTTGAACTAGGAAAATACACTTGCCTTTGTTTATCTGCAGGACAGGATTTTTTATGTATTTTGAGTATTAGGCTTAATTCCGGTCTAGGTAATCACTAAGTTACTGAATTACAAAAAATTAAAAACAGAGCTGGAACATTATGCACATGTGACATTTACATTATGAGCCATCACTTCATGTCTGCTTTCACAGACAAACCTTGGAAGTTTTTATGTAGCCATTAAGTGGATATTAATTGATATTCTTTCACTAATATTCTTTGGCCAAATAAATTGGTTTGGGTTTTGCAATGGCTATCGTACCACATTTTTTTGTACTTATGAAAGCTGAAGATAGGTAGCTTCCAAGCATGTCACCTGTGATTTATTGAAGTTCTCCAGAAAATATTTCTTTTGACAGATCTCAGCCTGAGATACCGTTTTTCCTTCAAGGTTACAGGTGGATTTGTTTTTGCCTTCTCTACTGAATTTTGCAGAAGTAAAACAAGTTTATAGGCGTGAAGCAGATGATAAATGTAAAAGCCTAATACAGCTTTCAAATCATTCCATGCTATTAAAAGTTATATGTTTATTCCACTCTCATGAATTTAAATTATGGGACAGTATATTTCATCCTCCTCTCAATTACAATTGGTAGAAGCTGTGGGCAGTTTGTACATGTGTCTGTGGATTCTGGGAGTTTGCATCTGTAAGAAAAGGCCTTCAATGAAATAGGAGCCTGTCTAAATTGAAAATCCATATTGAAGCTTGAGAATATATTTAATATTGCAATCATAGGTCAATTTCATATATAAAATATTAATTAAATTTGTTGCTCTAAAAAGATTTGATTTTGCAGAAGCAAAATGTACTCCACCTTTATATGTTTTATTTTCTGGCACCTTATAAAACATATTTTGAAAATGTTTTTGCTTCCTTTAATCACCAAGCTTAAACTGAACTAGAACACATCCTTAAGATGCACCATAACTTGGGCTTTCTCTTTATAGCTGCACCAAAAAGGCTACACATCATATAAGTCAACTTACGCTGTATTTGACAGCTTTCTGTAGCATTTCAAATTTAGTCTGAATACTTGATTACGTATACAAATAAAATGCATTGTATTGTCAAACACAAAAGGCTATCTGAATGTTTTCAAACGTGGTTTTATATTTCATACAGTTCATTTGTATACATATTTACTTTAAGTTCAGTTGGATATTAGTTACCTTTAAAATACTTAGCTATACTTCTTAACATACAGTGTTCCCAGGATTGCTTGTTGTCATTATATCAACTTGTTTAGAGAATCAAGTAGGCAGTTTTCTGGTTTTTGATATGTCAGACCAAAGGTTTATTTCTTGCACATCCAACTTTTAGGTACTCCATTTTTCCACAGGTTTTTCTCTTGATTCACCATGCCTTCTAGCTCTATTCCACCACCCTTTCCCAGGTCCTTTGGAACTAAGTTGTGCTGGGTATAGGTCCTTTTAACAAGAGAATCCCTTCTTAACTATTCCAGTCAGTTTCATATAGTGTGATTTTTTTTTGTTTACAACAACCTTGTTCAGTTGAATCTTTCCCTATTTATATAATCAGGCTGTACTTCTTGCTGTGCTTTGGACTCATATGCTCTTCCACATACAAACAAACTCTGCACTGCAATTGCAGTTAGACCTTTTGTAAAATCAATATTGGCTTCCAGCTGGTATGTTAGAGATTAGATAGTGGAAAACAAAATGAAAACTGCCATGTAAAGGTACCCTAAAGAAACAAAATAGGATTATAAGATTATAAATATTTTATAATCTTTGGCTGTATGTGTGCACGTGGTCATAATCATAAACAAAGCAGCATTATACAATTTTGGATTATAAAGCACAAGTGATGAATAACTATTACAGATAAAATTTAGTTTTCCTTACAAATGGAAGATATATTTTGATGCAGCCTGATACTGAAACATCATAAGGTACAACGTACAGGATATAAGAATGAATGAAATGAATGAATGAAGCTGTGAATTTATTTTATTTTATTTTATTTTAATCCCATTTATATCCCGCCCTTCTCCGAAGACTCAGGGCGGCTTACAAGCTTAGCAGTAGCCTTCATTCTATGTATATGCCTGCTTATTAGGGCTTTTGGCCCCCCCAAGGGGCATTATTACAAAGTCAGCTTATTGCCCCCAACAATCTGGGTCCTCATTTTACCTACCTCGGAAGGATGGAAGGCTGAGTCAACCTTGAGCCTGGTGGGACGCGAACCTGCACTAATTGCAGGCAGCTGGTGTTACTTAAGGAGGCATTAGCCCACTGCTCCACCAAGGCTCCAACAATGGACGTTTTTAAGAAGAGACTGGACAGCCATTTGTCTGAAATGGTATAGGGTTTCCTGCCTGAGCAGGGGGTTGGACTAGAGAACCTCCAAGGTCCCTTCCAACTTTTTATTGTTGCTGTTGTTATATTTGTTTTAGGAAATCATTATTCTCCACAGGTACAATAATTAATATAGACAGATTCTATCAAACACTTAATATTCCAAGAATAGATTTGCAGGTAAGTATTACATTCTGTCATTTTGCCAATTTTATTGATGGCTTGAATGGTTTTAGGTGGCATCCTAAAGGTGCTAAATCCAGGATCTCCTCTTTGAAATGCTTCGTTATCCTCCAGGTACTCTTGGTACTGACACTCACTGGTGTGCTACTATAACATGCTTAACCATGTTTAATTAAGATTATTCCACCCAATTGATTGTATTCCCCAACACACAATACAGTCTGGATTGGGAACCCGGTAGGCCAGTTTGTAGTTGTTTGTCAGGTGGATAAAACAACTATTTTAGATTTTAGAAAAACAATTCTTGCTATAAATAACTTCCAAGTAAAAACCACAAGGTGGCAGTAGTTGAACAAAAAGACTGAACACTTGATAACTCTTTTTAAACTTTGGTAACTTAGACACGATTGATTTGGTTACTATGAATTAAGCAATAGGATGTTCATGTGCAACTATTGAGTTTTCAGTTTTACAGTATAATTATCAACCATAGCTTAATTCTGGATATTTCTGAGAAAACTTCATGAACATGTTAATAAGTTGAATGGAAGACTGACATTTACTGATATTTGAGAAATGAAGAAACAGGTGGAGCTGCAAGACACGGAATTTGAAAAAACACTGAAATCCACTTATAATATAATGCCCTAAGTGGTCCAATGGTAATGACATAAATACCATTGATTGATTTATTAGAAAACTTACTACTAAAGTGTGACACTTTCAAGATCATGAATAGCCTAAGGCACAGGGCTAGAATGCTGAAAACTCAGTTCATGTCCTTAACTGTGAAAGCCAGCTGGATGACTTTGGGCAACCCATCTCGGGGATTGCTGTGGGGAAAATAGGAGGAAGGTTTGCTGGATATATTCACAGCCTTGGAGTTATTTTTTAAAATAATAAAAGTATACAAACAAAAAGCATTTGAGAATTCTCTGTCCCAGCTGGGATTCCCACGCTCCCTCCTAATTCCTTAGCTTCGCTGAGAACGAGCACCTGCTACGTCGCCTAGATTCCTAGAAAGACCGGCTGAGCTTTCCAAACGTGCATCACGTAAAGATACTCGGCGAGAGCGCGAGCGTCTACAGTTTCGCAGACCTCAGCGGAACGAAGGAATCAGGTTCTCTTCAACCCGAGAGTTTCCCCCTGTGACATCCGGTGAATTTCCGCTCTGTTCCAAACACAGCCTGAAGCTCCTCCTACTCAGAATGTCTACGATCGTTGTGTGGAGGCGGGCTGGAAAATTACCACTTCCGGCGTGGGCGGAGTTTAGCCAGCCGCGGTTGGATTTAGTCATGGTAGCTGCCGCTCTCTTAGCTGCTGCTGTTGGACGAACTCTACATCGGGGAGCTCCTACGGTAGGAAGATGCGTATCCTGCGCCAGTCCTGGGGTGACGCTTGGCTGTCGCCGGGAGGCTTCTTCAAAAGAAGGGGAAGTTGGCGGCGATAGCGGAAGCAAGGTGCGGCGGCTCAGTGCATCCTTTCTTACTCTTCCCTCGGCTTTCTTTCGCGTGTCCACTTTATTCCGGAACTGGAGAAGTGCAGCCTTAAACGGGTCCTTTAAAGTTCTAGAGCAGGG
Source organism: Vipera berus (assembly GCF_964194415.1). Classification (NCBI taxonomy): domain Eukaryota; kingdom Metazoa; phylum Chordata; class Lepidosauria; order Squamata; family Viperidae; genus Vipera; species Vipera berus. The sequence goes on along the minus strand of NC_138204.1, from coordinate 186,353,484 downwards.
GTCTTCAAACTTGGCCCTTTTATGACTTGTGGACTTCAACTCCTAGAATTCCTCAGCCAGCAAAGCTGGCTGAGGAATTCTGGGAGTTGAAGTCCACAAGTCATAAAAGGGCCAAGTTTGAAGACCCCTGTTCTAGAGCCTGAGGCTAACCCTGAATTAGTCCGGTACCTGAAGGCTGCACGGAGTCTTTCTTTTGATTTCTAAATAGGTCATTTTAGAGATTCATAGAAAAGTAATTAGATATCATGGCATACTCAGTCCAATATGTCTATGTTCAATTTTCTAGTATCTATTCTATATAGTCAAAGGCTTTTCTGTAAGCCAATAATCCAAAAGGAAACTTTTTTTTCAAGTATATTGCTTGCTCTCCATTATTCCTTCAGTGTTAACTATCTGGTTTTATGTCCTTCAGCCTTTCTAAAACTTCTCTGTTCATTTTATCTGTATCCACATATGGCACTATTTTTAGTAAACAAAACCTTTTCTAAAGAATTTGTGCAATAAATTCAGTATTTTCTATGTTCCTTTGGTTTTCTCTTGTTAGTTTAAGAACACTTAAGTATACCTGTCTTCTAATTTCTAGGCCCAGAGAGATTTGTTGACATAACTATTCCACAAAGATTCTCAATCTACCTTCTGAAATTGTTTTTGTAGTTGGCTCATACGCTTCTGTAACAATATGATAGAAAATGATCCTGTTATTTATTGTATTGTAGCTGAGCATATAATTAGTAATGCATTTTTAGTGTTATTGCCTCTTCATTCCATTTGGGTCTCCCAGATAGCATATTATATAATTTAAAATTGTCCTTCTCAGTCTAATTTTCTTTATTCCTAAAATATCCAGTCGTATTGGCTTTTTAATATACTATGATCTACTGTGTTATCTCATGCATCTGAGGCTGAATGTGGAATTTCACAGCAAATCATTCTAAACTTGGAAGAGAATATTTGTATTTCAGGGTTGAATTATGGGGCTCCTTGGTGCTTTCTGAGCTTGATTGTTTTTTTGCAGACATTTAATTACCAAATTAGGTAAGTCTGATGAAATTATCTAATTTGCTAATGAGACATCTGCAAGAAAACAACCAAGTTCAGAGACTGCAAGGGCCCCACTATTCTAAATTTATTTTTCAAAGTAGAAACCACTCTTACAATTATTTTAAACAGTGATTAAAATCATGGCATATAACTGTTAATACTGTAAAGAAAGGTCATGTGAAGCTTTGTGAGGAGAGATTTTGAAAAAGCCCTGTTGTTTCATTGTAGGACTAGGCAGATGTTCACTAGAAATGTTTAAAATGCAGAAGTGATATAAAGAACTTTTTAAATTTTTTTAAAGCAGACTTATATTTTTTTAAGCTTGCATGCCCACTGTGTAAAATGCCCTTGTCCCCAGATGTGTGTATATGCTCATACAACAGGTACAAAATTAGTATGGTATCACATTGTCTAGCCTTTAAGCTATTGTGTAGCTGTATTTTACACTGCCTGTTTTTTAACTATTACAAAATGGAACATACTGTGTTACATGTTACCTTAAGCGCATAAGGGAAAGATGTGTTAATTATTGCAAAGATAATTATTGCAACCAAGTGTGCATGCTCCTGAGATCAGATAGGCTACAGTAATTCACTATCCTTAATCCTGAGATAGGAAGAACATTCTTGCATAACTCTTTAGGAATAAATAAGTGTGACACTGCCTAAATCCCCATCAAGATCAATGCTCTTTGAATGAATGAATGTTTTGAATTCTTCATATGATTCCTGCTACTATTTCTTAATACCTTTAATTTCTCTATAAAATAAAAAAATGTCTGTAAAAGATTACATTGAATGTTAAGAAATCAAATCTGATAATTTCCTAAATTAAAATGACTGCTTTCTCTAGGTGCCTTCCAAGAATGTGGGATCCTTTGCATCAATGTTGAGGTCCTGTCCTTTAATTCAGATGGGGCCTGCCAAAGACAAAATTGTCATGGGACAAATTTTTTACATATTAGAAGATGATCTGTACATTGATTTTGGTGGTAAATTTCATTGTGTTTGCAAGCGACCAGCAGATGGCAAGTAAGTATAGTCATATTACAGATATTTAGTGTGCATGAATCTAAATTATATGTATTGTAGTGAACTATTTGTATGATGTTATTGTTGAATAACATTTCTTCTTCAAATTTCCTAAATATTTCATTTTTTTTAAATACTGACTGAGCATTTAAAATTTTCCTTTTCCTTACAAAGAGTAGTGACCTTAAGAGATCATGCATGTGCAAGGCTTCAATAGCATATAGGAACTTTTACATCTTTCTGCCTCTTAAATATGGCAACATTTATACAGAATATCATTTTCCTGATGAATCAACATCCAGAAGAACAGAAAATCAAACTGGTATTCAAGATTGCTGCATTTAATTTTTGAATTTTCCCAGTCAAGGCTAAAATTTGCATTTTAAAGGGAGAGAAAGGTATGAGGCAGGTCTCCAGAAAGACGCTCAGGAAACAGAAAAGAGTTCAAACTTGAGAGAAGAAGAAAAAATATTTTGCAGGGGAAGGGGAGAAAGGGGCTCCAGAGCTATGTGCTATCTTTAAGGAAGTAGAGGGAAAGAGCAGAAATTGAGGAGGAAGAGTCCATAAATAAGAGCCATTTATTAGTTCCTAGTTCAAGTTTGAATCTATGAAGAGGACTATTTATGGTTTGTGTCCCAAGTGAAAATACTGCCAAAAATTGATGATATTACTCTTCTCCTTTGAGATAGACTAGGTTAGGAAACATTTGTTGTTTATTCATTGGAACTCTATTGAGCTAGCCTATAGTAACAGAATCTTGAAAGCCTCAGGATTTTTCCCCTTTCCCTCCTCCTTATATTCTGGAACTGTGTTCTTAATCTTGGCAACTTGATGTATAAACTTCAACTCCACCATCATGGTTGAGGTCCATACATCTTCAAGTTGCCAAGATTGAGAACATACTGCTCCAGAGTATTAAGGCAAAGCCAGTTTGAGAGTTTTTTTCCCCTAATGTTTTAAGTGCTGTAATGCTTAAATGCATTTCCCAGGCTTTTATATTTTGTAACTCTTGCTGCATAGTTTCCCCAAGATCATTTCTCTCTACAATTGCGCTCTCCTAAAACATTCTGCTCTTATTCCCACTGTGAATTGCAGTTACCATAATGCCCTTAGCTGTACTAATAGCTGTGTGGAGAAGATGCAATGATAAGAGCTCTTCATGTTACTAATACATTTTGAGGCAGTTTCTTTGAGTTGAATTGGAATAAGTGGGGCCTTTTTTCACAAAACCCAATGTGGGTATAAACTTTTACTGCTTCTTAGCTAGTATGCAAAGTGATCAAATTTAAAGAAAAAAATAAAGGGAAAAACATAGGTTATGAATTCTTAAATTCTTTCCAACACTTGTACCCACAGTGGCTATAAGAAGCATCTACATTTTCTTTTGTGTACTATAGGGATATGTCTATATTTGTGTTTCTACTGTTTTCCCGATGTTGCTCTTTGTGGTTTGTTGATATGCATGCACTAGGAAGCACAGAATGAACCCCATATGCTCTGGGCCATGGGACCAGGAAGGTGTAGAATTGAGCTATTAACAGCCTTTTGAACAACTGCCCAAATGTTTCTCCATAGGACTACCCTGGGGGAATATTTTGTAAGATGCTTTTGTCTGGAGATCAGATCTAGATTTCATCCATTTTCAAGCTTGATCTTTCTTTTGCTGGTTGTTCCAGCTTTACCTAATTCGGTCCTGTTCAGAGCATTTTCTAAGAGTGATCAGCTGTTGAATTAGAAGGATGGCAGAGTTCTGAGCCCCTTTACATAAATTTCTTTCCAGTGTTCTATTCAGATGTAAAGAATAAAACTAATAAAAAGAAAGAGAGAAGATAGAAAAGAAATTCTACTTTTGTGAATTACACTAAAGTCTTTGAAGGGTCTGAGACCTATGAGACCTATGTGGACTAATTTAAACAGCACCAGCTACTTGATCTGGACATAATAGCTTGTTTCAAAAGCCCTTTCTCTTGGAATGTTAGTGCTGTATCCAAATTTGTAGTATAAGGTTTTAAGAATTTCTTAATCTCCTGTTATTTTTTCATGCTGTATATTCATTTAAAAGTAGTTATAATTATCAATAGTGGTCATGTTTAAATGATCATATTCTAGCTCTGTAGGTTGGGTATGTGTGCACTATAGTGTCTTGTTTATTTACCGCACCAATCATATGTCTCTGAGTGATGGTCAATCATTTAAAAAATCAGCAAAGAAAATCAATTCAGCCTAGAAAAAAATGTAAAAACCCACGAGCATTATACAGGGATCACTAGAGAGAAGGTTGCTGCTGCTTCTAGTCTTGTGAATTCACAAGAGGTACTCTCTAAAGATAACTAAAAGTCAACTTTGGCAAGGCAATGCTTCATGTGGCCCAGTATTCTGACACAAAGGAATTTTTAAGAAGTAACTGGTACTTTGAATTGGACTTCAGAATTGCAGCAATCTCAAAAGTGGTACTTTTCTACTCTGGAGGAATTGTTTTGCTAGTCTGGCTATTGCATTCTGGACAAATCTCCAAAGATTGTCTCATATATAAAATGCTACATAAGCCAGTGGGTTGATCATGATGTAAGTTCAGGTGAGTGAAGAAATCTAGATTTATTTGTTATTTATGTAGTAGTTATTAACTGCCTTATAATAACATATCACAAATATATATATATAAAAATTGGTAAGTTTCCTACTGCCATAAAATGAGAATGGGCAAAAGATCCAAAAGCAGTACAAGATTAAATAAATGTCAAAGACATTATATTACATGATAATTATTATAATATAAACTACGAAAGAATAAGACAAATGTGTCAGGATCAAGCTACTTCCTGAATTCATTATCTTTCCTAATTTTATGGCTTATTTGTTTCACTGTCCAAGAAGAGCAAAGGGGCAATTTGAATATATGTATTCCTTGTTTTCTTACAGTAGCATTTGATCATCAAATGAGGTCAGTATCAAATATGACTGTGAAAAATGTAATTTTCTCTGAAATAGTGTTTCACATAGGTCAGGGGTCGGCAACCTAAAAAAGAAAAAGAGCCACTGGGAACCGGTTCCATCACAAATTAAAAAAAGAGGGAGCCGCGTGCGTGTGTCCATGCACGCGCATGCGCAAAAAGGTTTTTTGCGCATGCGCGGACGCACGCGGCTGCCATTTTTTTAAAAATGAGATGGAACCGGTTCCCGGTTGCCCGACGGCGACGGCCCGTCTGCAAAGCTGCCGCTTTCGGCAGCTTTGCAGACGGGCCGTGGCAGCTTCCTCAAAGAGCGGCGCCCCTGCCCATTCCGAGAGGTGCGCGCGCACCTCTCCGAACGACCGGAGGTGCGCGCGTACCTCCACGCGAATGGGCAGCGGTGCCGCTTGTTGGGAAAGCTGCCACGGCCCGTTTGCAGAGCTGCCGCTTTCGGCAGCTCTGCAAACGGGCCGCGGCAGCTTTCCCAACGAGCGGCGCCGCTACCCGTTCGCGCGGAGGTCCACGCGCACCTCTCCAAAGGTTTGGGGAGGTGCGCGCGCACCTCCGCTCGTTCGGAGAGGTGCGCGCGCACCTCTCGGAATGGGCAGCGGCGCCGCTTGTTGGGAAAGCTGCCACGGCCCGTTTGCAGAGCTGCCGCTTTCGGCAGCCTGCAAACGGGCCGCGGCAGCTTTCCCAATGAGCGGCGCCGCTGCCCGTTTGCGCGGAGGTCCGCGTGCACCTCTCCAAAGGTTTGGGGAGGTGCGCGCGCACCTCCGCTCGTTCGGAGAGGTGCGCGCGCACCTCTCGGAATGGGCAGCGGCGCCACTTGTTGGGAAAGCTGCCACGGCCCGTTTGCAGAGCTGCCGCTTTCGGCAGCCTGCAAACGGGCCGCGGCAGCTTTCCCAACGAGCGGCGCCGCTACCCGTTCGCGCGGAGGTCCACGCGCACCTCTCCAAAGGTTTGGGGAGGTGCGCGCGCACCTCCGCTCGTTCGGAGAGGTGCGCGCGCACCTCTCGGAATGGGCAGCGGCGCCGCTTGTTGGGAAAGCTGCCACGGCCCGTTTGCAGAGCTGCCGCTTTCGGCAGCCTGCAAACGGGCCGCGGCAGCTTTCCCAATGAGCGGCGCCGCTGCCCGTTTGCGCGGAGGTCCGCGCGCACCTCTCCAAAGGTTTGGGGAGGTGCGCGCGCACCTGCGCCCATTCGGAGAGGTGCGCGCGCACCTCTCCTAACGGGCGGTGCCACTCTCCATTTGGAGAGGTGCGCGCGCACCACTGCCCGTTCGAAGAGGTGCGCGCGCACCGGGCGGCTGGGAGCCGCAGGGGACGGCTCAAAGAGCCGCATGCGGCTCCGGAGCCGCGGGTTGCCGACCCGTGACATAGGTGATACCTCCCTTTCTGTGGGAGAAAGACTGGCCAAGCCAGCAGGTCAAATGGAGAATTAGTCTGGAATCCCTATGTGGGCACAAGAGGGCGAAGTCAGACCCCTTGAATGCCATTGAATCTTATGTAGTCTCACCCAGGTGCAACTTATCATTCTGAGAGGATTCCAGTGTATAGGCTAGAGTAGACATGTCAAACACAAGGCCTGCAGGCTGGATCTGGCTCATGATGGGCCCAGATTTGGGCCATGGGACCACCCTGGAGATGACAAGAGACCAGCCCCCCCCCAGTGCACACACAGGACGCAGTGAGCTCTGGTTGACAGTGTCCAGCAGCAGCCGCAGCCTGCTTGCCCCTCAGCCAGCACACAATGGGGCTGGCAGCAGGTGGAGGCACAGGTATGGGGGGGAGGTGGCACGTGATCCAGCCCGCCAGACACACCTGCTCCGTCCCACCTTCTCTGTCTTTGTACAGCCGTTGCATCTGGCAGGCCCGATCATGTGCCTTCCCCCCCCAGCACTTCTGCCTCCACCTGCTGCTGGTGCCATCGCCTTTCCTGCTGCTTGGAGGTCAGAACCCAGTCATCGCAGCGAGCTCTGGAACCCCAGAGTGTGCCAGCCGAGAAGCCAGTGGGCTGCTGCTGCTAAACACCATCAGTCCCCATGCATTCGCCACCTCTGCACAAGCCAGGGGGCGCCGGGCTAGGCCAGGGCAGCATGGGCTGGTCCCTTGCTGTCTCCATTGGCCAAATCTTGCTGCCTCGCTATCTCCGTGGGCCTAATTCAGACCCTTCAAAGCGAGGCAGGTGACGGGGCATGGTGGCACCATTCTATATCCCCTGTGGTGTAGACTCCCACCATCCAACCTCATCCTCCAGTGAGTGCCCCAGAAGCTCAAGGGCTGGGACACCTGCCACCCAGAGCCCTAGGCAGCCTGTGCTGCCATCCGGGGCCTCACGTGTGGCCCGAGAGGGTTGGCAAGGGTTCTCTGGTGGATCAGGCCCCAGAACCCACCCCTGTCCCACCCCCCCTCCTTGGGAGACCCCTGGATTCCCCCAGCCTTGCCCAGGCCCCCACAGGCACCCCCAACGCAAGTTATATCAAGCTGGCCAAACCCATCCTTGCCACATCCAGTCGACTGTGACCACCCAGCTATGCTCACCCTGGCCATGACTACCCAGTTGGCCATGACAATCCTGGCCACGCCATCCTCCTCCCCTCTCGAGGGCAACCACAATGAAATGGAGTTTGACATCTCTGGGCTAGAACAATAAAGCAGATAATTGAAATCTTACCTGTGGGTCTGGTTGTTTGCTCTTGACACTTGTAAATGATTACATTTGTTGACAAGTGTCACGCTGCGTCCTTGAAGACAAACCACAGACACATCCAAGGTACGGGTGACGTTGTTTATTCTTCTTGCAACCAGAAAGACTAAACCGGATTAAAGTCATCGTTGGCAGCATCCTGCTCCAATGCTCCTTTATTGTCTGAACACACCCCAGCCCCACCCCGCCAACACAAACCAACATCCGCCCACAATCCAATAAAGACCCCGCCCATCTCCCTGCGCGCCAGCTCCGCTCCTTGCGTGATGGCGGCAACCATTAGGTGAGTCTGCCAGGCAACACCTGGCCTAGTTCCCAAAACCCCTCCTCGTGCTCCCCGTCCATCCTACCCACGTCCCCACCACCCGTACCGTGCAGACCCTCCCTCATGCGCAAGCCCACAGCCCCTGTCACCCCTCGCCGCGTCCGACTCGTCCCCGCCATGTGTCCAGCCCGACAGCCATGTTCTGCTTGAGCTGTTTGTCGCTGGAGAGGCCTAAGGACCCCTGCCAGAGGCCCGACAGAGGGAAGAGACCGCGCAGGCGCAGCCATCAGCTGTTCGGCGGCTGCCTGTGCTGGCCCCGGATGTTCGGCTGCTCCACAGGCGTTCCGCGCCGCGTGGGCGGTTGGACCTGTTGGGAGGAACTGGAGGCCGGCCGGCACATTGGGACGAGGGGGTAGGTACCCCCGGACTGGCTGGTGTCCCCCCGGAGTGGGGAGGCATCCCCGGAGAGTGGCGAGCCAGCGAGGCTCGACAGGCGGCTCCCTCTACCAAGGACCCACCTGAAAGGCAAGAACGGGAGAATGCGTGTTTACCAACCCGAGCCACTGATTCCCTCTCACCACCTCCCGGTTTACCCGGATGTTTGCGGTGGAACGCCTTGACTAGGCGGGCTGCCTGAACGTCCCCTTCCGCCACCCATGATGCCTCCGTTACCGGGTATCCTTTCCACAGAACTAGATACTGTATTCGTCCCCTCCGTACCCTCGAGTCGAGGACTGCCTGTATCTCGTAATGGTTTTCTGTATTTTCCTTTCCCCTCTCTTTAAAAAAGAGAAATGGCATGGCATTGACTTTGACTTTTTTTTCGTTGTAATTTTCAGTGTGTCCGACCTTGGCTCCATTTGTTGAGAAGGGCATAGTTTTATTAGAAGTCAAGTGTATTACAGTAGTGCAATATACCAGACTTCTAATAAACTATACCTTTCTCAACCAATAGAGCCAAGGATCATATCTACTTAGAGGTTTAAGTTTAGAGGTTTAAGTGGTGGCAGGTCTGACACAGTTACTTTTAGTAATTTTTGTTGACTGATAAAAATGGTTTATTTTATTTATTCTTAGTCATGTAGTCTACTAAAACCCCAGCTCTTTGGTAAGATTGTTCTCCTTGTGCAATTTTCACAGATTACAGAAATGGAAGGACGAAGTAGCAACTATTTATATTTAAAGAAGGTTAGATTCAAGAAGGTGGCTTTTAAAAAGCTGCTTTTACAGGGTTATTCACAGTAACTCTTTGCCCAAACAATGCATGTGGTGCCTCTATGTCTACTGTCAAACACAAGAGTGCATTTTTTTTACAGACTTAGCTATGTGATTGCAGAGTGAATCTATGCATTTTTCAGCAAATAGCTCCCAGGATTATTTATAGTAATGCACACTTAGGAAATTATAACTTTTTATCTCTTGTGGACTTCATCTTATTTGTTTAAATGCCTTACAGTGCACTTTTTGTTTGCCACCCACTGCGTTGTTCTGTAGTAGTTATTTTCAATCTCAAACTGAGGTGCTTTTTGCGGTTCAGTATTTCACAAAGATGGTGTTGCTGAAATGGATGAAGCCATAAATCTGTAAATATATTTGGACTGTTTTTAATAGTGTAGACAGCTAGCAGATTTCACACCTAGAGACAAAATGCAAGTCATTACAAATCATTTTCTTCAGAATAGACATTATAATTAATAATTCAGTTTTCCCTAAATAGTATAATTACATATGACGGGGTAGCATATAGGGGTAGCAAATACATTAAGATGGCTAAAGACTTTAGCACTGTTTTATTGCACCAGATGTAGATTTAAACATTTTTTTAAAAACCTATGGTACAGATGTATCTTTTATTTATGAGTATGTTTCTTGCAAAAAATTGCATAACTTCAAAATTCTACTTAATTTTTAACAAATCATTATAAATAGTACCTTAAAATAAGCAAATTCTAATTCGATACTGCAAAGTTAATCACTCTTAAAATCAAAAAGTGATAAGTGTTATTAAGCATATAGCCAATTGGAACATTTAAAAAACAAAAAGAGGCTTGGGTTTATGATATCATGACCATTTAAGAAAAATAAAAGACTGCAAAAGCTTTATAATCATACAATGGTATCAGTTAAAAAGATAATTTTTCCAAATTAGGAAAAGTTAGCCTGGAAGACTGAAGTGCTTGGGCTGAAAAGCATTCGGTAACTTTGTTCTGAACATCTTGGACCAAGTGGAGAAGCTTCATATAATAGATATTGAGAGGTTAAAAATCATCCCGTTCCTTTTCCATATGTAGGATTACTCCTTTCTCTCCCACAACCCATTTTGTATTTGAGTGTTAAAACTTAAGGGAAATACACGAAGAGTGTTCTTCATGCTTTTCTTCCTAAGTTTTCCCTCTCTCCATCTTCAAAAACTACATCCAGTCTGTCATTGAAATGCAAAAATATGCTCAAATTTGATGTAAGCAGCCATCTTGGATTCTGGTCCTTTTTGGTGAGAAATCATATCAGAAAGAGAGTCTTTCCCTTCTTCCTTAATCTGGCAGCTGTGTAATCTGGGATCTTTGAAGAAGGCTACTGTTAGAGTTGCCTGATGTTTTGAGCAAGACCACTACTGTTATAAACTGGGGATACTCAGCAATGTCTGGTTTCAGGTCTAAACTTATAATTGATATAATAAGTAGGTGGCATAGCTACTAAAGAAGAAAATTGTGGAATGGGAGAGGCCAATGTAATTGGAATAGCGGTACTTTTAGTTATAACTACTTATTAATTTCATACCTATTATATATCTGTTGAACACATTTATTCTGTGCTCGTGCTGAACAATGATTATAGAGCAGTTTTTCCATTGATTGTAGTTGCTGAAAATTTGTGGAAGCTTGAAGCTGAATGCCCAACATTGGATCTAAAACCTTTGGTGAACATATGGTTGAGCCCACTTAATCCCATTTCAATATTGGGTTGTGTAGGGTGGGCAAGATTTTTCAACATAGGTACGTTGTTTTCTTGAAATTGTTAAGATATAAGGTATATTCTATTGTTCTTGATCAAATGTAATATAGTTTATCCAGCACATAGACTATCTCAATGTCTATTGGACACTTGTAAAGAGAGGGGAGGCAGCCCTCTTTTGCTCTAATTTCTACTAATTCAAGAAACTCTACTTAAGTGAGTTTCTTAACTGCAACAGCTAATAACTTAAGATACATTCTGTGAGTCTTCATACTTTTTTTTTAAAAAAGGACCATGCATGGTAATTGTTTGTGTACTAAGCTGCCTGTACCTAATTTATTTTTCCCCATTTTCTACTGACAGTTCTTTAAATATGAGCTCAGAATTCTGGTGCACTTCTCTATTTTCAATTCTCAGATGTCTCAATGATACAGTAATTTACTGGTGTTCCAGAACTAAGAGGAGAAATATTTTCAAAGGAAAAGGAAACTCAAACTAATATTCTAATAGGCAAAATTGTCTTGAGTAGTGCAGCTGGAGCTTCAATATAAGTCCAGAGGTACTGTGGGAGTAATTAAGGTGGGAGAGAGTCAACTGGTGACTTTAGGCTTTTCATTGACCTTGTCATGTGCATATGGATATTCTGTTGGCTGCAGGAAAGAGTGCAGAACTATTCTTCCTCCTTCATTTCCTAGGCTCTTTAGCCCGCATTGAGCCAGGAACAGTGGCTGAGGACAAAAGCTGTATACACTGTACAAACAGTGCACCAAAGCAGCAGTACACTGAGTCATTCTTTGCTCTGTGTGAGAACTGAGGGGGACTCTATTCACTTCCTTTGTGCTGGTGTCTGTCAACAGCGCTGTTTGAGGCAAGGCCTATTGTGCTGGCCAATGTTTCTTATTGACCCTAGTCTGTGCCTGCAATGTTCCCAGGGTCGAAGTTGCGAGTGAGAGAATGTTTGAAAAGGAGTAATCATAGGGTAAATGCATTTTGCTGCCTTGTCATCTGACCTATTAAATCTAAACTGTGGTCTGTGTTAATGCAAACAGGTAATTATGTAGTCACAGCTGCAGCTATTGACATCTGGTTACCTCCCAAAGGGGAGGGAAATATGTGATTTTCTCCACCATGTCTAGGCTCTTAAAGTTTGACTTTAGTGGTATTAAATATAAGGAGAGGATGGATTAATATGATAGACAGGTCAACAAGGTGAATACTTTTATATATGTAAGAAAGGATAGCAGTGTTCATGTTACCTTACTCTTGTTTTTTCAGTGATTTTCCTTTAATAAAAATTAAGAAATTATTAACTATTATAAGATAAATTTGGGGACATAAACATTATAACCTCCTTTCCTACCTCTGTCATACTATTGTGATTTCTGTTCGCATAACTGACATACTGTTGTAGCCCACATATGTGTTATACCATCCCTCTATATCAGTGATGGCGAATCTTTTAGAGACCGAGTGCCCAAACTGCAACCCAAAACCCACTTATTTATTGCCGGGTGCCAGGTGGGCGTGGCCCACTGGGTGGGCGTGACTGTGGTGGTCATGGCAGATTGGGTGGGTGAGGCCAAGGTGGGCATGGTCACCTCAATGTTGCTCATGGGGAGGGACGTCTGTGGGGGGTGGGCAGGGATGGAGGAGATCCAGGGGGTCTCTGGCAGGTGGGGCAGGAGGCAGGAGGCTCGTGTGGGGTGAGGTGAGGCAGGGCGGGGGTGGCATTGCCATGGGGCAAGGCAAAGGCCGTGGTAGCTGCTGCCTGACACCATTGGTCCCCGCACACAGAGGCCAGCAAGTGCACGGGGGCCGACAGTGTCTGTCAGCAGCCACAGCCTGGCGGCCCCTCGACCGGTGCACTCTGGGGCTCCGCAGCCCGCTGCCAGCAGTTCAAAGAAGCCACCTCTGAGCTGGATGGCAGGCTCACAGTTCAGGAGGCGATGCAGTGGGTCATGCCCAGGAAAAGGAGAGCATGTGAGGCCAGGAGAGATGGGACGGGGGGAGGGAGGGAAACTAGCCATGATGGATGCATCTGGCAATGTGGGACCTCGGAGAGTTAGCAGGCGGCTGCTTGAAGAGGGATGGTTGCCATCTCTGGGGCATGGCGAGCGTGCCCACAGAGAGGGTTCTGAGTGCCGCCTCTGGCACGCGTGCTATAGATTCACCACCACTGCTCTATATTAAGTTCCTAGGAGCTGAATACTTAAAGCAACATTGTGTGTAGGCTTCAGTTCTTTAAGTAGCAAGTATGCTAGGGTAATAATAACATTTTTGGAAAATAAATTATATGATTGCTTGCCTTTCAGGGTAATATAAGGTTGACATACATTGTACCAATTGAAAATCCTGCTCTGATACAAAGCCTATTCTTAGGAAACAAAGACCAATATTCTAAAAACCAACACGTTTTCATTAGGGTCTAATAGTATAGAGAATTTGAGGATGAAAGAGACTTGTACTTGGAAAACAAGGCTGCAAATGTTTAGGCTCACAAGAACATTTAATAATGGTCTAAATAATTACAAACAGAAATTCTATATGGTTTGTTGGTCAGCTTTCTTTTTCTATATCAACCTGATGGACTTAGGTGATAAAAATGATATCATCAATATATTATTCAATACCTCATACAGATTGAATCATAGAGGTAGGTAACGGGGCTTCTCAGTATGAATAAAAATTTGTAGATGCTTTCAAGATTTGCCCTTGTTGCTTAGAAGCCTTGGAAGTGGCCTGAGGGATTTAGAATTCCTGTAATAACTGCAGTTGGTTTAACTTTTTTTGACAGGGATTGCCTAGTCAAACTAATCCACATAGTAGTAAATTCAAAACTGAACTTGAAAATGGTCTTGGAACCATTCTCCTTCAAATGTTTAACTCTTTATATTTGTTAACCACTTCATTTATCTAGTCCAGGGGTGTCAAACTTGCAACGTCACATGACATGTGACGTATCACAACTTTTTTCCCCATTGCTGGCAATAGGGTGGGCGCGGTTTCGGCATGACCCAATCTGGCCTGTGGGCCGGCAGTTTGACACCCCTGATCTAGTCTTTGCAAGCAAAATTCTTTGTGGTTTGGAATCCTCTGTATGAGACCCTGAAGTGGAGATTAGGATATAGTACTGGTTAATTCGTCTAGTTCTTTTGGCATATTTATATCCCAGCTTTCTTCCAGGAGGACAAGGAGCATATACAGTACCCTTTGCTCCAGTTCTTCTCACATCAAGATTCCTATGAAGTAGGTTGGCTGAGAGAATAATTGACCTCAAGTCACCCTTGAGCTTGAGATATACCTTAACAACCACATCACACTGGTAAAAACATTTCTAGTAAGGTCAGAATGACATGCTCTAAAGTCAGGATATTTCAACCATAAAATGTTTTTGTATCTTTAGTCTTTTTGATGAGGATGCCATTTAATGGAAGCAGAAGGGCATTTTTCTGCTTAGGCACTTACACTGTAGAATAATCTCCCAGTCAGATTTCAGGCACATTTCAAGCACAGTTAATTTTGCTTCCATTTAAAGATTTGCTTATTTGCAAGGCATTTTCTGAGGCTTATGGCTATCAAATTTTCTGCTGCTCTGAGAATTGTTTCAGGTCCATGGAAAATGTTCTGAACTCTAACCAATTTAAACCTGAACTACTATGCTTAGAATTTGTTTCAAAATTCAAAACAGTCACTTCACATTTGAAGTAAGAGATTTCAAGCCTTTCAGAGGTATGATAAGTTCAAAAGGAGTAAATCAAATCAAACAAAGGTCTAAATCAATCAATTGTAAACCTATTTTATTTTGTATATTGCGAGGAATGTTAATAAAGTGTGATAAATCTTTGTGTCTACATTCAGAGTTGTGTATGTATATATGAGTGCGTATGTGTGTACACACCCACACACCCACATACATACATATACATATACATATATATAGGTAAAAAGGTAAAGGTTCCCCCGCACATGCGTGCTAGTCGTTTCCGACTCTAGGGGCCGGTGCTCATCTCCGTTTCAAAGCCGAAGAGCCAGCGTTTGTCCGAGGACGTCTCCATGGTCATGTGGCCGGCATGACTAGACTAGATATATATATGTCATACCTCCTTCACTTTGTGTTTCATGTGCTTCTTTATTCATTTTAGTTTATTAAATCAGACCAATCAATAATATTAATAGATTTCAAAACCATACCAGTTGTATTGTCTTTTTATCTTAATATAAGGGGAATATAAGAGTTACCTTGTAGTAGGCTTCCGGTTCCGGATTTCAGTGCAGCCAGATGCTCGAGGGAATCTTTCCTTGTGTTGCCTGGATTTCTTCATCGGGAGGCCTCTGTAAAGGGGTCGAAAGTGACCCTGGAGGGGCGATGAGCGGGGGAGAGGTCTCTCCAGTTGGCAGTAGAAGGGCGGCAGCCCTCCTGTCGGCTTGGAGCTATTCTCCAAACCAAAGAAGAAAGGATTGGCCACTCCCATGGCCCATCGTTTAGCCATTTCCTGCTGAAGCCAAAAGCACAACAAGCACTTGAAAACTGGGTGAGAATTGCCTTCTTGTTTTCCTAATCGTCTACTTTCCCTGCCAAAAGCTTTCCAAATTTGCTTCCCCTTGCGAGGAGAGAGGGAAGGGATTTTCCCCCCACCCTCCTTAATAGCGGCCTTTGTCTACATTGGGAGAGAAAAGAAAAAGCCTTGTACTAAATTATACTGATTAATTGGACTTACTGCCTTTCTACTTTTGGCCCAAAGTTCCTATATTTACAGAAATAGACTATTCTACCTATTAGTCTAAAAAAGGGAACCAAAAAAAGAGAAATAAACAAAAAAGACACCATCTGAAAAGGATTTGAAGTACTCTGGGGATATCTAGTGAATACTGTTGGCAAACAAGCTTGCTTACATTTTGGACTGATTTTGGCATTAAGATAAAAACCTGAAACAGCTGGAGATGAATTTGGCTTAGACTTGTGGAGGTGGACACTTACTGATTTTTGTTTGAAAAATAGCCTCCACCAAGGACTATTTATAATTATTACAAAATGGAGAAGGATAAGCCACAAACCTCGCTTGACTATAACGTTATACTTGAAACAATCTACAGAGTCACCGAGATGTCTATCTCCAGATTTAATAATTTACATGCCAACCTTAAGTCACAAATTGAAACCCAGACTGCAACTAAAGAATTTACACTTCAAAATATAACAAAATTGGAAGATATTACTATTGAGACAGAGGAATATAAGCAACAACAAAGTACTGAAAAAACTAATATCCAAAACCTGACTTTACTCAAAGAACCTACAGTTTTTAAAGTACAAGGAACCACTACTATGACAGACAATCTTAAAGACCAGCAACAAACTAGGGAAAAAGTTAATACTCAACTTCTGACCCTCTCTAAGGAGCCTACAATTTCAGAAGTACACTACATGCAAGATAGTGATGCCAATATAGAGGAAGCCAAAGACCAACAAAGACAACCTGTGGAAAGCTTGGACAGTCAATTACTAACTATAAAACTACTCAAAACAGATCAACTCAGATGGAAGAATCCAGACTGAACTGCAGACAGAGTGGAATTAACATGACAACAATATAATGACTATAAATGGTTCAACCTTTGTATATTGCTCTGGTGCAAATAATATACATGCGAGCAAAGACCTACTTGGCAATTTAAAGCCCTGGGTCTGGAAACCCGACTGGCTAAAAAAGAAACCTAGAGTTAGATTTAAAATATGAATTCCTAGAGAATTATTGGAGGTCATTTTGTTAGTAATTAGTGACTTATTAGGATCTGAAATAGAAAATATTCATGAGATAGAATTAAAATGTGTTTAGGTATTTACTAAGCTTATTTCAAATGTTATAAATTTATATATTGATATAATGCCTTGGTGGAGCAGTGGGCTAATGCCTCCTTAAGTAACACCAGCTGCCTGCAATTATTGCAGGTTCGCATCCCACCAGGCTTAAGGTTGACTCAGCCTTCCATCCTTCCGAGGTAGGTAAAATGAGGACCCAGATTGTTGGGGGCAATTAAGCTGACTTTGTAATAATGCCGCTTGGGGGTGTGTGTGAAAGCCCTCATAAGCAGGCATATACATAGAATGAAGGCTACTGCTAAGCTTGTAAGCCACCCTGAGTCTTCGGAGAAGGGCGGGATATAAATGGAATTAAAATAAATAAAATAAATAAATAAATAATGGAAATTTGGCTTATGGATCCTGTTTGATGTTAAAATTTTGGTTATGTATGAGTAGAAGTTGATTGATAAATATAGACTCTCCGATTGATAACTTGTGATGTATTAGGATATGAAATAAACAATGTTTATTAGGTAGAAGCTAGCTATTTAAATATTGGGTGTATGTTAGATGATACAATTTTTGGTGTAATAAGATAAGGGAACTTTGGGTTGTGAATACTATTTGGGATGTTAAAGGTTAAACTTGAATACTATAATTAACATCAAAATTAGATTAAATTTAATAACAGGGTATAGATATACCTTATCAAAATTGGATTGACAAAATTCTTTAATTGACTATGCTATTCCTAGAAATTTGTTAGTTTAAATACATTGTATTGAATGTTGAGGGAAATAGAAAAGGATGCTATGATAATGTAACCCGAACTATGTATTGAAAACTCTGTTACTCACTTGATGACTACCCAGGTATCATGATTCTTTCTAAATATATAGGTTGTAATTTGAAAACTAATAAAACTTGTTTTTTAAAAAAGAGTTACCTTGTAGTTGAAATGGGTGGCAAATAAATTTAATAATAGTAAATAAATACATTTGGCAGAACTTTCATTTCCTTTGTGCCCTAAGTCATTTCAAAAATGACTTAGAAATAAGAAAATAAAGCATAAAGCAGAGAACAATGTGATAAAATAGAGTGCAAGGTAGTATAAATTCAGTTATAAAAATATATAAAATAATGCAGCAGGAAAAATACATTAAAATGTGCCCTACAAATAATATTTGTACAAATAAAGCAAATAGCAGCATCTGAAAACATTTTCTTTTTAAACAAGCATTTGATTGTACTGATGCTTCACTTTCATTTGTTGGTTATTACTTTATGCTTTTTAAAATTCTTTTTTGTTTTTTAAAGTGTATATTTAGTAATCTGCTTTGAATTGGAAGTAGAAATTTATTATTTAAATAAAATACCCGTATATACTTGAGTATAAGCCGACTCGAGTATAAGCCGAGACCCCCAATTTTACCCCCAAAACCTGGAAAAAGTTATTGACTCGAGTATAAGCCGAGGCTGGGAAATGCAGCAGCTCACGGTAAATTTCAAAAATAAAAATACAGGTAGATAACAATAAAATTGCTTTAATTGAGGCATGTGGAAAAGAGGGTCAACAAAAACAATATATTATCAGTATATTCAACAAAAACAATATATAACATTAAAGTATTAACAATAACTTTAAATGTACAAAAACCTTAACTCAATAAGCAACCAAGCTAAAACACAAGCATCAAAATCCTTCAAAACTGGATTCCTCCTCCTCATCTGTATCTCCAAACAGAGCTTCAGGTGTAGCTGGTGTGAGGTTATCATCATATACATTGTCACAGAGTTCGCAGTCATCACTATCACAGCTGTCGTCCTCATACAAAGCACTGTCTTCACTGCCATCCATAGCATTACTTATGCCACATTTCTTGAAGGCGTGCTTCACCATGTCCTCTGGAATCTCTTCCCATGCATCACGAACCCACTTTGCTATCAGTTCTATGTCAGGCTTCATCATATTTCCACCTTTTGTTAGTCGGGCTTGACCAGATGACATCCATTCGCACCACATCTTTCGCACACGGTCTTTGAAAGGTTTATTTAAACACACATCTAAGGGCTGTAATACAGATGTAAGCCCACCTGGAATAACGGCTAAAGTAACTTGAGAAGACTTTGCCAATGTTTTTATGTCATCAGATGTGTGGGCTCGTTCGGAACAGGCAGCGGAGAGAAGGGAGCGGCAGAGCCTTGCAGAGCTGCTCCCTTCGGCTCCTCTGTTCAGGCCAGGCAGCGGAGAGAAGAGGCGGCGGCAGTCCAGCGTTTCCCCCCCTCATGCATGCGTGCCTGTGTCAGACCCACGGGAATGGCTGGTAAGGAAGCGGCGTCCCCCCCCTCCTGTGTGTCGGGCCCACGGGGCTTGACACACAGAGAAACGCAAATGCCGGACTGCTGCCACCTTTACTAGCCATTCCTGCGGGTCTGACACACACACACACACACAAGTCGCGCATGCAAGTCCTCAGTAAGTTCTTTTTTTTTGTTCACTGGAGTATAAGCCGAAGTGGATTATACTCAAGTATATACGGTAATTATGCTTAGATACAAAACTGAATCTGGCTGCTTAAAGTTCCCATTTTCAATTTGTGTATTTTTTTACTGAAATGTTATATGTCATATATAAAAATCAAAACAACATTCTGCAACCCACATAAAGATGAATTATGAATATTATTAAGATATTATTAATGAATACCTGGGGGAGTTCCCCACTGAAAAAAAAGCCTACTGATGACTTTTGCCCACCAGGGTCCTTTATAGCCACTTATTTTGGCTACATTGTACTCTTTTTTCCAGTCAAATGGGTTACACTTATAGATTGATGGTTTATGGTTATCTGTGCAAATGTATGTGCCCTATCCTGTATCCCAAAAAGGATATCGCTGGAGTTGATAATTCCACCCCAAGTAAAAAGGCTTTTCAGACATAAGATTTTAATACTAGTGGTGGACAAGAAAAGAACAAGAGTTAAACATTTTATTTATTTTATTTCCAAAGTTTTAATTAAAAAAAGCAATAGCAATAGCACTTTGACTTATATGCTGCTCCATAGTGCTTTACAGCCCTCTCTAAGTAGTTCATAGAGTCAGCATATTGCCCCCAACAATCTGGATCCTCATTTTACAGACCTCAGAAGGATGGAAGGCTGAGTCAACTTTAAGCTAGTAGGATTGAATTCCAGGCTGTGGGCAGAGTTAGCCTGTTATACTGCATTCTAACTACTGCACCATCATGGCACATAATACTAGAGGTAGACAAATACCTTACCGCTTTTGATGGTAGTTTTAATTTTATATTTTTGCCTGCAGAATTTGTGCAGTATATAGGAAGTCCTTGATTTATGGCCACAATTGTGTCCAAAATTTCTCTTGCTAAGCGAGACATTTGTTAAGTGAGTTTTGGCCCATTCCTCATCCTTTCCTGCCAAGGTTGTCAAGTGAATCATTGCAGTTGTTAAATTAGTAACACAGTAGTTAAGTGAATCTGGCTTCCTCATTGACTTTGGTTGTCAGAAGGTTGCAAAAGGTGATCGCATGATCCTGGGACACTGCAGTTATCATAAATATGAATTAGTTGCCAAACATCTATATTTTTATTACATGATCATGTGGGTGCTGAAACGGTCATATGTGTGAAAAATGGTCCCTTTTTTCAATTCCATTGTAACTTTGAACAGTCACTAAACAAATGTTTGTAGGTTGAGGACTACCAGTAAAATATCTAGGCCTGCTTGTAATTTCATTAGCATAGTCTGCTTTTTCTCCTATTCCTATAACTGCAACAGCAGATTCACCTTGCATGTCACTACATGAAACTATCATTTTGTTCTGGATGCCATATCTTAAAAAATGGTATGTTGTTTTATGCTTGCTTGCAATGTTTGTAATGCCCTTTGTAATAAATAACTTCCTTGCTTTTGTAGTCTAGAGCAGGGGTCCTCAACCCCCGGTCCGTGGACCAGTACCGGTCCGTGGCATGCCAGCAACTGGTCTGCACAAATAAGCAAAGCCCCATCTGCGAGATGCAGGCAGCACACAAAACCACACACCCTCTGGTACACGGGAAAATTGCTCTCCACGGAACCAGTCCCTGGTGCCCAAAAAGTTGGGGACCTCTGATCTAGAGAATATTAACAGATTTTGGCAGAAAGCCATCAATTGTAAAATGAGTGCTTCTTAAGACAATAGAAGAAATTTATATTTGTTGTCAATAAGTCTTTTCTATTATAGCATCTTTGCTTATACCTACCTGTAAGTACCTTCCCCACCAGCCTGAGGCCTTTGACATGAGTTTTTGGGGGTTGGTTTTGCTGTGTTAGTTTAACATAGCTTCCTTAAAATTACATATTATTTGGTGATCCATTGCTATTTGCCATACTTATAATCAAGGCAACAGGTTTGAAATGCTCGTTGCTAGGAAACAACAGTAGAAGAGGCTCTATTTATGAGCTCCTGGGAAATGCTTATGATTGGTCAATGCTAGACACGAAATGCAGATATAGAAAGGCATTTATCCATAAGGCCTTCCACATTTTATTAGGTCTACATAAAAACTGCAAGTTACTTAATGAACAAATTATGACCTAGTATGTACATGAAAAGCAGTGGTGATATGGATAGAATCTTAACTAATCCAATCTCATGGAGATTAGATCACTTTTTAAACCAGACTCCTTGATTAAAAAGAAAGAAACAAAGTAAATGTTTGCCTTCAAGAGAGTGCCATTCACAAAAATGGAGAACTTCATTAAGAACTGATGAATGCAATTTCTCTTTCTGAATCAAAAGAAATGCTCATGAAATTATGAGATGCTTGATGACGTCTGCTCTTTGATATGCACTAGTGTGTGCCAGTGTGCTATTGAGTGAGATGCAGACCGTTCAGAGCAATATTGAAAACACAGGAAAACCTAACGTAGTACGCTTAGCCTATGCAGCTGTTCCTTGATATTTTGCCCTGTGAGCACATTTCTGACAGATTCTCAGGCTCCACTGTGAGGTCAGAGCAACCTTAGGGCTGTAACTATGTTGTCTGTACTGGCAGCTGCAGGATTCAGTCACTGCAGTCTGATGCTTTATGGTTTCTAATGAAAATTAACATAATTAATTATTTTGTCCACAAGCAAGAAAAGTTTACATATAGCCAAAATCTAGACCTGTTGAAATCTAACAAGATATAATGTAATTTTGAAAAAGCAATGTGAATACCAGTTATATGGTGATATCTTGTCTGTAGTCTTATGAATCATTCCCAGATGAGGAAACACAAAATCGGATGTACAGTGGCCAGGTCTGTGCTAGTGAAAGGCAGAATTGAGTTCCTGTACTACTGGTTTTATCGTTGATCCAGATTTTGACCCATGGCAATGTTGCTGCCTCTGTGTCAGAGGCTGGAAAGATGGGTGAAAGCTCTGAAGTCTGAAAACAAGGTTTGGTTTAGAATGGTGTGTTTGGGAATAGGGTGATGTATTGAACCACTTGGTTCTGAAAATTGTAATCAGTGCCAGTAGTGCTGGGAATGATCATGTGATGAATCGCTTAGCATGTAGAAATTTTGGTCCCAATTGTGATCATAATTTAGGACTACCTGTAAAATTCTAACTTGCAAATACATGGGAGCAAATTTTCTTCCACAATATGGTTGTAACGGTTCCTGTTTATCATTTGCAAACTTGCTGAATAATGTTAAAATAATATGAGAATGATTAAAGAGAATGATCTCTTAAAATAATACCAAGCCAATAGATCTCTTTTCCTGAATTTTTTTTACCTGTTAACCACTGGTATTTTCCTTACAATATATGTATGAGTAAGTACAAATCAGCCTCTTTAACCATTTTGGTTATCTTATTTGAGGAGACTTGGGAGCCTACAGTTTGCTTTATATTTTGTGGGCAAGGATTACTCACATAATATAGAAATGAAGTTGAAATGCTGCTTAACTATGTTGTTCTACAGTACATGCTTCCAATTCATGCAGATAAAAAATATGTGGAAGTATGAAGCCAATTCTGTATTTCATTGATCTTACTTATTTTGGCAATTTAAATTTGTGAAAACACAGGAACATAGAGAATATATGTTTGACACATGGCATGGTTTCCATAGTGTTGAGGCATTTATTACATCATACTTAGATTCAAATTTGGGATAAATATTAAGTTCTAATTATTTTTTTTGCTATGATAGCATTTCATTCTAAGCTGTATAGAGTACTGCTAATTATTTACATAAATTTCAACATCATTTCAGACCTTGTTTGATGATAACAATTTAAAGCCTGCATGTTGGGTCAGATATACAGATTTGTGAGTACATCCAGGATGTAACTGTAGAGATTTTTTTAAATTAAATACTTGCTTTGTGAACTTACCAACAGTTTATAATTAGAACATACAATTAATTAAAGTAAAAAAAATACTATTTGATATTATTGATATGGCTGCTTTAAGGAGTTGCAAACAGACAGTATGTAGTTCTTTCAAAGTAGTGCTGTTCCTGTCTTTTCCAAATTTCCCTGTATATCCATATTTGATTGCAGAATACCATTTCAAATCATGTATTTATTTACTTATGTTGACTGTTGGAATCTGAGAATTCATTCGTAGGTAAGTGCTTCCATTAGTTAATAGAAAGCCAAAAAATTTATGCTTGGAGCTTTAACTGTATGCATGTCACAGTTAACTATTTTGTGTAATGAGTATTAAGCTTAACTAAGTTTGAAAGTTGTATTTCTCCACTCATTATGGCTGTTTGTTTGCTTACTCTTTGTTAAATGAAATCTTCTTTCAATATTTGAATTGACCATCAGCTCCCAATATGTGGACAGCCTTGTCTTTTTGCAGCTTCCTGTCAAATTCTCAAGTAACATAAGGTTTGGAATGAAAAGAAAGAGGGATTAGTGAAAAACCTACAAATGCAATGTGTAACATAAAGCCATGCTGTCAGTGGTAATGGGTCAAAGCTTACCACTAAGCCTGTTTAGACTTAGTTACTTCATTTAGCTTTTTCTGAGAAATACTGCAGAGAACTGCAGAGTTTGTCTTCAAAACAGAGAATGTGGAGAAAGGCCAAGCACACAACAGGAAATTTAATAAACTATTGTATTCATTTTTTTTTCTATATGATAATACTACTCATTGTTCAGACGAGGCTTCAGTGACAGAATGCATTATACTTTTGAACCTCTTGTAGATTTTAATACAAACCTCCTGAGTAAAGATTGTTTTCAAATGTAAGTAGTAAAACATGAAAAGGTCTTGGTATCATGAAAAATGCCTTTTGGTATAAAAGAGGAAATCTTAATGCTTTTTCTTTAGCGTGTTCAAAAAGTCCTTTAAAAAGATGAATGTTGCAATTAAGGTTTTGGAATAAACACCTAAGAATATTCTATTTTTCACTTTCTAAATTTAAATGTTATTCCTTTGATTATAGTATAAATTTCCTGTTGTCTTATTTCTCTTCAGTAGAAGAAAATAATGTTGAATATTTTTTTCCTGAAGTTTAAAGAGTTTCTGTTAAGGATCAGTTCTATTCCTAATTGCTTTTAATAGAAGTAGTAAAACCAAAGATTAATAAACATCACATTTAAATAAAAATAGTCTGTGTCATTTCATGCTTTACATGATAAGAATACATTATAATATAGTGAATGTTGGACTCTTCCATATCTGATGGCAAAGATGATAGAAGTTTAAATTGACTGCAGTGTATTATCTGAATTTAGCAAATTGTTTTTAAACCTAAATGTAGTTTGTTTAAAATGAACTTTGTACAAAGAGTGGAATATGAAGCACTTAATATGAATGAGAGTTAGGATTTAATCATTGTACAGCTAGACGCTGACTGACAACCATTCATTTAGCAACCATTTAAAATTACAAAGGCATTGGAAAAAGTGATTTATGACTGATCATCACAGTTACAGCTGTTGCAGCATCCCCACAGTCAAGGGATCAAAATTTGGTTGCTGGTCAATTGGCATGTATATACCACAGTTGCAGTATCCCAGCATCCTGTGATTCCCATTTGTGACCTTGCTGGCTTCCAACAGCAAAGCCAATAAGGGAAGTCAGATTCGCTTAATGGTTGTGTGATTCACTTAGCAACAGCAGTGATTCAAGTAAATCACTGGCGAAAAAAAGGTCAAAATCAGGTGTGACTCACTTAACAACTATCTTGCTCAGCAATGGAACCTCCTGGTGCCAATAAGTCAATAGTAACTTCAGGACTACCTGTAGTAAACTGTGCATTGAAACTGGAAGTGAATATTAACAAACCTCCACAAAGTATGTGGAAAAAAACCAAGGCAAATGTACCCTTGACTCAATCTATGGATGTATAATATCAGAACGTAGCCATGAGTCTCGTTTGAAAAGCTAAAACATGGGATTATAAATTGTTGTTGTTAGTTGCGAAGTCGTGTCCGACCCATCGCGACCCTATGGACAATGTTCCTCCAGGCCTTCCTGTCCTCTACCATCTTCTGGAGTCCATTTAAGCTCACTGAAGCAGGATTATAAATTACTCTCTCCTTATTTTATTCTACTTATGTCAGTAGTTCCAGGTGTTGGTTTCTTTTTCAAAAATAAAACTAATAGAATTTTATAACTGACTCGGTGACATGTCACTGAAAGTCTTTTTTATAACTTTGCACTGATTTAATATATTGGGGTAAATCATAATAATGCTGTTTTATCACAAAAAAGCATCTGATAAGGTTGGCCCAAACAGTTTAGATAAATTATCATCCAAGTTCTAAATGAATTTAAATGATTTAAAATGTAAGTGGATATAAATCCGAAGGAATTCTTACTTAAAACTGTGGAAAACTGTACTAAAACTTTATTTCAGTAGAAGAGAAAAAAATGTACTCAGTTTAATTATCTATTGTGCTATTAAAATGTTAAATGAAGTTCTCAGAGAAAGAACCTAGGAGCCAGTTGAAATATTAACCATCATCATTTATTATCAACTGCCTAAATGTTTTGCAATATATTGGAAAGTAAGAAATATAAGGCTTAACAGGATATGAGAGAAGCTACAAATGATAAAACGGGATCTTTAGAAGGAAAGTTTTGCATTGAATATTTCAGTGATAAATGGTGAACGTTGATTTGGATATATGAAGTGGATTTCTTTTTTTACATATTAATATCATTTATGTAGAGATTTATAATGTTTGTAAGATTACAGTAATTGGCAAAGCTTTCACAAGCAATACTATTAAGCGTTTCACATCATAGTTCTCATGATTAAGTCTTAAGCATTTCCAAATCAGGCATCTTCTTTGTCAGAGAGCCCATTTTTAATATTATTTAGGTGCATGGAGGTACAGAAGTAAGAGATTGGATGACTCCAGTGTATGAGTGGATAAAATCACTTTATCTGACTACCTTTTCCTCTTTTGTTAAAGAGTGTGAGAAAATAATTCTGTAGCCCAAGGGTACTTCTAGATTGCTAGCACCACTAATACCTGCCTCAAATCTTTTGTTAAAGAGTTAAAGCTTCTCAGTTCTTTTTATTGAGAAGTGTGCTAGAATTTCACCTGCCACTTAAATGCAGATAAATGCCTTTGTTTAGAAAAGTTTGCTTGAAAAAGTAGTTGAAAGTGAAATGAATTATCTCTTAGTGTTTGGTGTGTACACACACGCAATTTGATATTGTGGGAAAGCTGAAAGCAGTTCTGAAATGTCAAATAAAAGAGCTACTGAGATGCAATTAATCTTGCTCACACTTAGATTTAGCTATTATTGTGTGGTTTGTTGTATATGCTGATAAGCCTAGTTATATAGACCTTTCCTCCCTTCTTGCAGTGATAGTCTCTAAACATGATAAGAAATTAGTTATATCAAACATTTTGAAATGGCATAATCTTTTAAATTCATGAAGTGATTTTTCGTAGAGTGACCTTTCTTTCATTGATTGTTTACTAGATGCTCCAGGAAGACACAGAATATTGAAATTTAATCTGCATTGAATCTTTATTTTAAAAGTGATTCTGGAAGGTTGGAGAACCTTCCAGAAAAGAGATGCAATAGCATTAGGACTGCAAGGAGGAAGAGAAATTGGCGAACTGTATTGCCCAGTCAACTGCAAGCAGCTAGGATTTATTGTATTCCAAAACCCACTACCAAGACAAGAGGCTGTCCATTAGTAAATAATCAGTTTTTAATTATATCAAATATTAAAACAATAATATTGGTAGAATGTGTCAACGTTACATAGTAAACCAAACAGCAGTGTAATGTTTCAAATAATTTTTGAAAACAACACTTCAGTTTTGCTAATGTGTAGGCTTTGATATTTTTTTAATGAGATTCCAAAACCATAATCAGATTAGTTACTAAAATTATGAATAGTTTATATCAATTCTCACTAAAATTTTCATCAATAGAGCTGGTTGGATCTCTTTTGAGTTTAGATTTCAAAAACTATACTTAACAGTATATAGTAGAGCAAAAATCCTAATTTAACAAGTTGGGGCCTATAGGTGGTGCTGTAATAAATGGAATACACAATAATGCAGAAATAGTTTATGGATACAGTACTGCGTGCTTAATTTAAACCAGGATACTCATTTATTTTGCAAATACATGTCAAATTAATAATGTTATGCCCTGCTTTGTTTATTGTGATGGTCCCTATTTTCTAGACTATTTTATTACTTGATTGAGGTGTGTCAGTCTAGCCTAGAGTAGTATAATTTGTAGCTAAGCTCTGAACTATAACAAATCTTTCTCAATAAAAGTCATACGTAACTGAAGGGCTTTTTAATGGGAGCTCATTAATCTTTAAATCCATCTGGTGCAGTGAAAAGACAGACTAATATTAAGGAAAGACCTGGCCAATTGGGACAATAATAGAAAACTACTTTTAGATGCTGCTAATTCTATATATATTTAGCTGTACGTATATAATATTTGACATATATAATATTTTCCAAATACCGTAATAAATTTATAAAAAGACTAGCTATGTTTTTAAAGGAAATACACAAAAAAACAGTTTTGATTTATTTTTCAGTTGCCCTGAAATTTCATGTCTAACCAAACATTATGGTATTTAACAAAATAGTTCAGATATTAAACTGAATTGAATTTTTTAAAATAAGATTAAAGTAATGTATGCTTAATCTTGTACAGGCAGTTCTCAATTTATGACCAGTCACTTAATGACTGCCACAAAAAGGTTGCAAAACCGAGTCACTTTACAAATGTCATGAGTTGCAACCATGATGGGGGATGAGAACACTGGTAACTCAAGGACTACCTGTATTGAAAACTAACATCAAAGTTTTCTCTCAGCTGTTTATAATATATCTTTGCATTTAAACAGCACATCCCTTTTGTTCACCTTCCTTATGTTTTAAAGATAAGTTATCTTAAATATTTTTCTTCCACTCAGTGGGGTTACATTAATAGAAATTGATATGTTTGCTGAAATCTTAATAGTGTGGGCTAAGTTGTTTTGACCCGAAGGCTGAAAAGTGTGGCAAAAAATAATCTTGCCCAGAAAATTTCTGAGCCTAAATAGCTGAAATCAATAAACGTTCTTTGAACAAGTGTAAATCCTTTTCTTTCCAGGACCAGTTTGTCTTCATCTTTTTTTCTTTTTCTTTTTTTTTTTTCTACTCTAGGGCTTATTCTGAGCAAGCTTATTTGATGCCATTTATCAAGAGAATTTATTGTTGTTCTTTTGCTAGGAGACTGATCTTTTTGCAAGCAAAGGCAATTTGTAATGAACTGATAATGATAATTTAACAGTCTTAACCAATTGTCTGTGATCTGCAATTTAAGGCTGGCTATTCCTTTTGCATCCTTGACTTCAGGAGTTTATTATTTACTTGAACAATTGCCAGGAGCCCAATAGGGAGATTTCTGGATGAGCTTAGCTAACTTTGGAAGTTCTTACATGTATTTCAACTTAATTTTATTAACAGTCTGCAGCTGGCAAATAAAACCAAACATCAACAAATCAAAGAGAAATGCAATCTGTTAAAATGTGGGTATAAATGATAAATGCTTCTTTCCGGATATTTTTGACTCTTTCGAACCAGACTACGGACCCTCAAAATTGAGATGCAGCTTTCAAAATCTTTCTCAGAACTGGACTGTAAAAACTTCCCTCGTTCTCATGCACGCTCTCTCTCCCTCTGCCTCTCTCTTTTTCCTCTTCTACTGAACTCTACACAGCGTACAGTATTACAAACTGAATACTGCCATCAGAACACAACTATTTATACAGTAGTAGTGTTTCAAAAAGCCATTGTTTTCACTATTTTTCAAAATAAAGATGTGGGTATGACATAAGTGACGGGTTATAACTCAGAAAGTCAAGCTTCTAGCCCCTACCCATTGTTCTCCTGAGGTATAGTAACCATGTAGGCTCTAGGTGCATTGTGTAGGATGCGTGGATTCTACTTAGAGTCCCCGAAAACAACAGTATTGAAGAACACCTGAAAAACATATGTGTGTTGTTTTGATTTGCCTTTATAAAATAATCCTTTTACTGAAGACTAATAAAAATCCAAATAGCAAAAAAAAGTATAAACATTCATAAAACACTTAATAAAACAGTTTTGTACTTTCTCTTTACAGGTTACAATATTTAGCATGCATTTATAAATTAGTGCTTAAGTCCTATAAAATCATGATAATCTGAATGTATATTTTGGTTGGCTTTTCCTATTAAACTTTGAATTGTTGGATGTGCCCTGTTTTCAGTTGCAAAGTATATATTATCATTAGAATTAGACTATACTATTTTCCATCTTGTACTTCTACTATTTAGAAATGAGTTTTCTTAATTTCTCTTGCAATTGTTTAACAAAATATTAATCCAGATTAATTCAATGTAAAAATAATTCCATATTAACAATAGCAGTAGAAGTTAAACTTAATACAAACTATTCAAAAGATAAATGAATAATATGAAGAAATATATTAGGAGCCATGGTGGCACAGTGGTTAGAGTGCAGTATTGCAGGCTAACTCTGCCCACAGCCAGTAATTCGATCCTAACCAGCTCAGGGTTGACTCAGCCTCCCATCCTTCTGAGGTCAGTAAAATGAGGACCCACATTGGTGGGGGCAACATGCTGACTCTGTAAACTGCTTAGAAAGGGGTCTAAAGCACTATGAAGCAGTATATACTATTGCTGTTGCTATAAAGAAATATGAATACATGCAATTGAATGCTAGGCATTGAAATTGTAAAATACATGTCAATGAATAGGACAGGAATTAAAGAATTCTTTCTCATCGGGCTTTTTGATGGACTATTGTGCATGAGAGGACTTTAAAAAGTTGGGCTGATATAGTTCTGAACACACAGATGTTCCTCTTGGCATTCATACAGTACTAGTCTGTATAGGGATTTTACAGGCATAGAATGTGAGCTTCTTTGTTGAAGACAAAGTGTTGCCTGTGGTGGGAACTGTTACACTGATGGGAATGTAGTATAATGTGTTGTTTTAGTTTTATGTCCCTTTTCCTTCCCCCACTCCATTCCTTGTAGACAGTAGATTTGCTTTGTGGGCAGTGAATTGTTTCAGCCAAGCCTGGCTAATAACATAACCTTCAAGCATGTAAGAGAGGTACTTCACATAGTCATGTGGCTTGTATCTGCATGTGAATGTAAAATTTTAAGCTCAGGACTTAACAACTTGGAAAATGAAATAAAATATGTTTTTGAAAAATACTGTAAAATATATTTAGGAAAATATAATTTTTTTTCAAGATAAATAGCCTACCACAATATAAATTAAAAATATTAAACCAACAACAATATAACAGCACCCATCATAAAAAGCTTAAATAGCAATAGCACTTAGACTTATATACCGCTTCACAATGCAGCCCTTTCTGAGCAGTTTATAGAGTCAGCATATTGGCTTCAACCACGTGGATCCTCATTTACCAACCTTGGAAGAATGGAAGGCTGAGTCAACCTTGAGCCAGTCAGGATCAAACTGCTGGCAGTCGGCAGAGTTAGCCTGCATACTACACCACCTCACAGCATTGAACATAATAGATGTTCTAGGATCTTTTCTGAGAAAGACATTCTAAAGGAACCAAATCTCAGAGGGGGGGGCAGCATCTTGGAACATAATCTTAGTCTCAGAATATAATTGCAGTTTCTATGCAGATACTGTAGATCTAGACGAATAATTTGATCTTTTAAAAGGTAGTATCTCCTTTGAGTTGATTGTATAATTTCTTTAAAGAGAAAAAGATAGTTGCAAAGAAAGTACTGAGAGAACATAAATGGTTAGGATTAGAAGTGACAATAAATATATAATTTAAGTGGAAATAATATTGTAGAAGAGGATGAAAAGTATTAAACAAGGAGCTTCCAGCAGAGTGGATTGATAATGCACATGATGAAGTCATTAGGGATAAAAGTTAAGGAAAATAATGCTAGAGGGAGTATTTTAAAAGTTTTTTCTGGGAATAATTGTGATAATCTGAAGAATGGAATTCAAAACATGGGTGAAATTTGGAAGCCATAAATATTATGAAATTTTGAAAAATGGTTAAGCTGCAGGTACAGATGATATAAAAGAAATGTTAAAATGTAGATGTGATTTGTTTATAAAGAGGTTGTGCAATTCATTGAACCTGTGCAGAGTGATCCATGTGTACAAGTTGGAAAATTGCTGTTATATAAAGAGTAATGTAGCAAGAGTGCAAAAACTACAGGTAAATAAAGTTATTAAGCATGCCCCTGAAGTTTTTTTTTAGCAGAAAAGTGATTATAAGGGTACCAAAGGAGCTAATAAAATATATGAATGTGAGAAAGAACACACACACACACACACACACACACACACACACACACACACACACATATATATATATATATATATATATATATATATATATATATATATATATATAGAGAGAGAGAGAGAGAGAGAGAGAGAGAGAGAGAGAGAGATTGTATCTTCATAGGGTATGATAAAGTGAGTGGCTTTAATTATGGAATGTTTTGTGTCAATATGGAAGATAAAGTTTTTGAATGCAATAAGAATGATGAAAGTAAAAATGTGTCAGAATATATAGAAAGCTTGGTAAATGGGTCTGGTACAGCAAGATTGTATGAACTCCCCTCATTTATTCCATGTGTTTATGGATAAACGTACAAAATATATTGTGATCTGTTGCACGTAATGCATTTTCATCAAAATAGTTGAAAACATGAATACAAAGCATGCTTCTGCCCACTTTGTTACATGGAAGTGAGATTGGAATGAATAGAGAAAAGTTAGTTGAAAAATAGAAATGGTTTGTTTAAGAAATGTTCATTTCTCTTCTTAGAAAAGGTGGATAGAAAATAGGATTTATGAAGTTCTGCCTTCCTTCCATCATCTATTAATGATTCATCACTTTCTCCTTGCTCTATAGAGCAATGCCTTCTTTAGTTCACCTTAATCCTATTTGTTTTGTTTGCTCATTCTGAGCTTTATGCTTTTCTCCTGTCTTATATCCTGCTTTGTTATGTGTCTCTATTTTCATTTCCCATACAAGTCCCTTTTCTCTTAAGCATTTTAGAGACTTCTGCATGTGTTCACACTGGCCTTCAGATTTTTCCTATTTTTTCTTTCTTGTGGGGTTTGCAATGAATTAATGTTGGCTGACTACAATACAAAACAAATGATTTCATGTGATGAAAATGTTCCTCAGTGTACAATTTTTGAGTTGAACTTCACCTCTGATGACATTTCATACTTCTGTGTAGATTTATTGGGAATGGTATGGATGTGGTTTGCCATTGCCTTTTTCTATGGTGCATTTCAAATTCTTAGTTAAGCCTCTATCCATTATTGTCTGTGGTGACCTTCCATCTATATACTTATAAGCCCAGTCTTGCCTTTGAAAAGCAGACAAAATTACCCTCAACTCCCAAAAGTCATTTAGGAATCAAAATAATACACTTTAAAACCCCATTTATAAACCCCCACATACTGTGAAATGTTGAAAATACCACCCTGATGAATTCATTGTGATCTCTGAAAAATGGTTAATCAATGAAGGCTTCATGTGGCACTTTGGTGTCCTTGTTGATGTTTTCCTATTTCTTACTTGTGAGACAGCCACAATAATGTTCTTTGCTGAATGTCATCACCTGTGTTTGAGTCTCAGCAAAGTGGAAGCAATGTGAGTCAAAAACAGATTCTTGATTCAAACTTAGGAGACAATAAAAATAAAAATGCTGAAATACTGTTACGTACTTCCAGTATCTGGAAAGTATTCCTGAGTTCTCTTGCAAACTGAAACTTTAAGAGCGTTAATATGTTTCTAAACCTGAATGAAAGGAAACTGAGCTGTATCTTTCATAGAACTGCTTGTCATCATTATGTTCCCTTGTGTGAGACCTGATTCTGTTGAATTTCAAGTGCAAAGGATGCTTACGAACAAAGCTTTATAAGAAGCCTTAAAGTGCAGTGAAAGTATTGACTTCTTTTGTGTATAAAAGCATATTATCTTCCCCCACCCACCCCCACAGTGAGAACCAATCCAGTAGCTGGTTGTTGGGGTTTTTTTTTGCCACTTCTTCAGAATGGGACATCTATTAACAGGCAAGTCACTGAATGGGCTAATTAATAAGAAAATTATCAAGTTAGTCTTGGAATGGCATCCTAATCACTTACATTTAGGTTAATGGTTTATCACATATTAAATATCATAAATAAATTGTTTTCAGCAGCTTTTGAATTAAATAGATGCTATTAAATAATAAGGTGTTACCAAAGCCTTTGTGTGGTATGGGGTGTCTGTCATGCCTGACCACTAAAATTGCTGAGTGTAACTGATGAAGCTCAAATTTAACTACACAAAAGATTGCCACTATCTGTTCTTTCCTTTACAGAAGCATTTCTTGATTGTATAGAGAATAGACCTCTTCCTAAGTTAGGGAAGGGCTGCACATTGTTGTAGTGACATAGCATGTTAGGATACATGAAGTTGTCAGCTTTTAGCTTTCTCTCTCTTCAGAATACAATTGAATGCAGCTTATATATAAATCAAATAAATAAAAATAAATAAATAATGGCAGATATGTGAAACTGCTGTGTGTTTCCTAACTGTTTTCTTTTTATTGTAACAGATGCTCCCCCAAATTGATCCCAACATTTCTTTTGCTAAGCAAGGTAGTTGTTAAGTGAGTCACGCCTCATTTTATGACCTTTATCAAAGGTTGTTAAGTGGATCACTGCAGTTGTTAAGTGAATCATGTGGTTGTTAAGTGAATGTGGCTTCCCCCCATTGATTTTGCTTGTCAGAAGGCAGCTGGGAAGGTCACAAATGGTGATCACATGTCCTCAGGATGCTGCAACCTGTAAATATATGCAGGTTGCCAAGCACCCAAATTTTGATCATTTTGTGTGGATGCTACAGCTTGAAGGAAACTTTACTAATTAAACTAGAACTGATCTGGATTTCTCTGTGATGCATTAACAACAATTTCCAATGTCAGAATTAAAGCAGCTAATCCTAAGGACCATGGGAAACTGCAGCTGATAGAATCTGGAATCTCAATATATATACTTCTAGTTTTATATAGTCCCTTTGGCTATGCAATATTGCAGTGTAAAATGTTAGCAGAATAAAGCTCTAGAATAACTTGATCTAATTTATGAAATGTTGGAATATAATTTAATACATTATGATTCTCATACGTTGTGATGCACTGATGCCTAAAGTGACACGTGAATTCTGCAAACCCTGAAAAGATAGAACTAAATAATAAATAATTAGCAAGTAATAAATAAAACTGCTATGGATGGCAGGTGGTTTTAACAGATGGCTTAACTTGCAGGTTTAGCCATCTGTCAAAACTAGTTCTGGGCTTTGCTCCCCCCTTTGTCACAGTCCATTTAGCTGTGTTAGAAGTCCCTGAGATTTTGCTGCCCATGTTGTCTGGACAAGTCAACTGCTAGCTTGCCGAAACAAGTGGGGCAAAGCAGAATGCATTCTGATGGCTCCTCTGGCTTTATTGTAGCAAATTTGCTTTTTAAAATGTGGAAGGTCCTTTCTGCTCTCTAGCTGCCTAGATGATGCAGTATGACTGGTGGTTCTGCTCCATTAGGGGAAAAAAATGCCTCTCCAGAGGAAGCAGATGATGGACCTAAAAACCCTACTGCAACATTAAGAGAGAGGTCTAAGTTTTATCTACTCAGCTTTCAATTCACACATCTCCCTTTGCACTTTTTGTTCTTGACTGTTTCACTATCAGTTCTCAGTTCTGCTGAGTGGTCACTTCAGTTGCTGGCTGAAACAGTGCAAACTAAGAGCGCTGCACATATAAAGCCCAGAACCCTAACACTGAAAAAAATGCACATATAAAGCCCAGAACATTAAAGCATTCAGCTTTTATCTGGCCACATCTTTGGCACTGCATTGAACCAATGATTCAGTTCCTACCCCTACAGGTTGTGTGCAAAGAATGTCCAGTTGGTGGTGGTGGCATTAAGGAAGGATACTCTAGCACAGGGGTCTGCAACCTTGACAACTTTAAGACTTGTGGACTTCAGCTAGCAGTTTTGAAGGCAATCGTCTTTCACTTGGCAAAAGTCGAGGTTAAGCAAGGTGTCGATATAGGAATGAAGGTCTCAGGATAGGACAGTTGGCAGGGCTGCTGCCATTCTATTCTCCAATGCCCCCCTCTTCAGGACCATCCCGCAGTGTTCACAGCATCACCATTACTGTTGCCTTCTGACAAGAGACTAGGCCACATGTCCTCCCAGTTTGCTCCAAATTGGCATTGTGCTCTCCCCCCCCCAAACAAGAGCTTATTTGCAGAGGCACTACTCTGCTTCCTTCCTAAAACCTGGAAGAAATGCTGCTGTTAAAACTTGCTCTGAATTTTACTGCCTCCTTTACTTGGACCAGTTTCCTTGCTTAGGTAAAGGCAAGCCAGTTGGTCAGCATTCTAGCTTTGTATGTGAGAACTTTCCCCCTTCCCCCCCCCCATTTGCAACTCCATCAAGGTAATCAACCATAGCGCTCTGAGGGGTGGGGAGAGAGTTGCAACCTTTATTTCAGGACCTCTATTAGAAGACAAAATTATACAAGAGGTCAATAAGCATGATAAAATACTTTCATATATTCAACAAAAATATTGTTCCAAATAAATATGTTTGGGGAGCTTAGTAGAAATGGCATGTTTTTGTTGTTGTTAGCTGCGAAGTCGTGTCCGACCCATCGCGACCCTATGGACAACGTTCCTCCAGGCCTTCCTGTCCTCTACCATCTTCTGGAGTCCATTTAAGCTCACGCCTACTGCTTCAGTGACTCCATCCAGCCACCTCATTCTCTGTCGTCCCCTTCTTCTATTGCCCTCGATCTTTCCCAGCATTAGGCTCTTCTCCAGTGAGTCCTTCCTTCTCATTAGGTGGCCAAAGTATTTGAGTTTTAGCTTCAGGATCTGGCCTTCTAAAGAGCAGTCAGGATTGATCTCCTCTAGGACTGACCGGTTTGATCGCCTTGCAGTCCAAGGGACTCGCAGGAGTCTTCTCCAGCACCATAGTTCAAAGGCCTCAATTCTTTGGCGCTCAGCCTTTCTTATGGTCCAACTTTCACAGCCATACATTGCAACTGGGAAGACCATAGCCTTGACTATACGCACTTTTGTTGACAGGGTGATGTCTCTGCTTTTTAGTGTGCTGTCTAGATTTGCCATGGCTTTCCTCCCAAGGAGCAAGCGTCTTTTAATTTCTTGGCTACAGTCCCCATCTGCAGTGATCTTGGAGCCCAGGAAAATAAAATCTGTCACTACCTCCATTTCTTCCCCATCTATTTGCCAGGAATTGAGAGGGCCAGATGCCATGATCTTGGTTTTCTTAATGTTAAGTTTCAACCCAAGTTTTGCACTCTCCTTCTTCACCTGCAACAAGAGGCTCTTTAGTTCTTCTTCACTTTCTGCCATTAATGGCATGTTTAGAGATGTAGAAAATGTCATCTTAAGAATTTAAGTAAAAACTTATTTCATGAACTGAGAATGGCTATATACATGTGGGGAAGGGCTTATTTTACTAATTTGAACTGGGACTCCATAATGAAGGTTGGAGTTTGTGATTTAACAATAACCATAAATCCTATTTGTTTATCCACTAATAATTGATGTTCTGACACGTTAATGGCACGGTACATTAATAATTTTAAATCACTTCATGTGTTAGGAGAGAAGGGGTATTCCTGTGTGAATGCCTATTGCAAGGGACCCCTGATTATTTAGAAGGATTGTGTTGTTCAGTGTGAGATCCTGCCCATGAGGACATCTTCATTTCAGTGTGTTTTGTATTGTGTCAAAGACATGAATTCTTCTTTCTCTGGATGAGAGCAGTTACTGGAGTGAATTGGCACATGCTAAGGAATGTCTTGGGGCAGGGGGAAATGTCAAGAAACCTGTCCAAAGGAAAAGCTTTTAAATTACCTCTTCATGCAGAAATGCAAAATCAAATTTAATTGCTCTCTTCCTGTCCTGTTCAGACAAGCAGACTCCTTTTGGTACATAGTAAAAAAGAGTCATAGGGGTAAGAGCTGGGATTTGTTTAGCTCTAGTAATCAGGAAAAAAAATAGTAATAAGTATGAAAGAACAAAAAACACAGCTGGGATGGGAGATGGGGACTGAACTTTTAACACTCTGGCATGGGCATGTGTGATACTTGCCAAATCAGGTTTAAAGATGAAATGTCACATTCTTTGGTAACTTTGGGAATTTCTGGGTTCCAAATGGTGACAGTGACCAAACCAAAGATTTTAAAAGCAGAATAATTTCTACTGTAGATTGCCTTAGCTTTGGTTAAAATTAGCATTTGTCTTTTAATTTGAGCATTTGTGTCATCTTTTCTTTCCCTTTTCCTTTCCGTTTCTCTTTCCCTTTCCATTAATTAGATAAAAATTGCTGACAAATGTCCCTTCCATGTGTATTTTGCCCTAGGAAGGGTCTTGGCCTAATCTGTCCATCACTTCAAGAATTTCCCCACTCTCATTCAATCAAAAGGAAGCCATTACGGCTACATTCATTTCAGTATTGTTGTTATAAGAAGCAATTCTCTGTGAGATACAGAATGTTTTCTTTTTATCCTAATAATAGTTAGTAAAGAAATCTTAAAATGGAACATTAGAATATTTCCTTATGCTCATACCTTTTACAGGCACCCCTGCCTACGTTGATCTTTAGTGATGGTTCTGTGAGAGAAATCAATTGCACAGAAAATATAATCTGTGCAAATAATATTTGCCTAAAATTTCTAAAAATAACACTACAGCTTCTGCTTAGGTACATATAACAGGCAATTTAAAAATGTGTGTGTGTGTGTGTGTGTGTGTGTGTGTAGCCGTTTCCCAAGTGAAAACTGGATCACTGTCAGAACTTAGCCTGCTAAGGGAACCATAAGAATTACCATCACCCCTGCTCTGGAAGCATCTGTTGCCCATTTGCCAGCCCTCTGGCATTGTCTAATCCCCCTCACATACTGATTGTTATCTGCTATCTTTATTCTCTGTCCCACTGGCTTCCCTCCATCTTCTCTAGCTCTCTAAAGGAAGAGAGGAGGGGAACAGCAGGGCAAACAAGGTAACAGCAATACCACCAGGGCTTCCTTACCCTCCACAGGTGTTTATAAGTGCATAACAGAGTGACCATTTTGGGAAAAGTGGGTTGGAATGGGGTGCAACAGTGTCTCTTAGCAAGCCCTAACAAACTTGCCTGGAGGGAGGCTGAACCTTTCACTGTGAAGGAGGGTAGTACTGGATGACTAAAAGAAAGATCCACTTTTAGTGCAGTCTTCACCATGCATGCTTTGGCATTGACATTCATGGCCAGTGTGGGACTAAGTGAATAAATTCTTATATTCTCCATAGAACTCTGCTAGGACTCTTCCTTGCTTGGAAACATGTGAGTGTGTCCAGATGGATGTCAACGCTGCTAACGTGGAATGTTATTGCTTGACAATGGATGCCTGTGGAGCATCACTTGGCCTATTTCCTTCCTTCTGCTAGGTTACCTCCCCTGTTTATCCTCAAGGAGATGGTCCCAGTTCCAGCCGCAGATAGGCTACTTTATCATGACAGCCCTTTGCAGTAGATAAAGTTGAGCCAGGGTCCTATGTGACTTACGATTGTGCAAGAATTTTACACCAGCCTCTCATCACTGCCATGTTGCAGAAGGGATCAGAACCTGGGTCATCTGAAAGGTTCTGTGTCTGCAGACAGACACACAGCATTGTCTCTGCCCACTGATTAGATCTGCCTTTTCCTTTTTTCTAACACAGCCAAAGAGAGCATAGCAGAGGGAGGAAAGGCCCTTCAGTGATTAGAGGCTTCTAGCTGCAGAAGATACATTGCCAGTGCTCTTCAGTATCTCAAGCTTTCAAAGAGAGACAGTTTGGCACTTGGTTTTCTATGGTACATTGTTTTAAGAACTACCCTGGTTTGTTCATAATCTAGAGTGAGTTGACTGGCAAGTTTACCTCCTGGTGGACTGACATCCATGCTTGAGCATTAAGGTATCTTGGTCTCTTGGGAGGGGAGGGGGAAAGATTATCTTAAATTGAAACTGAGTATGGACAACAGTTTTCTGACCTCCATATTTATCCAAACTGCCACTGATGGCAGACAAGGGTTAGAAACAGAGCAGGAGATCTGGAATTCTTTTAAGAATTTGAACTAGAGAAAGCCAAGGGGACATCTTATGCAGATGAGTATGATTCCAGTTACCATATTCATCTCAATAACTGCACAAGAATGTGGGCTGTTATTTGTTGTGAAGATGGGAGAGCCATAAAATTCCTCAATTTTTTAGAGCAGTTACCTGAAAAGCATTGTGTAAATTTGAAACTACCAATCATACCTTAAGTGGACAATTTTGAATCCAGAAAATTCCAGTTCACATTTTTGCCTAAACTTGATTCATTTACTTTTAGCTTATCCTGAACCTACCTATTATGGCCTAATTTACGTACAAATCAGGCTATTTTGGCTTGTTCAACAAACCATGTTTTTTACTCTTCTGATATAGTATAACTCATTGCTTCTGACAGCTCTTGAAATAAGGCTAGTTTTGCCAAACCACTTTAGACTAAACAAAATTATCTTTACGTTGGAGAGGAAAAATGGCATTGTTTAAAGATTACAAAGGATATATATGATAGAGTTTTGCAACATAGACTCAAACAGTCATGTTTAAAATGCCACCTCAGAATATATGTTTATATGGCATTATACTTTTTTTCCTTTTTCACCAGGAAATATGAAAATGGATCCAAAGTCCGCCTGAAACTTATTGACCTTGAACTCTCCTCCAGGTTCTTGGGAGCAACAAATGATACAAACTTATTGGAAGCTGATGCTGTACTTTTGGGGCTAATGGAAGGAAAAGAAAGTAAAAACAAATAGTAAATGTTTGTTCTTTTTTAAAAAATACCTCTTGTCACTAAATACTTATTTGTACAGAATATTACGCTTCAGTTAAAATGTTGAAATTATTCATTCATTTTTGTGATTAAAATAAATTTAAATGTAAAGTTAGCCTTTTGTAGGTCATTTATTATTGGCAATAAAATTTATTCTGTTCGTTCAATTTTACATTCATACTAAAAATGAGAGATTTGGAAGATTTTTCCAGATTTCATTAACTTACAATTACATCAAATTTTGGTAGGTAAAATATAACAGATGACTGTGGTCATCATTTATTTAAATCTTGATTTTCTAATTCAGGTGAAAGTAGATGAACAAAATCATGCTGACCTTTTTTTTGGCTTAATCCTAATTCATAATCATTCCTTTTTTAGTTGCTCTTGTTTTTTTCTCTCGGTTGGTTGGCAGATTAGAATATGGAAATCACAAATAAGCCTCATTAAGCCTCAGGTGCAAACAATAAGCCTCAATAAAACATGTTGAGTTGTTGTTTCAACTCTAAAATATTGCATGTAGACCATATCCTCCCTCCCCCCTTCAATCTCATTTGTTAGAGGTTCTTAAACTTGCTTTATTAGACCGTTATTATGATAAAATAAATTTGTCCACATTTATGACTACTAGTGATTTTATTGTGGTTAGGATGAGGCAGAAATGGAACAGTTTTAAAAATTAAATACATTTAAATATCAAACAAAACAGTAATAGAATCTTAACAGCTTTATATTTAAAAATAGTAAAATTTGAAACATTTTAATGGAGGGATGAGTTTGCTGACTTTTGTATAATTCCTTTAATCTTCTTCAAGGATGCTAGCATAATCCATTTATTTTGCTTGTTTAGCCTCTTTTACTCACTCCCAAGACAATGTTTTATTTCAGTCAACATCATTCTGCATTTTCCATGCCTCTAACTATTGCTTGCTCTGTCTGAAAACATTTTTCACAACTATTCTCTCTCTCTCTGTATATATATATATATACTAGTGATTTTATTGTGGTTAGGATGAGGCAGAAATGGAACAGTTTTAAAAATTAAATACATTTAAATATCAAACAAAACAGTAATAGAATCTTAACAGCTTTATATTTAAAAATAGTAAAATTTGAAACATTTTAATGGAGGGATGAGTTTGCTGACTTTTGTATAATTCCTTTAATCTTCTTCAAGGATGCTAGCATAATCCATTTATTTTGCTTGTTTAGCCTCTTTTACTCACTCCCAAGACAATGTTTTATTTCAGTCAACATCATTCTGCATTTTCCATGCCTCTAACTATTGCTTGCTCTGTCTGAAAACATTTTTCACAACTATTCTCTCTCTCTCTGTATATATATATATATATATATATATATATATATATATATATATACATACATACATACATACATATATACACACACACACACACACACACACACACACACACACACACACACATATATATATATATATATATATATATATATATATATATATATATATATATATATATATATATTAAGTATTTGTCAAGGCTTTGTGAAAGCACCTTGCTAATTAACTCTTTCATTCCTGCTTTGGCCTGTCTCAAGGCTTATCCACAGGATATAGTCAACTATGACAGCTCATTATTTGTGCAAATTATTCAAATTGCTAATAAAGAATTTT